>NC_138369.1:55680577-55703632 GCF_054177405.1 Leptonychotes weddellii
TTTGATGGACTCCTGTCTCACATTGAGGTCTTTCATCCATTTTGAGTTTATTTTTGTGTATGGTCAAGTTTCATTCTTCTGCATGTGGCTGTCCAATTTTCCCAGCACCATTTATTGAAGAGACTGTCTTTTTTCCATTGCATGTATTTTCCTGCTTTATAATCCCGTTTCTTTTATAAGCTGTCAGGTTATGTCCTTGTGCAATATATCTTTTGGTTTATTTATCTTTCCCTTTTAATTGGTAAGAAATGCTTATCAATCCAGTATAATACAGTATAATGTCCTGAATTTTATAAGGCACATATTTTCCCAATTTATCTGCCTTTCAGTCTTTTTTATGAGTGAGTATATTTTAATGTAATCAAATTTATCAATCTTTTGTATGTTGTTTTCTCCCATAAAATCATACTTAGAGCTTCTCTATTCAAGAATAAATAAGCTAGCTTTATATTTTCTTCAATTAACTTAATAGTTTTAACTTTTTTAAGGTTTTATTTATTTATTTTAGAGAGAGAGAGAGAAAGAGCAGGGGGAGGGGCAAAGGAAAGGGGAGAGAGAGAATCTCAAGCAGACTCCCCACTGAGCATGGAGCCCAACACTCAATCTCAGGACTCTAAGATCATGAGCTGAGCTGAAATGAAAAGTTACATGCTTAACCGACTGAGCTACCCAGGCACCCCTAATACCTTCAACTTCTCTGTAAATTCCTTAACCCATCCAAACTTTATTTCAGAATATGTTATGAATTAAATGTCTGGTCTTTTCTACCAAAAAATTTACCAGGTGATTCACCAAAATTTGTTGAATAATCCTTCTTTTCACTGCTGATTCAAAAGTCACTTTTATCAATCATTAAATTTTTAAAGATACCTAAGTATATTTCTTGGTTTTCAATTCACTTTATTGGTTATTTTGTTTGTTTGTTCAGCACCAATAGCTCTCTGGTTTAATTATTCTTGTGGGTTATCATAGATTCTTTTTCAAAAATGTTTTGCTATTCTCAAGCATTTATTCTTCAAAATTAATTTTAGAATCACTTTAGGAAGTCCCCCACCCAAATCCCATTGAGACTTCAACTGGAATTCTGGTGAATTTGCAAAACTATTTGGAGAAAATTGGCATCCCTTCAACACATATTTTTTTTCTTTTCTTATTTAATAATACCATGCTGAGTATTCATAACATCACGCATCTTTGTCTTCTTTCAAACTTAAAAAGAATTCATTCAACAAATATTTGTGGAGTATCTCCTCTCTACCAGGTTTTGTTCTAAGCCCTTAGGATGTAACAGTGAATAAACCAGGAAAAGATGCTGGCCCTTGTAAAATTGACATTTTCGTCGGGGAGACAATGGATAGGATGGATGGTTGGATGGTTGGATTGATGGATGGATGGATTCATGGATGAGTTTTCAAGGTTCCAAGTGATGTGGAAGGAAGAGCAATGTAAAGCAAGGTGAGAAGGATCAGGAGTTCAGAGGCAAGGGACGGATTGCAGTATCACAGGAAGTGGTCAGCATAAGCTTGTCAAGATAAGACCTGAGCAAGACTTGTGAAAGGTGGGAGAACCCTGGGGAAAGGGCATTTCAAGTGAAAGAAACAACTAGAGCTAAAGCCTAAGGAAGGAGTATACCTGGTAAGCTAAGTAACAGCCCAGTAGCCAGTGTGAATGATGGCAGAAGAAAGTGTAACTGTAGACCATTGAGAGGACTTCAGCTTTTACTCTGTAAAGTAATTATAGGACTTTAATGATATTTGCAAAAGGTTTCTTTAGCTGCTATGTGAAGAATAGCGGCTTCTAAGACTTTGGAGGGATGGGGCAAGGATTGAAGCAGAGAGGACAGTCAGGAGGCTGTCACAGCAGTGCAGGTCAAGATCAGGGAACAGCAGAAGAACTGAGAAGGGGCCAGACTCTTGATATATTTTGAAGGAAATACCCAGCAGGATTTTCTGCATGTGGGCTGCATGAGGAAATTAGCAGACAGGGATGCTGCCAACAAGGCTTCTGGCCCAAGTAACTGGAAAAATGGAGTTGCCATCAAGTGAAATGGGGAAACTGCAGGTCGAATAGGTTCTGGGGCAGGTGTTGAAGGGAAAAGATCATTAATTCAGTTTGAGACATGTTGAAGTTTGAAATGTTTATCTTGTAGCCAAGTAGGAAAATGTCAAGAAGTCAGGAGATAGGGAGTTTGAGGGGCCTTTCCTAGGTAGAAGATATAAATACTGGCGTTGTAAGCATGTAAATAGTATTTGAAGGGATAGGGTTGGATGATATGACCAAGGGAGTAAGTACAGACAGAAGAGAGAAGAGGACCAAGGACTGAGCCCTGGGGCCATCCAGTCTTAAAAAGTTGGGTATAAGGGGAAGAACCAGCAAGAGACCAGGAAGAAGTGCCTAGTGTGGTAGAGATAAGCCAAGAAGATATACCATCTTAGAAGCCAAGAAAGAAAATGTTAAAGAGAATGATCAACCTTATCAAATGCTGCTATTGGTAGATAGATCAATTATGGGATGAACTTTGACTACCAGATTTAGCCAGATGTTGATGTCTGGTAATGATGAGAGCAGTTTACTGGTGAGAGAGAGTTTCTAATGTTTCCTCATTAAGTATCAGACAAACTCATGTCAGATGTGTATCCTTTATTATATTATAGAATATCCTTCTATTCCCTCTTCACTAAGAGCTTAAATCAGAATGAGAAATCTATTTCTATGAGTAATTAGATTAATAGCTATTTCTAATAATAAACTAGACTGTGTACAATGGACTATTCAGCCATAAAAAGGAATGAGATACTGATACATGTGGATAAACCTCAAAACCAAACTAAGTGAAAGAACCCAAACACAAAGGTCACAGATTGATGATCCTATTTATATGAAATAGCAAGAATAGGTAAATCCATAGAGACACAAAGCAGATTGATGGTTTCCAGAAGTTGGGGGAGGGAAGAGTGGGACATAATTGCTTAATGTGTATGGGATTTCCTTTTGGGATGATGAAAATATTTCAGAATTAGATAGGGGTGATGATTGCACAGTATTGTGAATGTATAAAATGCCACCGAATTCTTCACTCTACAGTGGTCAATTTTATGTTATGTGAACTGTACCTCAATTAAAAAAAATACTGGGAAAAAGAAAAAGCTGTGGCCCACTGGCCAAATCTGGCCCACTGCCTATTTCTAACCACGAGATGGGAATGGTTTTTGCATTTTTTAATTGTTGAAAGAAAATTTAGAGAAGAATATTTCATAACACATGAAAATTATATGAATTTAAATTTCAGTGTCTCTAAATAGAGTTTTATGGAGACACAGCCATGCTCATTTGATTACTTGTTATTTGTGTCTGCTTCATGCCTCAACGGCAGAGTGGAATAGATGCAGGAGCAACCTAAAATGCTTACTCTCTTGCCCTTTACAGAGAGAGACACGTTTCTGGCCCCTAGTCTAACTCCTCAGGAAGGAAAAAACAAACAAAAACCAAAAAAACAAGAAAACTCCTTTATAGCCAAGCTTTGCATGGTTGACGAGTTTTCTTCTGGACAAATCCTCCATTCTGCTACCAGAATCTCCAGATTCTTGAAATATAAAGTGTTTTTCAAAGAAGGAGTTGGGGGTCATCTGCCTTCCTCCTGGTAATTATGCCTTCACTTGATTAGCTTGTAAGCCATTTTAAAAATCCTACACTAGATGACAAGAAAGCATTTCTAATGCTGTGGTGAATGTTGTAAAAATGTCACTGGTGGCATGCTCAGCATGGGCGAGATTCTTACCAGAGTAAGGCCAGACAAGTAATTCTGTCCCCTCTCCATCCTGAAAGGGTAAACTCCAGAGAAGGCTAAGCTCCATGGTCCTCCCCAGCTCTCAGCCTCTTTTTTCTCCCCTGCTCCCCTAAAATCAAAGTGGCAAGTGAAGGCAAGGGAGGACCCCACCCATGTCAATAGAACTGACTTTCTCAGTTCTGACAGCTTCTCTTCACAATCCCTGCCAGGGCTTCCCAAATCCTAGTCAGATCTGAAATGTGAAACTTAACATCTCAGTGGCCCATCTTTCTAGAGTGTGGATGAAAGTGCCTACCCATTCATTTTGTCTTGTCTTGTTTGGGGGATGTTTGTTTGTTTGCTTTAATATTCTCTCCTCAAATTCTTAATCTCAGGAAACAAACTGAGGGTTGCTGGAGTGGTGGGGAGTGGGACGGATAGGGTGGCTGGGTGATAGACATTGAGGAGGGTATGTGCTATGGTGAGCACTGTGAATTGTGTAAGACTGTTGAATCACAGACCTGTACCTCTGAAACAAATAATGCAATATATGTTAAAAAAAAAAAAAAGAAGAAGATAGTAGGAAGGGAAAAATGAAGGGGGGGGAATCGAAGGGGGAGATGAACCATGAGAGACTATGGACTCTGAGAAACAAACTGAGGGTTCTAGAGGGGAAGGGGGTGGAGGGATGGGTTAGCCTGGTGATGGATATTAAAGAGGGCACGTACTGAATGGAGCACTGGGTGTTATATGCAAACAATGAATCATGGAGCACTACATCAAAAACTAATGATGTAATGTATGGTGACTAACGTAACATAATAAAATAAAATTTAAAAAAAAATTTTCTCTCCTCAATCTCAAACCTTTCCCAGTGTGGTCCTTTGATACAGATCCTCCAGGGATATATGTGGCCCTTTAATACAGAGATGCTCCAGATGAAGGCCCAATTTTGCCCTGCAGACATTCTCCTGGAAAGCTGAGGGATCAATGTCATGCAACTGACAGTCCACATGGGCTTTAACCTTTGGTTCTAATTCTCTCCCATTGGCCACGGCTGCTAAAACTTTCATCAGCTTGGTCTGCATCAGGTGTTAGAAGTCCTTAAATGGTTAGCTTATGACGTTAATACATAACGAAAATATAATCATTATATATTATTATATTTAAATGTTTAAGTATTATTTAAATAAAGTAGTAACATAGTTAATAAATAAGTATGAATCTTACTTATAAAAGATCGATGGAATGAATTCTTCTATAAATAATACGTTTCTTTAGTATTTGATGCTGTATTCGTGTTTCAAATGTATTGGAGGGGGGCGCCTGTGTGCCTCAGTCGTTAAGTGTCTGCCTTCAGCTCAGGTCATGATTCCAGCGTCCTGGGATTGGGCCCTGCATCCGGGTCCCTGCTCCGCGGGAAGCCTGCTTCTCCCATTCCCACTCCCCCTGCTTGTGTTCCCTCTCTCGCTGTTTCTGTCACTGTCAAATAAATAAATAAAATCTTAAAAAAAAAATGTATTGGAGGTAAACCTTTACAGAGCAAGGGTCACCTTGCTTATTTGTACATTGAGTGTGGGGATTTCGGTGTAGTACACACAGGAGAGTAGAATGTAGACAGTGCTCTATCTGGGTCATGCCTCATCGAATCCTGAGTTTGGAATATCCAGCTCAGCCTTAAGGAATCTGGAAATCGTGACCTCAGGGAAAGCCACCATTTAGAGCTACAGGTGATGCACTTTCTAGTCCTGTTACCATTTACTTTTGCATGTTAAGTTGTGCTTATTAAAAAGAGGGTCCCTTGGTTTTTCCACTTTGTGCTTGTGACACCCTTTCTCAGATGGGGAGACTGAGATCAGAGGACAGGTGCCCGTCCAAGGTCTCAGAGCTAAGGACTAATATCTCAGTCTTTTGATACCTGAAGTCCAACTTCTTCCACCTCGCCATGGTACATTTATGTATTATGTGTGCATGTATATACACACATACCCAGATCGAACATACAAATATAAGACAATTTACGTGTGAAAGTTATAATAAGTTGTAGAACAGCTATCCTGCTTTTGTACTTTTGTATTCTTACATTTCTATTTCTCCACCTTGGCTCCACGCTTCCTTTTGAAAAGAATCAACCAAGATGAGAACATTTATGACATCAGTGTCATTTTCAAAACAAAAATAAGTCCCCAGATAAGGACATATGAAAACTAGAAACAGCAGCATACACTTATATTGGCTAATGCATTTGCAGCCTTGATTCCTAATGCATTATTGATTGCATGAGTAATCGCCAGCTTGGCGGGTTTGGCAATGTCTGCAATGGGAAAAACTCTGTATTTCCCACACTTTTCTTCTGCGTGTATTCAAGATCAGTGGAGCCTGTAATATCTTATACATATCTGTTACATGGACCTGCATCTCTGCAGTGGCCGGCTCATCCAAAAAATTCTTGTTCACATCTGTCCGCTATGAGAGCCTATCTGTTACCCATCGCATATGTGATCAGAATGCCTCTTCCAAAGAGGATGTTGGGACAGGAAATATTACTGACATAACATAATAGCCCCTTCTCCTCCAACCTTCCAACCTTATATTCAATGGCTGTGGTAACATACTTGTATTTTTATTCTATGATTATCATAAACAGAGCTGAGAGGACCATGAATGCCTTTGTAATTTTTCTCTTTCAATTTCAATAGGAGAAATCCAGACCACGTCAGGGTAGAGATCTGCTGATGTGCAGATGGCTGGCAGGAGGCAGTGGGGACGGGATGAGGGAAGAGAGGCAAGCTTCCAAGTTGTATAGACCTGGACCCTCGTCCCGTCTCTATCCTCACTAGCTGTGTGTCCCTGGGCTTCAGTTCACTCCCTGTAACAGTGAGAGAACAAAAATCCTTACCTCACAGGACTGAGTGGATAAAAACAGGGGGAAAATTGCAGTATTGAGTTCACAGCTAGTGAGTTACATATTCACCCCAACTCAACGTTTGTCCATTCTTGGCCATCGAAGTTATCAGTTACCCCCGCCTCCTTCAATTAAAATGATACCTTGCATATAACAGGTAACAAGTATTAATAAAATGAAGAAAAATCCAGGAAACTGCCTAACAGTGCACAAGAGCTCGATAATTTTTAATTCCTTCCCGCTTTCTTTCCTTCCTGCAGCATCAGGGTGAGAATTCGTTTCTGACTTCTAGTACAATGTTCTTCCATCTCAAAAGTGTGTGTGTGTGCGCACACGAGGGTGTGTGCGCAAGTGTGTGTGTGTGTTGACCACCAAACTCCTCCCATCTTAATTGTACTGATTTTTTCCTCCATTCATTTGTTTTTCTCTCAAGTCCCCCTCTGTCCTCATGAGAAGAGAGAGAATCATGCCCAGTGACTCCATTTAGCTTAGTTGGCTTCGTGTGGCCTCACAGTCTTAAAGATCGTCTCCACACCATTACTTGACATCAAAAAGAAGTAGCATGTGAAAGTCACGGAAATACTTCCCATGTTCTGCATGTATTATTTTTAATTCCACTATGGAGCATTGACTCTTCCAAATCATCCTGTTATTATTTAGATGTTGAAGCCACAGTTTTTAATAATGAAGCCACGGAAGAAGATACAGAGTTTAAGCATTCCCGTACTGAAGGCAATCATGAAGGCAATGGGGGAAATCTTAGCGTCTCTGTCAGGACAGCAGAGCACTCAACAGACACTGTTGTAGGGTCCTCTGGGAGGTGTCATGGGAGCTCATACCAGGAGGAAGACTCAGAGACCAATGTAAGCTGTTAGCTACGAGGAGTCCACAAGCAAAGGGACATGAGTCAAGGGGCATGACTAATCTGATTCCAGTCCAGATAGTTTTCAGCATCTGCTCCAAGGAAGATATGATGAGCCAGTAGCAGACACAGAGACAGTGATTCCCAGAATCAGCTTTCAGCTCACTTCCTAGGTCAGGCAGACATCACATGGAACAGTATCTGGCCTGGACTGTAGGGCCACGCAGGACCTGGGAGGTCTGAGTTCCAGCAAAGCCGGATATAGTCACATTGGAACAAGGGTATGAAAAACAAGACCCAGCCAGGTGGGGGCCCATACAGTGCGGATCTGCAAGTAGAGTAGAACCCAATAGTCGCACAAGCCTCCAGGATTTGGGGCCACAAGGAGATATCTAGCTCTTTCTATAGAATGAGTGGGGTGGACCCCCAGCATTCTCTTAGCTTGAACACTTCTCTGGCCCAGGCCTGGGTGGCTCATCATTCCTGATGGACTGCAGTGTACCAGCCAAGGACCTTTCTGGCTGCAGAGGTTCCAGAGGTGAATAAATTACCCAGCATCCCATGCTGAGGACCTGCTGTGAAAGGTACTCTAGGAACAGTGAGGGAGCTGTGGAGAGTGGAGGGTCCTGTATAAAGGAAGAGGGGAGGGTGTGTGTGCAGGCAGCTTCAGAGAATATTTAAAAGGGGTTCAAGATGAGAAGCTGTTTAGCAACTGAACAAGAAAGGCAAAAGAGTTTGTGTGAGCAACCCTTAAGAAGCCTAATCCAGCACCCGTTGCCAAGAACCACAAATGATCTAGGAAAACAAAGGAGGTCAAGGTGGAGTATACTGAAAATGAGACAAGGCAAGTGGGCAGGGGGTTGCATCAGAGAGGGCTTCTTAACAGATTCCCCCATAATTCTGTCCCATCCCTTGTGTCGTGTTCATTTAAGGGTAGAGGGCCCATGGACAATGTTAGCTGCATTATAATGCCCTTCTTTATTATCCAGTAGAGATTTTTTTGTTACAGCCTCTCATTTAAAGACACTGTCATCTTTCTACTGTTTGCATAGTTTCTAGCCCTTAAATGCCTCTGGTTTGCCCAGGCACCAAAATTCACTTATTGCTTTTGCTTTCATCTCTCTGGCTTTGAGAACCTTCTGTAACATGGACTTCCAGTCCTCGCTAGTGTCTGCACACTCTTGATATAAGCATCTGTGCAGTTTCCTCTCCCAGCCATGGTGTGGCCCCCTGCACTGGGGGAGGGGAAAGGTGGCCCCAGTACCTGAACCCACAAGAACAGGGGCTGGTATGTCTTTGAACTTTTTGACCTGTATTTACCTCTGAATTATTTATAGGTATTTTATGTAATTCAAGAAATATTTATGGAGCTATTTATAGATACTCTATTTTTATGTATATAGTTCTAAATTTTTTTAAGTTTTTTCCCAAATCACGGTAAAGAGTCTTTTTTATTATCTGACATTAATTTTAATCAAATAAATTGTAGGAGTAATTCCATAGTTGTAGACTCTGAAAGCAAACTAATTATTAATAATAATTACATCGATTGTCTGCAGAATTAAGTACTGTCTTATGATTCCATTTCTTTTTCTACACAAATTTATTTTTACTCATTCTCCATATTATTTTCCTGGTTAAGGGGTCTTGATTGTAAACCCTTGGTTTATCCTGTTTTATCTTTAACTGATACTATATGAAATTTGGCTAAGGAGTAAACAGTGCCTCAATGGCCAAATGTTATCAAAACGATTCTGGCCAGCTATTTTGTAGATATGTGTAATCAATTTTATTTTTCAAAAAAAAGAGCCTGTCATCCAATGTCGTTGAGTAGCCATTTGCATTGAGAAAACCCCTTTTATATTTCTGCCAATATCTATATAGAGACTCCTTTATTCACAAGAGCTTCAACACTTGGTTCCTCTAGAGACAGCTCACTTATCCATAATGGTAAATCCTACCATGCTCATAAAATAGCCCAGTGCCTGACAGTTAGTCAGTGTTGTCCTAGCTTGCACTGATCCATTCCAAATTCCATTTGAGTATCCTAACTAACATCCTTAACAATTTTCCACCATAACTCATAGAACTATCTTAGATTTATCCCAGAAGTTCAAATTCCAGGGAAGAACTGATGGTTATGTGATAAGCTGGCTCCATATTTTCCCTGTATCTCCATATACCACAGATCACATCAATCCAAGGGGCTGATATGACCCAGCTTCCAGCAGCTTCATTTTTATTTGCTTTTTGCCACAGTAGGACATGAGAATAGTTTAAATATGGTACAGATGGTACTGAGAATACTTCAGTGGAAAATTTCTCATCCTATAACCATGACACTTCTGAAAGGCAGCTACTTTCATCCTCTTTAATTGTTTCTTCTGGCATTTATTTCAATATGTCTAAATGCTGCACTTACTATTTATTGATTAATGAAACATTTATTGGCTTCTGGTTGACACCCTCTGGCACCCCCGCTCGTTCCCCTCTGCCTTGCTCTCACCTTCCTACAAGAGTTACAGCACAATCTTTGCTGTTCCTCTGTTCTCATCGTCACAACTACTTCTGTCACAATTTTGTGTGAACTTGATAGTGTATACACTATTGTGACTATTGCTAATTTCTGATTCAAATATTGTGCTAGGATTACATTTCTTTCCTTACACAAGTTTTATATTTCCTCAATTAGAAATCACCTTTTTAATTCCCTTGACCTTTTATGCACCTATAATTATTTGTTTTTTCAAATGCTTTCATGTATCTGTCAGATGCCATATCTGTTACAGCATCAAAACCTGAAAAGCATCAATAAACTTCTTTTTTTTTTTTTTTTTTTTTTAGATTTTATTTATTTATTTGACAGAGAGAGAGACAGCGAGAGCAGGAACACAAGCAGGGGGAGTGGGAGGGGGAGAAGCAGGCTTCCCGCCGAGCAGGGAGCCCGATGTGGGACTCGATCCCAGGATCCCGGGATCATGACCTGAGCCGAAGGCAGACGCTTAACGACTGAGCCACCCAGGCGCCCTGAAAAGCATCAATAAACTTCTAAGTTCCATTTTTCCCCCAGGGGTATGGCCTTACTTCATCTTGTTGCACTTGTCTAGGGCTACTGCAGAGCTGTCCCAGGGGCATATCATTTACCTTTCCTCTGTGTCAATTCCTCTGTTGTGCACTGGATCCAACAATTTCTTCCTCGATTTATTCCCTGATCTTTCTAAGGCACATTTTTCATCAATGTTCTGAGAAAGGGTGTATGGAAAGCAAATATTTTGAATCCCTGAATATGTGTTTATTCTGCCTACATAATCGTTGGTTATTTGCCTGGGTATACAATTCAAGGTTGGAAAGTCTTTTCTCTCAGAATTTTAAAATTCCACAGTTTTTGAGGGTCCCTGATCTTCCCACTTCCAAGTTGCTATTGGGAAATCCAGTCTCCCCCCTTTTCTGCTAAATTCCTTGCCATTCCTCCAGTTGCTTTCTGTCTTCTGAATACATGTTGAACTCTCTTCTACACTTGCCACTCTTCCCAGTAACCTTGTTATTTGGGGTTTATACCACTTTTTATTATTGGCCTGACATTTTAGTGGGCTTTGGTATGAGTAAATGGGACTCTCATGTGGCCAATCCACCATGTTTATTCAAAGTCCAGTGACATCTTTATGTTTATGAGTATTTAAATCCATGCAATCCCCTTTGCATATATTTCAACACTATTACCATTAGCAACTCTGGGAGGACTTAGAAGTATTGCCATTTGATGAGGAGATAGCTGAAGCTCCAGGAATGTTAGTAGCTTTCTTAAGTTTAAAGGGCCAGCATGAGACAGATTCTAATTTAAAACCATGTTTTTCCCACTCTTACTGAAGCCTAAGGGTCACATTCAGTGATGCCTTTATGATGGAGGTCACTAGTAATGGGTCAGACCATAGCTTTCCCATATCCTGCTACAGTAAGCTAACACCAGTGAGTGATGTGATTTATCCCATTGAACTATTCTATGAGCCACAGAATACAAGCTTTCCTCTTCAGTCACTCCTGCTATTCCACAATAGAAATTGGAACACCTAAAACCAAATTATTGTTGGTGATTTGATTCATTCAAATAGTGGAGTGTATTAGAACAGACAAGGAAAACTGAAATTACAGTGTTCAGGCCTGAAGGAGAATATACCTTAATATATAATAGTGCTATTTCAGAGTCCAGTACACAATGAAATAACTCTTCTTTGAAGCTTTTACTTATTCTCTCATAGGGCACAAATAGCATTCTCTAATTTGAAAACAAAAAAATAAGTGATTGCTTTCAAAGTCCAGTGTTTAGAAGGCATTGCAGTAACCACTCTTAAAAAAGGAAAAGAGCCTTTCCAACTAGTATTTATGAACAAGCACACATACCCAGTAATTTATGGTTTGTTTATATGTCACTTTGCCTTTTTGTGGTTGTAAGAGCAGACACACATTGTGTTAAATGATACCTTCTCGAAGGGAGTTTGCAGGTAATACCTCCTGAAGGTATTGTGGATCTTTGTCCAGACAAGAGTTTGCCTGTGGCTTTTCCCAGCTGAATATCATGTTCTGTACTCTCCTTTATTTTAACGTCTAAGTATCCCCATTCATATCTTCATGTACCTTATCCCCAATAAATGGAAGAAATTTTAGGGTCAAGCAGAGGAAAAGTGATACTAGGCAGGACCTCTTCTGACCTGGACCCTCAGGCTTCTCATCTGTGGAATAAAATCATCCCTATAGATGATCTTGAAGTCCTCTCCGAGCTCTTGAATGCTGCTTCTACACCATCAATGAATCAACTCCACTTAATTATCTCAGTCGGTCACCCTTGCTTCAGTACATGTATGACTGTGAGAGAATTTGTTGATTAACGAATTTAACACATATTTATTGGACATCATACTCAGAGCTGGGTACCCAGTGGCCGATGAACAAACACAGCCCTTAGCCTCATTGAGTTCACAGTCCAGGAGGAAAGGCATACAAAAACAAACTCTCGAATGAGTAATTGCGATAAATGCTGTGAAAAACAACAACAGAGTGCTGTAAGAAAGAATAATAATAATAATAAAGATAATTTAGACAAGGAAAGGGGGAATGTGGCCAAGAAAGCTTCATGGGAGGAATGACAAGAGACCCAAAGGATGAGGATTGGCTAGCCAGGTGAGGAGTGATAGAGACAACATTCAGGGCATTTAGGGCAGTGTGTGTGAAAGACCCTGAAGAATTAAAGAGCTTGTGCCTTCAGGGAACTTGCAGAAGGCCATGTGGCTAGAGTATAGCGAACAAGGGGGTTAGCTTGAGATAGAGGCAGATATGGGCTCCACCAAATCATACAAAGCCTCCCCACCATGCTGAGCATTTTTTATAACACCAGAAAGGCAGGGAGAACCTACTGAAAGCTGTTTACACAAGAAAGGGAGGTGATTCAAGTCTTGTTTAAATGATTGTTCTGGTTACTGCGCATGCACTGGAGGAAGACAAAAACAGAGAAACTAGTTCAACTAGGAATGAGTCTGGACAAGGGCCAATGGTGGTTTGGATGGCAGAGGAGAGGGTGGTTTTCACATACGATCTTGGGGTGTCCTCATTTTGCTTCTGTAGTCTGCTGCATAGGGAGCAGGATACCTGTGGCCTCATGTCTCCGAGTATATGTACATATCAATGCCTATGAGATGTAGGGAGTCCCATTGCCTGTCCAGTGGTCTTCTTTGTCAGCATTCTTTATGTGGGTATAGCCACAGCCGTGTGTCCCACAGACTCCAGGGGACATAAGCCAAGCTTTTAAAATAACCCCCTTGAATCCTCTCTAAGTAGGACTGAGTAGAGAAGGTCCAACCCCTGGTACTGTGTGGGAGGAGCAGGATGAAAGGAGTAGGACCTCAACAGCTCCACAAAGAAATCCTCCCCAGCCCCCACCTTCTTCACTTTTCTAATGTGCTTGATGTGCTTAGCCATCTAAGAGCTATAAACTCCCATTTTGGCAGCCCATTTTTGGAGGCCTGTGAGGAGCCTATCAGCTCACTCACTCTGTCTCGCACCTCTTGGACCAAGTGGAGACAGAAAATGTCCCACTCTGACATCCTCACCTCGTCTCCCTCCAGCTGCGCTGTAGAACATGAATGCAGATGGCCAGCATCCCTCCCATGTCCCTGAGGCCCCCCAAGCCCACCCTCTTGTCTGCCCCCCAGCACTGCTGCCCTGAGCCTCACTGAAGCATCACAGGGTCACCAAGGAGCCTCTCTCCTCCTCCCTTCCTACCCCATCAAGGCACCCTGTCCCAGGAGGCTGGGTGACTCTCTGCAGCAGTGCTCTCATGGCCACCCACCTCCTCTTCCTCTTCCACCAGGCAGGAGCTGCTGTCTGATCCAGCCCTCTGTCCCCACTTTAAGTATCCTCAGCCCTCTCTCACACAGACCATGCCATTCCCCCTTTATTGGCCATTTTCCCAAGAGTCCCAATAGCTCAGACTCTGTGACAGAAACTCAGGTAAAAAAATGGGCAAAATTTCAGCACTTGCACTCCTTGGCAAGACATACAGAAGAGCAGAAACGGGCAAAGAAAGTGGCATTTGCTAGCTGGAATTGAGTTGAACGGTGACATGGAGGAGGCTGAGATTTTCTGGAGTAATGAAGAGGAAAGGAGTAGGAAGAAACCAGAGCTGATACCTTAAGTGGTACCAGATGTGGGAGAAGGTCAAAGAATCTACCATAAGATCTTGTCTGTTTCGAAAACATCATGCTAAAGTCACAGAGAAGAAGAATGACCTGGGTTTAGGGAGTAACCACTCTTTTAGGGACTTCATGCTAGTCACCAGGTAAAGGCAGGTTGTATCCTAACCAAAGCTCACACATGTCTGACAGGAGCAAACGCTAAGCATGGGCTGCGCTGCAAGGCCTGTAAGATGAGCATCCACCACAAGTGCATGGATGGCCTAGCACCCCAGCGGTGCATGGGCAAGCTGGTAAGGGCTGGTGCCAGGAGTGAGCCCAGAAACCCCTGCCCATCCAAACTCCTTCCCCGTGGCACCCTGATAGCCAGACACTAGGAAAGCAGCCCCCAAATCCCTGGCCTACCAACAAGGCTTCCTTGTTGGCATAGTGATCAAGCAGAAGAGGAGCTTTATCAACCTGAGAGACAAATGCTCCCCATGTGAAAAGGACTCCATGTCCTTAACATGGTGACCAAATTGTCCCGGTCGGAACTTTTTCAATTTTAGCACTGCAAGTCCCATATCCTGGGACTGTTCCTGTTTTAAAGAGGAAAGTGTGGCATCCCAGGAACCTTCCCAGCCCATAAAAACAAGGGTGGCTGGTCACCTGAGTGCTAAATTGGCTGACGGCTCACTGGATGTCAAGAAGGGGAGAGAGATTAACCACGCCCCTAAAAATGGAGAGAATAATAAAAATCAACGCACCACTTTAAGAGATCATGGTGGCCAAGCCAAGGAAGGTCAGATGGCCCTGGCCCATTCTAGTTCTGGTCTTAGCATCTTGGGAGCGTGGGCTTCAGTACTGGTGCCACATGTGGATAAAAAGCAACCCGGAGCACTTTTGAGGGTATCGATACTAGGATGGCCAGAGAACTGACAAAGGGACCAAGAATGTCTACCCTAGAGATACTTAGGCTGTGAGAGCTGTCTTCAAAAAAATTTAAGACCTGTCATACAAAAGAGGAATTCTCTCCTGTCCTGTGGCTCCAGGGAAAAGACCTAGGATCAGTAGATACCAAGTCTTAACAAAGAGCTAATGTCACTAAAGACCTGCCTCCATGGCTAGTGGGAGCTCCTCCCACCACCCCACCCCCCCAGCAGTGGCAATGTTCAAAAAAATGAAGATATCACTTGCCAGGAACATGGGTGAGGATTCTGGAATTCCAGTAGGGGCCGGGCCACAAAGTTCCCTTCCAACACTGGCATATAGTAACTCAAGGTTCTTAGAGAGTTCATCTCCTTACTCTGATTGGCAGTGTCCTCTTCTCTAAAACCCCTGCCGCACCTGTTCCCCTCCTCCTCCAATGATTTCCACAAGCCAAGGCAAAGACCATGAGTGAGAGATCAGAAAAACATAGCAGAGAGTCTAGAACACAAGGCAAATGACTCTGTGGGGAGCTTGTCATATATCCAAGGTCCTTTTGGCCTCTCTCTGAGGTCTGCTTCCCCTTGCCCAGGCCTTTTATGAGTTTAATAAACCTCAATAGTAAACCGCAGTGAAATAATGCGTGCCAGTCCATTTGTATCCCGGGAGATAATGAGGAGCCTGGACACAAGGGAGGCTGCTATGGTCTGCACACGGAAGAGAGGCAGGAAAGGGAAGGGCAGGGCTGGGGCTTGCTTTCTGGGAGGAGCATAGCTTGCTTATTGCCACCTGTACCTCCCATCCCGCCCCCCCCAGGGATAAATTCTAGGACAAGCCAGCATCTTCAAGGGCAACAGAGCGGTGCCCCCTGGAGAAACCAGCTGGTATGATTTTCAGAGCTCTTGTGTGGTTTTCTCCATCTCTTCAGTGACATTAAGCCTTTCTCTTTCTCATTCTCTCTCCAGCCAAAAGGGTTTCGGCGTTACTACAGCTCCCCCTTGCTCATCCATGAACAGTTTGGATGCATTAAAGAAGTTATGCCCATCGGTGAGTTGGGATGCTGATGGCTTGAGCTGGGTTTTGAGCAGCAATGTCAGCATTAACAGCTGTTGCTGTCTCAGGACCGCAGATCTAGCAGGCTATGTTTGTGCGTCTGTCTGGTAGCTGATGGCATTATGATTGTTTGCTTTGCTGGAGAGGAAACATAAGGAGGAGCAAATTCTCCCCTCCCCGATGAAACTTGAAAAACACTCACGTCCCAAAGGCTGTAATATGCTATACCACCCCTCAGCATCATGGCAGAGTGGGAAGAGCATGGAGCCTAGCACCCCACAGACCCGGCTCAGACCCCAGCTCCCCCACTGACCCACTAACTGTGTGTCTGGACAAGTTACTCAAACTGTCAGACCCTATAAATGAAGAACAGCAAAAGCTGCTTTTCATACTGTTGCAAAAAAATAAATGTAAATTATAGACCAATGCTTGGAAGGAACTCTGTGAATATCAGTTTTTCTTTAATGAGGACAAAAAAATGTCTTATATTTATAGATCTTTCTGGCTTGAAAATTTCTTTAACAATATCTTTCAGTTTACTTCTATTTTTCTCTCTCTCCCTGAGAATCTCCATCTCTTTTTGCCTTTGGAGGGGGCAAGCTTTAAACTAGAAAGCTTTTAAACAGAAATTCATGAGGCCTGGTAATGTCAAATTCTTTTTTTTTTTTTAAGATTTTATTTATTTGAGAGAGAGAGAGAGCACAAGAGGGGGGAGCGGGAGAGGGAGAAGCAGACTCCCCGCTGAGCAGGGAGCCCGATGCGGGACTCGATCCCGGGACTCCAGGATCATGACCTGAGCCGAAGGCAGTCGCTTAACCAACTGAGCCACCCAGGTGCCCCGGTAATGTCAAATTCTTTCAAAAAGACTTGCCTCTTCCTGCAAACTTTGAGTCTCGCTCAAGGCTTCATCCCTTGGTGAGCAGAACCTCACACCAGGGGAAATAAAGCTGGTATCGGGCAGAACCTTGACATTGGAGTCCTGAGGATGGATAACAAAAGAGGAAAAACCAATAAATCAGGAAGCGTCTGGGAACTGAGAGCTCTGGATGTAAGTGGTGGGTGCACGGGAAAGACCTGGCCAAAGGGCACATATTGTGGGGGGCCCACCTGCCGGGAAAGCTTGACCACACACAGCTCCATTTTCCCAGGGGTTAGTGAGTCTATGGCACAGAACCTTCTTCTCAAGTGCCGCTGACCCAGGAGGTATGATCAATTCTTGGCTGCCTTCCTGATGGTGAGTGGAGGAAACCTGTCACTCAGATGACCTTTCTCTTCTGTTGCAGCCTGTGGCAATAAGGTGGACCCTGTCTATGAGACCCTCCGCTTCGGCACCTCCCTGGCCCAGAGAACCAAGAAGGGCAGCTCCGGCAGTGGCTCTGATTCGCCTCACAGAACCTCTGTAATTATACTCCTCCTCCCTCAGTCCACCTGCAGTGCTCTGGGAAGGGCAAGCCTCAGGGGCTCCCCATAAGTGTATCGTGAGGGCAGGTCTTTGGGAGTCAGGCAGCCTCTGAAGGAAAAGCCCAGGTGCCTTGGGCCACTAAAGGTTAACTTCCTGTTTGTTGCCAACACCCAGGGATCATTTTACTTTCATCCTCAAAGACCATGCTCTTGGCCTCATGATCCTCGACTCTCCATGTACTCCCCCTCCCTGCCCTCCCACCAATATTTGATCGCATGGCAGTCAACACAGAAAGGTTTCACCCAAACAGTGGCAGAGGCAGGGAAGTCCCAGCTGTGGCCAGTTTTCCAAATCTCCTTCCGGCTACATCCCAGTTCAAGAATACAGCTCTTTCTCACATTTTCTCAGTCTTTTCTCGCTAAGACAAGGTACTCCCATTGGTTTCACACAAAAGCTGCCCTCCCCAGAGCACTGGACTTGTCTGCATGGGACACTCAGCCTCCCAGACACCTCGCCCCCATTTTATTTGGTCGAAAATGACTGCCCCGTGCATCTCTGTGACATGCTCTCATCATCCTATCTCTGGCTGTCCCAACCAGAATTTCTATAAATACCCCACAATGCCACACAACTCTGCCACTCATGCTGAAGGCCAACATCTCTCCTGCAGAGACAAGGACCTTCCAGTTGATGTTGCCAATTAGGGTGGCTTGCACCCAGTTACTGATTCCATTGTTGCAGCCCCTATTAAAATAAGGATTTCAGGGCAAGGCACAGATGAGCCACCAGGTGGTCTGCCCAGCTGGGTCCTGTCAACATCAAGTGATTAGGGTGAATGGAGAAGGGGGATGCATACCGGTCAGAGGGGTTGTCAGGGGCTGAGTAGAAGCAGCTCCTTCAATGGGTGCAGGTCAATCCACAGGATAACTGAAATGTTATGTGGGTGGATGTATAGGTCATGTGGGTGAGTAGGTAGGTTTGAAGGTCTTCAGATTGATGCCACATGGTCATCCTAGATGCCACCTTTTTTTTTTTTAGATTTTATTTATTTATTTGAGAGAGAGAGAGCATGAGCAGGGGGGGAGGGAGAAGCAGACTCCCCGCTGAGCAGAGAGCCCGACGTGGGGCTTGATCCCAGAACCCTAAGATCATGACCTGAGCTGAAGGCAGATGCTTAACCGACTGAGCCACCCAGACGCCCCTACATGCCACCTTTAAACTCACTGAAAGCCCTGTTCTTCGTGCATCCCACTAACTTCTAAGAAGGAAGAACCAAAACATATTGTACTCTTTTTCCTTGCTGACCCTAAAATTGATGTCAATTAGTTCTCTCTTTTACTCAGTTAGCAAACATGAATTAAGTGCCTTGAGTTCACCAGTACTGTAGAGGACACAGAGGAAGGGGAGGACATGACTCCTTACTCTCAGAATTCACAACTTATTTCAGAAGACCAAAGCAGTAGAACACAAAGCAGATGATGACAGCATTATTTGGCACTTTTTAAGAAATACACTTTTACCTGTCTTGTGCTATTTGTATTAAGAATTGGAACATAACATACATGTTAAGTGTATTATAATAGCTATGGCATAGGAACACGGCAGGATTTCAGAGTAAAGAAGGAAAACGTTTCAGTAGACATTGCCCTCAAAGCAGAGCAGGTATAAGTTGTGATATTTTAAGGTACCTGATCCTGATGTTCTCCCTAGGGAGGCCATACATCAAGGTGGCAGTCCCATTGATGATGTTGGTTCTGGCGACATGGGTTGGATGATAACAAGAATATAAGGAAAGTTTCTAGCACAGAGCCTGGCACTCAATAAATGGAAGTTGCTGATATTTAATTTTCATTAAGCATTTAGCCCTTGGCTGGGTTTGAGTTATGACGAAGTGAAACAAGGGTGTAATCCATTAGAAAGGTAAATATGTTCTCTGAGGACATTTCCCAGGCCATTCATGGGGCCCATTCTTGGGCTCTGTAAGAGGTTGGACTCACTCCAGGGTTCCACCCTGCTGTCCTGCTCAGCCTGTCTCCTCTCATGTGTCCTCCAGTCACTCCTTAAGTCAGGGATGTTCCCAGGGCTCTGCTTTGCCTTGGCCTTCCTGTGCCACCAGTTCTTCATGGTTGTCTCATTCACATTCCTCTGGTCCTACCACCATGTCCAAGCTGATGACTCCTTAGATACTTCTAGTCCTAACCTCCAGACGGGTCCTACAGATATCTCTAAATTGGCATGTCCAAGCTCAAATGATGCGCCACTGGTGATCAGGTCCTCTAACTCAGAACCCAGAAATGTATATCAAAAGTGCCCTTCGTCTCTGTCCCCAGTGCTGGAGGTTTGAATCTCATCATCTCTCACCCAGATTATTTCAAAGGAATAGCTGTGTTCCCCTCTTCCTTTTGAGTCTACTCTTATCAATACCTCCAGATTTATCATCTTTTAAAGAAAGACCTTGTGCAGTTTTCCAAATCGAAACACTGTATTGACTTGCTTATGCCCAAACGACGATGCGTAAACTCCAGCATGGCATGTGAGGCCTGTCACTGCCCTGAAAACCCACCTTCCCTTGAAGATGCCAAGCTCTTTGACTTATTCGTACCTTAGGACATGCTGTTCCCCCAGCTGAAGTTCTTTAAGAACAGCTTGGTTTTGACACAAACCATGAAGAGTTCTCAGACTCCCCCAAGCACAATGAGTTGCTCCTCCCACAGGCCTTCAAAAAATTCCTTTCTTATAAGATAGAGACGATTGCAATGTAATTTTCTGCTTTTGCCTCTCTTTCCTGAACTAGATACTGAGTGACTGTACAGCGGGGCCCTGTTCCCTATTCGTCTCATTATACCAGGCCCTGGCACCTAGTGGGTGCTCAAGAAATGCTTGAAGAGTGAGGAAAAAGTAACGGGGATTCTTAAAGACTGACTTCAGAACCCTCAAAATCGACCTGACCTTTTGATGCTCATGCCCCCAGTTCCAGGCATACTTTGTAGCTCTCTGGACCACCGTGTTCTGCCCAGTTACTGGGCCTTGCCCCCATCTTGTTTCTACCTCTATAAAGACAACATCTCTCTTCCTGGTCTGGGTTGGGTACCCCTTCCCTGGGCTCCCATAGCAACCAATTCATCAATCATAGTGATTTGCAGATTACTTGGTATTTTTCCCTTTTGCATTTCGCTTTTCTCTCTCTCCTGTAGTTTCCTACCCAACTAGACAAAGCTGCTCAAACACGAGGACTCTTGGTTCCCTTCTTATTTCTGTTGTTTTATACCAGTGATTCTCAAACTTTGGTGGGGATCTGGATCCACGGAAGAGCCTTGTAAAATTAGAAAGATCAAGGCCCTGTCCTACTACAACAAGCCTGGGCCTCTGTGTGCTTGATTAGCCCTCCAGGTGATTCTGACGCCCACCAAAGTTTGAGAACCACTGATCTATAGATCATGTCCTTCACTCCACATACCATGTTACATTTTTCTTTCGTAGGAGCCTGAGGAGGGCCATCACTTCCCCCAGGGCCACATAGAGCTGGCTGTCAGCCTGTAGCCACCACCCCTTACAAATCAAGACTTTCTGCCCAAAAGAAAAACACGAACTGCTCTGGCCACTTGCCCTGCATGCTGAGTGGGCCTTTCTCTTGTCTCTGAGGAGAGCCGGTATTTCCTCAATCTGCTTCCAGTGCCTGCATCTCTCGTGCTCGTCTAAGGCAGGCATTCGTGGAAAGGCAAATGGAAAGCCAACCTAGGGAGGCAAGAGCAGAGATGGGGGCTCCCCAGGGATGGCCCTGATGTTCCCAGCCCAGCAGCAGATGGCTGCCTCCGCATCCTGAGCTGTGTCAAACTCACAATGTTCTCAGACCCTCCGCAGTAGACAATGACCATGTTAGCCTCCAGAGTTTGTTCTCATGGTAGAAGTAGCAAGAACATCAGAGAGACAATTTAAGGATGTCCAGTTTGCTTTTCTGTCTGAAATGGTTTTGTTTCCAGCCATGTCTGGCCCCTACAGATTGGTTCTCAGGGCAGAAGACATGGTTTTCTGAATGTCAATAAGGTATCCATTCATCACTGTCCATTTAAACTTCCTGCTCTGTGAAGGCATTGTTCTCAGGGCTGCAGGGAGACAAAGACAAATCAAATTGTACTTAAATATCTGTCACTTCAGTCTTTCCCCAGAGTCCCACTTGCTTCAATGAAGAAAACAGAAACAATTGATTGGTACTTTAAAATGATTTTGCTTCCTTCCTGCAGGGTCAAATGGTAATGAACTTCAGCCACTTGCCATTCTTGCAGTTTTGTTATGTCCTAAAGCTAACATATTGCCACATAGCAAACTCTGTCCCACGCATTTATTTTCTTCCAGGGCTGTCGGGGCATTGGCCTTTACATTGTGAGGAAGTCACCGCCTGGCTGTTTCTAAATCGTTATGTTTCTTTAATGTGTTTTCAAATATTCTGGAATATAAAAGGCTGAATGGCTTTGGGAAGGCCAGCAGAAACCAAATTCAAAAACTTTCTGGAAGTCGGCTGGCTAGTTTGTGAATAATCTTCAGTTTCCTATGATTAAATTAACATAATAATAGCAACCTTTTTTTGCCCATATATTCTACATTTTATTTTATTTTTTTTAATTTTACTTTATTATGTTATGTTAGTCACCATACAATACATCATTTGATGTAGTGATCTACGATTCATTGTTTTCATATAACACCGAGTGCTCCATGCAATATGTGCCCTCCTTAATACCCATCACTGGGCTAATCCATCCCCCCAACCCCCTCCCCTATAAAACCCTCAGATTGTTTCTCAGAGTCCATAGTCTCTCATGGTTCATCTCCCCCTCCGATTCACCCCCTTCATTATTCCCTTCCTTCTCCTAATGTCCTCCATGCTATTCCTTATGTTCCACAAATAAGTGACACCATATAATTGACTTTTTCTGCTTGACTTATTTCACTTAGCATAAACTCCTCCAATCCCATCCATGTTGATGTAAAACTTGGGTATTCATCCCTTCTGATGACTGAGTAATATTCCATTGTATATATGGACCACATCTTTTTTTTTTTTAATTTATTTGAGAGAGAGAGAATGAGAGACAGAGAGCATGAGAAGGAGGAAGGTCAGAGGGAGAAGGACCACATCTTCTTTATCCATTCATCTGTTGAAGGGCATCTCGGCTCTTTCCACAGTTTGGCTATTGCGGACATTGCTGCTATGAACACTGGGGTGCATATGGCCCTTCTTTTCACTACATCTGTGTCTTTGGGGTAAATACCCAGAGGTGCAATTGCTGGGTCATAGGGTAGCTCTATTTTTAACTTTTTGAGGCACCTCCACACTGTTTTCCAAAGTGCCTGTACCAGCTTGCATTCCCACCAACAGTATAAGAGGGTTCCCCTTTGTCCACAACCTCTCCAACATTTGTTGTTTCTTGCCTTGTCAATTTTTGCCATTCTAACTGGTGTAAGGTGGTATCTCAATGT
>NC_138369.1:55704132-55763260 GCF_054177405.1 Leptonychotes weddellii
TGGTTAACAGTTGGCTTATGTAGATGGCTGCTCCCATGTTAGGGGTGTAGATATTTACAGTTGTTAGATCTTCTTGTTAGATAGACCCTTTAAGAATGATATAGTGTCCTTCTGTGTCTCTAACTACAATCTTTAGTTTAAAATCTAATTTGTCTGATATAAGAATTGCTACCCCAGCTTTCTTTTGAGGTACGTTGGCATGGAAGATGGATCTCCATCCTTTCACTTTCAGTCTGGATGTATCTTTAGGTTCAAAATGAGTCTCTTGTAGGCAGCATATGGATGGGTCCTGTCTTTTTATCCTATCTGCAACCTTGTGCCTTTTTATGGGAGTATTTAGGCCATTCATGTTGAGAGTGATTATTGAAAGATATTAATTTATTGTCATCATGTTGCCTGTGAAGACCTTGTTTTTATAGATTGTCCCTGTAAATTTCTGTTGTAGATCACTCTTGGGGTCTTTCTCCTTTTATAAAACCCCCTTTAATATTTCTTTCAGGGCCTGCTTAGTGGTCACATATTCTTTCAGTTTCTGCCAGTCTTGGAAGCTCTGCATCTCTCTATCCATTCTAAATGACAGCCTTGCAGGATAAATTATTCTTGGCTGCATGTTCTTCTCGTTTATGAGAATATGAATATGTCTTGCTGGGCCTTTCTGGCTTGCCAGGTCTCTATGGATAGGTCTAACATTATTCTGATGTTCCTCCCAGTGTATGTAAGGAATCTCTTCCCCCAACTGCCCTTAAGATGATTTCCTTGGTTCTAAGAGTTATACTGTGAGTTTTACTATTACATGCCAGGGTGTTGGCCTGTTTTCCTTGATCTTGGGAGGAGTCCTCTCTGCCTCTAGGACGCGAATGTTTGTTTCATTCCCCAGATTAGGGAAGTTCTCAGCTACGATTTGCTCAAATATATCTTCTAGTCCTCTCTCTCTCTCTCCACCCCCTCAGGGATTCCAATAATTCTGACATTGGAACGTTTCATGGTGTTACTTATTTCTCTGATTCTATTTTCATGGATTCTGAGTTGTTTTTCCCTGGCCTCCTCTTTTCCCTTTTTATCTATTAATTGGTCTTCTAGGTCACTAATTCGTTCTTCTGCCTCGTTTACCCTAGCTGTTAGATTATCTAGATTAGATTGGAGCTCACTGATAGCATTTTTAAGTTCTGCCAATTCAGCTTTCATTTCTGCCTTTAGAGATTCTATGTTGCCATTTATCGATTTCTCCATTCTAGCTATTGTCTTCACAATTGCTAGCCTGAATTCCATCTCCGACATCTTGGTTATATCTGAATCCATTTGTAAATCTGTGACATAAGTCATAATCTTTGAGTCTTTCCTATTTTGGAAATAGGAATGACAACTTCTAGTCATTCTGTTGAGGGGTGGTTGAGGGAATGTATAGAGTCCAAATTATTGACCACAACCCAAGCAAGATGCACCCATTTTCTAGGGACCTTAGGGTTGCTGGCCTCTTGTTTCCCAGGCTGTCTTCTGGGGTAGGGGCCTGCTGCACTGTTACTCAGGCAACCCTGTTTGGGCAGAGTTGCCCTGCCCCCTGTGGCGGGGGATGGGCTCAGTGGAAACCAGTTTTGGTGGGCTTTTGTTCTCTGGCAGCTTTCCACATCTCTTCTGAGAGTCAGAGCAGACGAGACCGTTTCCAACCCTCTGCCTCAGAGCAGAGAGATCACAGTCTGCTCTTCAGTGAGCTCTCCAGGCCACATTATCTCCATTTCTGTCTGTGCTGCTATAAACTGCGGCATCCTGGGTTGTGTGCCCCTCAGCTGCACTCCCAGTCCTCGCCTCCAGGCCGGGGCTCATCTCTGCCCTTTGTGCTTCTAAAACCACCAGCCACCCCCAGTTCCCACATGTGGCCCCGCTGCCCTAAAGTCCTTTCCCCACCACTACCAGTCTGCTAGTCTGTGCCTGGTCCCCAGCGCTGGAGGCTATCGCTCACTGGCAGTGTTGGATCCCCATGGCCAGGCTCCCTCCCGCTGCTGTTTATCCTCCAATATCTGCCCGTGGAATCACCGCTCCCTGCTTCATACCTCAAAACCAACCGCCTGTGAGATTATGTTTGTAGAGATCCAGATCTGTCTTCTTACATCTCAGGCTGATTCCGTGGGTGTTCAGAGTGGTCTGGTAGATACCCAGCTCAATTCCGGGGACCAGTTGGAATAGAGTTCCCTACCCCTCCGCCATCTTTTCCCCAAAAATATAAATTCTACATTTTAGATAAAACAGACAAATTACCCAAAAATCACAAACTATCAAAAATCACTCAAGAAGAAACAGATAACTTGGATAGCCCTATATTTGTTAAAGAATTTAATTTGTAGTTAAAAACTCTCCCACAGGGGCACCTGGGTGGCTCAGTTGGTCAAGTGTCTGCCTTCGGCTCAAGTCATGATCCCAGGGTCCTAATAATAGCAACTTTTATTCAGAAATAGTGAGCTTCAAAGAAGCAGGGTATAAGTGACTTAGAGATCCTGTGACTTTTTTTTTCTACTTTCTGATGTGTCATGAACGTAAGAATGGCTGGGGAAAAGCTTAAAGCCAGATTATAACAAAAATCAGCCTCTAGAGGGTGGTGCTAAAGTGCTCTAGGGCTGACTGAGAGGGCTGGGAAGGCAAACTTGCTCCCCTGAAATAAGTTGTAAACAAATTGTTTTCAAAATGCGACCCTCTTCTGAGGCCCCCTAAATTCCTCTTCCAAAGAGGTGGGAGCCATGCAGATGAAAGCCGGGGCATCTGGTCCTTTGATAGAGGCAATCAGTGGAGTGCTGATAAATGTTTAACCACCAGCTGGAGCCAGACCCTGATCTGCAGCATTTGCCAATTTCCATGGTGTAAATATTCCCACCCAGGCCTGTTTCATGCTCCCAATGTGATGGCCCTGAAGACTCATTTGAGTCTCTCCAGCACACCCCCGGATGAAGCTCAAGTGCACGAGCTCTGGAGACAACACTAGGGGTTCATACTCCAGCTCTGGCAGTTAGTAGCTGTGGGACCTCAAGAAGGGTTACTGATTCCTCCTTGGGCTCCACATTCCTATCTGAAAGGTAGGTCACAGGATTACTGTGAAGAATAAATGGATTCATCAATTTTACATAAAACAGCACGTGATAAACGATCAGTAACCATTAGCCATTTAGAGTGATGTTGTTGTTATTTCTGTAACCAAAGCGGAAGAATGGCTATGGCTTCTCATATTAAAAGAAAAGAAAAGGCAGAGTAAGTATTACATAAATAATTTTGCAGCAAGGGAAACAGCATTTAACTCATACCTAGGTAATGCATCTCTCAATTGTTCCCTATAATTAATACAAATCTTCCTCAACTTATAATGGGGTTACATCCTGATAAACTCATCATAAGTTGAAAATATCCTATGTCCAAAATGCATTCACTACAGCTAACCTCCCAAACATCATAGCTTAGCCTGGCCTAACTTAAACGTGCTCAGAACAACTGCATTCACCTACACTTGGGCACAGTCATCTAGCAAAAAGCCTATTTGATAATAAAGTGTTGATTCTCTCATGTAATTGATTGAAACTGTGCTGAAAGTGACAAACAATGGCTGTGTGGGTGCAGAAGGGTTGTCAGTGTACTGTTTGCTGTTTGTCCACCCTCATGATCGGGTGGCTGACCCGGAGCCCTGGGTGCTGCTCGGCATCCCCAAAGAGGATAGTCCCG
Source organism: Leptonychotes weddellii (assembly GCF_054177405.1). Taxonomy (NCBI): domain Eukaryota; kingdom Metazoa; phylum Chordata; class Mammalia; order Carnivora; family Phocidae; genus Leptonychotes; species Leptonychotes weddellii. The sequence continues at coordinate 55,707,832 of NC_138369.1, forward strand.
CATAACTCCAGCCCGGGAAAAGATCCGAATTCAAAATTCAGTGTACAGTTTCTAGTGGATGCATACAGTAAGGTCAAAAAATCATAAGTTGAACCATCGTGGGGACTGTATATATAAAGTTCACCTATAAAAGAGCTCTAGTGTTAGTGAGAATTTGACATGACAGGGTATGGGCAGGAATTCTGATTTCTCTCTATTGCGTCTTCCTGGGAAGAAGCCTGACTATGACCTGTGCATCTAGACATTCATTCAACACTCACTGAGTGCCTATCATGTGCCCCCTGCCCCCCAAGCCTACAGACACACCGGAATGGAGCTACAGCACCCACAAGGGAACACACAGCCTCTCTGAAGTTAGCCAGAGAGACAAGAGATCAGTGATTGGATTCCTCAGACAGTGTCAGGCAAATTCTACCTTGATTCCTCTACAGACGTCAAATTTCTCTGCTCAGTTGGCCCACTGAAAGGATTTTGCTCATTCCGTGTTGTTCCCTCTTTTCTCTAAGACTTCAGATCTCGTGGAGGTTCCTGAAGAACCTGACGGGCCAGGAGGTGGGTATGACCCACGGAAACGCAGCAACAGTGGTGAGTGAGCGAGCGGGGGCGGGGGAAAGGCATACCCCCAGCAGGGATGTGAAGGGCACTGCTCATCCTGGGCCGTGGCCAGGGAAACTTGACTTCCAGTTCTCTTCTTTCTCTGCTAGCTCTGGAATTCAGTCTGAGCAGGTGTTTAGTATTCTGGAGGGAAACTGGGCATAATTCCTAGTGGATCTCCGTGATTTGACTGCAACTTTCCCTGAGTTCTCATTCCTTATGGACTTAGCTACATTGGGGTCTAGGAGTCACTTCTGGACCTTTTTGTTAATACATCATTTCCCCCACTGACCTACATTAGATTAGCAAACCATTCTGGAAAGAAGCCACTCCCTTGCTACAGCTGAAGTACCCCAGACCAGGTGGGTGGTGAGGTTGCCAGGTGAGTACCGGCCTCACACATGGCTCTTCCCCAGCACAGATAACTAAGACTCAAAAACTGATCTGTATGATCTAGCCAAATATTCTATATAGATGTTATTTCATTTTCTCATGGCTTAGGCCCTTGTTAACAATCATTTCTAGAATTTTTATTGAATGCTAATTACATACTGTTGCTTGCTAACGTTAAGAAAGAACAACCTCTTAAACCAGAGTTTAAAGAAACAACCAGCCCCTTATGGAGGAATCTTGCCGAGCCTCTCTGATGTCAGCAACTACTTAATCTCCACTCATTTATGCAAAAGGTATTTATGAAGTATTTACTATGACCGGCAAAAGTACCTGAGTCACCAGGCTCTCCTCAGGTCTCTCATAACCTAGCCAAGTTGCGGGTTCTGATTTGCATTGTTAACCTGGGCTGAATGCGTTCTCCTGGTGGAAATTATCCCTGCATGGGAAGCATGGGGATGTGCGGCCTTGGGTAGATTTTTCACTTGGCTCGTCGCCTCTGCCCTTTCCAGACTGGAAGCAGAAGGTCTGCATTCAGTACCCCAAAGCTGCTTTCTCAGCAACTGTCTTATAAGGTATCTCTTCCATTTCCTTAGCTCTAGGAGTTCATTTAAGTCTCTTCTCTAGTTAGGATGGTGTCTCTGTGATTCCCACATGAGAATCCTCTGTGATTCTCCTTCCTAAATAAGCATCAATGTTCACCATGGCCCCCTTGCCAAGCCCACTCACATCTGCTAGAGTGCACTGCTAAGCTAAGGATTCTTTGGCATCACATAGAGAAAACTGCACTTTCAGATCAATGTAAACATTCACTGAGCACTTAGCAGTGTCATTAGAGAGACAAATTAGAGTGCCGGTCCCCAGGGGAACCTCACAGTGGGGCAGTAATGCTACAGGGCCACCCAGCCCAAGTCTGTCTAACACCGCAGATACGGCAACTGAATTTGGCCAGAATTCTTCAGCATCTGAGCACGAACTCACCAGACACAGGTATTAAGCCAGATCTTCATGTTAACACTTCAAGTCTGGTCAGCTGCTCTGTCCTCTGAGTCTGACTTCTGCCTACATCCTTCCCTGACATGTCTCACCAAATTGCTCATCACTAACTGCATGGACATATTTGGTCCTCAGCCCCTCCTTGCTCTGGAGGCTGACCACTGGACTTCACTCAGTGGTCACGTGGCCTCAAAGCAATGACCTGGTCTCTCTGCGTCAATCTCCTCATCTCTGAAATGAAGATAATGATAGTACCGAATCCATAAGGTGCTGTGATCATTAAATGAAATAATGAATGTAAATACTATACATACATTGATGAATCTGAAACTTCAGGCCCCTCTGCTGCCTCCAGATGCCTATCGCCCACTGGACATGGCCATCTGAATGCGGAGCAGGCATCGTGACATTAACACACCCAAACTGGACTCTTGATTCACTCACCTACCCACCCACCCCAACCGGCTCTTCCCCGTTTGTCCCTGCTCAGTAAATAGTAACTCCGTTCTGCTAGTCAGTCTTACTCCAGGTCAGAACTTTTGGCATCAGGCTTGACTCCACCCTTCTTCTCACGTCTTGTAGCCAATCTGTCAGTAAATCTTACTTTCTAGTCTTCAAAATCATTCCCGGCATGTGCCTACTGCTTACCTCTCTGCCTCAGGCATCCCAGCCAGCAATATTGGTGCTCTTGCTCACCTCTTCCTAAGTAGTTAAGGTCTCTGTTTGCCCTGGAGATTTCTTTACTCAGAAAGTGGTCTTTGATAAGTCTTTATGTGAAGGAGTTATATTTGAGAATCATCAAAGTGAAGCATGTTTGCTTGTAATAAACTCATCATGAGGTCATCAAGTGTCAAAGGCGCAACCTAGAGCCTCTCCACTCTCAAGTGTGGCCCATGGACCAGCAGCCTGGACATCACTAGAGAGGCTGATAGAAATGCAGAACCTCAGGCCTTTCCAGAGCTGTAGAATGATAATTTGAATATTAATCTTATTAAAGTTCAAGAAGCAGGATGAGAAGTCGTCTAGTCCAACTCCCTCCTCTCCAATACACACAACACCCATACATACACACACAAACACATACCGTGTGGATAAGGAAACTGAGGCAAGATGTAATACACTCAAAGACACAAAGTTGAATATTTGCCATTTCTTTTATGTTAAGAGGCATTTTTAGAGCCTCATTCAAAGAAATCTGTTGAAAGAACTTAGCAAGCAATAAACCTCTGTAAAGCTTTGGGGATCTATTAGCTATTCCTTTGATCAGCAATAGCTTTCTTTACAATGCACCCTTGGAAGCTGGAGGGATTAATTATGCAGCAGTTTGCTTCAAAACAGGTTCTTGTGATTGGATTTAATCCCCTGTCCATGCAGTTTGGGAAACAACGCAGAGAAAACACCCTGCTTGTGTGTCCAGGCTCCCACTGGTCTCCCCACAGTCATGGCATGGAGGGTGCTGGCTTTTCAGAAGCAGCACTTGGCTTCCGGTCACAAGCTGTTCTGCATGACACGTTTCGTTTATGTTCTAAAAATTACACAGTGCATACAGGTGTTGTTTCTGCCAGCCAAGTGTCATGTCAAAATCCTTGAGGAGGATTTCCAAAGGCACCTTGGAAGAGGTTACAGTTCATACTCCTTTCTTTTTTACCAAGCATGCAGTCTCTGTTTTCTCTCTCATGAAAGATGTTGGGCAGGTCTGACTGTTTCTGGTTGTTGTTTTCAACACTATTTGTGGATGCATCAGAAATACAGAGGGGAGAGTTGCTGTCTTCACCTTTGGCCAGAAACTCCACTTGAAGCAATGTGATGAGCAAAGGGAGAAGTAAAATCTAGGCTGCCTATTTCAGCTCAAAATGCCAAATAATGACGTTATTGGCTGCCTTCAATAATTGCATTTCAGTGTGACTTCTATGCGATTATAAATTTCCTGGAAGAGAAGCAGAGGGAAGAGAACATAAGTAAGACAAATACCTAGAAATATTCTTCAAAAAGAACTGGGTTAATCACATCCACTGGAGGATATTACAAAGCCCAATGATACCTTACTTTTCACTGAAGCAATGAAATTTTGCCCAGAAAGGAAAAAAGCAAGCTCGGATTTGGAAAATTTATCCTTGCCTTTAACATGCACTGATTTTATATCTCACATTTTGATTTGTCACCCAGAAAAGGAAGCAAATATTTTAATGCCTTCTTTGACAGATACCCTAGTATCTAGATGTCTCATATCTAGAGCAGGTAAAGGTCTTTTTAAAAGCATAGAGGACTCTCTTTCCAGCTATGTGGAGGGCTGGATGTTTAGAGAAATTTTTTTCTACTTTAGCACACCTAAAATTGCTGGGAAAAAGAATTAAAAAGAAAGTTCCAGTTAATGAGTGCCTGAGCTGGCAGCAACATAAGGCAATTCCTTAGAGTCTAGAAATGACAATAAAGCATGAATCCAGAGACATAAGCAGGTGAAGGCTATTGTTTATTCTGCACATCCCTGGGGCCTCAGATTGGGGAAGAATAAGCTCCTTATATGGTCAATAGGGAACAAGACCTGGCGAGCAGGCAGAGTAATAGGTTCGATGAGAGGCCCTTTGGGAAAATGCTGATACCCCAAAAGGCACCCTTAGTAGCAGTAGGAAAAAAGAATGCCCTGCAGAGGAATTTAGTAAAGAAAAATGCTATATTGGCCTTAACTCAAGTGGGGAAGAAAAGAAAGAAATGGAATAAGAGCAGGAAGAAAGAAAAAGAGAAAACAAAGGAGGGAAGAAACTCTTAATTTGGTTTAGGGCCTGAATTCATACTACCTCTGTGGACAAAGTAAAATAATTTAAAATTTTAGTTGAATTTCTTTAAAGTGGCCCAGTTGGATAAATGCACCAGACATTTGGCAGAAGTAATACAAATGGTCTCTGGAGGAAGAGAATTTAAACCCAGACCTCAGAAGTTTCCACAAATGAACTTCCAAAGGACATGAGCTAAAAATTGAAATACACCAAATACATGAGAAAATGAGCTACCATGTGTAAGAGTTAGCCAAAACCACCTTTTTTATGATCAGACTTCAGAGATTATATATGTTTGAATTATCAAATAAAGAAATATCTTACTAGGGATGCCTGGGTGGCTCAGTCAATTAAGCATCTGCCTTCAGCTCAGGTCATGATCCCAGTGTGGGACTGAGTCCCACATCAGGCTCCCTGCTCAGCAGGGAGTTTCCTTCTCCCTCTCCTTCTGCCTGCTGTTCCCTCTGCTTGTGCTCTCTCTCTCTGTCTGTCAAAGAAATAAATAAAATCTTAAAAAAAGAAATATCTAACTATATAGTTATATATATTTAAAGATATAAAAAATGGACTAGAACACACAACAAAAAAGACACTATCAAAGTTGAACAGGCAAATTTTAAGAAAACCAAACAGAACTTTTAGAAATTAAAAAAAGAAGAAGAAATTTGCTTGTTGGATTTAATAGCATATTAGATATAGCTGAAGAGAGAATTAGTGGCATGGAATACATAGGCAAAGAAATTTCTTACTGTAGAGCCAGGGAGACAAACCAATAGAATTCATGACTTGAAAGAGACACAGAAGATGAGCAGGAAAGTCCAACATGCATCTAATTGACACTTAAAAGGTACATAATGAGAGAATGGGAGAGAGACAATGTTCAAGAAGATAGTAGCTAATATGTTTCAAAATTTATTAAAGACACCATTCCTCAAATTCAGAAATTTATACCTAGACCCATCTTAGCAAAACTGCAGAATTACAAATGTTAAATGCAGACTGAAAGACAGATTACCTGCAGAGGAATGAAAACTAGACAGACAACTCTTTCTTGTAAGTGACAATAGAACCAAGTAACAGTAGAACAGTATCTTCAGTAATCCAAAAGAAAAGTAACTCTTAAGATAGTACTGTAAATGGAGCAAAAGCAAAACTCTTTCAAAAATATATATTCAGACCAACACTGTGTCTACAATGCAGTGAAGAAAGATCCACTCAAAAAATTTCAAAATGATACAGTGCAGAGAAGAAAATGTGACCTCAGAGGAAGGACTGAGGAGCAAGGAATGAAGCATGAAGAAAGAACCAAGTGAACATTGGCTACATAAAAACATAACGATGTTAGCAAAAAGTTGTTAATAAAACACTAACTGAAATACCGGGTATTTAAGTAAGAAATGGGCATTCAAAGATTTTCATATTAACTAGAAGGAAATTAAAGATATTCTTTCACTTTAGATTTTGTTAAGTTAAATATACCTCATAAAATTTTTATACTAACCACTAGAAGATTAAAAAAATAGCTTTAGCCATATAACCTAAAAAGAAGAAAGGGGAGAGGGCACAGAAGTAGAAGAAAAAGCATAGAAAATTTGAGACAAATAGAAAATACAAAATAAAATGCTAGAAGAGAATCTGAATTTATCAGTAATCAAAATTAATGTAAATTAACTAAGCCCTAGATAAAAGAGCTTTACACACTGGATTGTTTAAATGACTATTTATAACAGTCTAAAACATGAGGATATAAAAAGTTTAAAAGTAAAAAAAATACATATATTTTAAAAGGCAAAAGATAGATTGTATAGCTGTATTAATGTATAAAAAATGGGCATTAAAATCAGAAAAGCATTACTAGGGGGAAAAAAAGCATCATTATATGATCATGTCCACTTCATTAGAAGATATAAATTCTAAACTCGTGTCTACTTATATAGCCCCAAAGTGACAGGAACTCAAGGAGCAATTAATAGAGGCATTAGGGAAATTGACATTCCTCTTCACAGTGAGAGGTTTTAACATGCCTCTCAAGTCATTGGCAAAGCAGATGTATAAAAAGATTCAGTATTTAGAGAATCTGAGGACACATTTGACAATCCTAGTCTAATTGACTTAAAAAGGGCACTCCATCTAACAAATGGAGAATTCACATTCTTTTTAAGGACACGGAACAATTATAAAAATTGATCACCTGCTAGACCATAAAAAAAGCTTCATAAATTTCCACAGAATTAATATTATAGAGAACACACCTTTCTAACTATAATGCAAATAAGATAAAAACCAATCACCAAAAGATATAGGAGAACCCATCATTTCGAAAATTAAAACATACATTCAAAAAGTTCATGTGTCAAAAAAGAATTTATAATGAAAATTGGAATATACTTAAGTCATAATGAAAACACTACAGATCAAAATTTGTGGGATGTAGCTAAATTGAGACTAGAATATTTTGCTTTAAAAGTATTCTATGGGCACCTGGGTGGCTCAGTCAGTTGAGCATCTGACTTTGGCTCAGGTCATGATCTTGGGGTCCTGGGATCAAGCCCCGCCTCAGGCTTCCCACTGAGCCAGGAGTCTGCTTCTCCCTCTCCCTCTGCCCCTTCCCCTGCTCATGTGCTCACTCTCTTTCAAATAAACAAATAAAATCTTTAAAAAATAAAAGTATTCTATTAAAAAATAAAAAGCCTGAAAAGTAATAACCTAAGCATCATATTTGAGAAGTCAAAAAAGACAAATAGAATAAGCCCCCAAAAAGCAGTAGGAAGGCAATAAAAAGGTCATGATCTCAGAGTCCTGAGATCAAGCCCCACGTCAGGCTCCACACTCAGTGCAGAGTCTGCTTGAAGACTCCCTCACCCTCTGCCCTCCCCCGCTCACATGAGTGTTCTCTCTCTTTCATAAATAATCTTTAAAAAAAAGAAATAAAACTCAAAATCACTAAGAATTTTTTTTTTGAGAGAGCACGAGCTAGAAGAGAGAGAATCTTTTTTTTTTAAGTTTTTTTTTTAAGATTTTATTTATTTATTTGACAGAGAGAAACACAGCAAGAGAGGGAACACAAGCAGGGGGAGTGAGAGTGGGAGAAGCAAGCTTCCCCCTGAACAGGGAGCCTGATGCGGGTTTGATCCCAGGACCCCGGGATCATGACCTGAACCAAAAGCAGATGCTTAATGACTGAGCCACCCAGGCACCCCGGGAGAGAGAGAGAATCTTAAGCAGACTCCACACCCAGCACAGAACCCAACAAGGGGCTCAGTCTCATGACCCTGAGATCATGACCTGGGCTGAATTCAAGAGTCGGGTTGCTTAAGGAACTGAGCCACCCGGGCATCCCTACAATCACTAACAATGTTTTTAAGAATAAAAGAGATGAAGCGAAAGGCAATAATGAAAAGGGATGACTATGACAGAGATTGAAAGGAAAATAAAAGAATCCCATGACCAATTTCATGCCAATAAATTTTAAAACCTTTCTGAATGGACACATACCAAGAAAAAGATCAATGACCAAAATCTGACTCAGGAAGAAATAGAAGATCTGAGAACTTAAATTTGCTTCTAGTCATAATAGAAAATGAGTCAATATTTTAAATTTTGCACAGCGAAAATACCAGGCCCAGACAACTTTAAAAGTAAACTCAACCAAATATTTAAGGAATGGAAAATTTCCAGATTACGTAAGCTCTTTCAGGAAAATGAAAAAGTTGCAGGGAAGAACGGCTGCTATATTCTTTAACTTAGTTTATCAGGCTAGTCTGTGACCTCAAAACCAATTGAAGGCAGCTTGAGAAAGGAAAATCACTGGCTAGTCTCCATCCTGAATATGGATGCAGAAATCTGAAACAGAATCTTAGTAAACTGAATCCAATAATTTTTTTAAAGATTTTATTTATTTGAGAGAGAGAGAGCATTAGCTGGGGGAGGGGCACAGGGAGAAGCAGATGCCACGTTGAGGGGGGAGCCCAACGTGGGGCTCGATCCTGGAACTCTGGGATCATGACCTGAGCCAAAAGCAGACACCTAACCTACTGAGCCACCCAGGTGCCCCCGATAATTATTTTTTAAAAGTAATGCAGAATTAACCGAGTTAGATTTATTCCAGGGATGCACATATGTGTTTGTATTAGATAAGCAAGTAACATAACTTGTACATTACCAGCTTGAAGAAGAAAAACCAGATAACCATCTCATTAGAAAACGAAGTGATGGACATGGTCTTCACAGCACTACAAAGTGAAAAAGAATATGAAAAAGGAAAAGAAGAAAGTCCTTTGGGGATGTGGCAGAAACTAAAGATTCATTTGCTTCCGTAACATTAGAAAATATGTCTGCATAATGGATATATTCTCTGAGTACTTGTCCTGGGTGAAATCAGCAACCTAATAATTTTTAATAAAACAAATTTAAAGCACCAAGCAGAAAAAGTATATATTTGTAGTAAAATAGTTACCTTTCTTTATTCTTTTTCCCTCAAATCAAAGTCTTAGAAATAGCCCATAGGAATGGGTTTTTAAATCTTTTTTTTTTTTGCAGTGGTCTGCTTTCAGTCATATAGTTAAAAATACATTTGGAGTCACTTCAAATAATTTTCGGCATAGTTCACAAAACTGGTACATATTTTGAACCAGATGGCTAATGGATATTCAATAAAAAGCTTAAAGTGTGAAATTGCAAAATTGTAAAATCAGTTCAAACTGATATGTAGCCTCCCTTTTTAAGTCCAATCAAGAATTTTCTAGGAACAGTCTCTACGTTTTTCCTGCAGATATTCAATATTCTTTTAGAAGTATCCAGTTTTATATACTTATGGGATCAAATATTTACACCAAGCTCTTAGGGAATCACATAATCCCAAAGAAGAGTATCATTGGCCTCCACTCAGTTCAAATTAGTAAGGTGAGTAGCTGGATATTGAGGCAGACAAGGCCCATAGGATCATTTTCCACTTACCTACAAACCAGAGTTCGTCCAATGACTGCATATTTATGCCTAGGCTTCCAAGGAATCATGGAATTTCATGCACAGGCTCTGGAACTATAAACTGTGGAGAATAGATGTTTACTGAGCATCAGTACGTTTACAGAGGCTCTTGTTCTGAAGCATGTTTTCTGCATCACAGTTATTGAGTTCATTTTAAGGACAGTGGAGATGTCAATGCAGTAACTAAAATAGGTTATAGAGTTTTCTGTGGTGTGTGTCTCCTCCTTTACTGATATTTCCTTATAATCTGAAAGGAGACCAAAGGGAAGAAGAAAGCAGCAATGTGTTCTTTTTAAATGTCAGGTCATCTAGCTGGTAGGTTAGACACCAAAACTCTATTGTACACACTTGGAAACACTTGCCACATTTTTGTTTGAGGCAGATACATGCAGGGGGGAATAAGGCTGTCACGTTGGTCACTGGGGTGAATGTGGCTGACTGAACTAGCTAAGGCAGAGCCCCCCAATACCCATCAGGGATCTCCGCCAGCTGTGCATGTGGACAGTGAAAACTCCTGCCCATTTGGGGAAGCTTTGTTCTTTATTAAAGACCACAGAGTGGCTGCTTAAATGCAAAAGGAAAAGAATTACATATTTCAAAACAAACTAAATGAGAAACCACTACTTGTTTTCTATTGTGAATAATAGTCCCAATGCATTGACAATAAGTGATCCAGGAAATATTTTGAAGTTTAAAACTAAAGCTTTAGGGGTGTCTGGGTGACTCAGTCTGGGTGACTCAGTCCATTCCATTTGGACATAGGTCATGATATCAGGGTGGTGAGATCAAGCCCCACATGGGGCTCTGCATTCAGCACTCAGTGGGGAGTCTGCTTGAGATTCTCTTTCCCTCTTCCTCTGCCCTTTCCGCTCCCCTCTCAAATAAATAAATATGCATAAGTAAATAAATTTAATGTGCAAAATAGAATATAGATATCAAGAAACTGGAATCAAGATATTGAAAATAGATAAAAGAATCTGGTATTTAGAAAAGGTCATTCAAATACAATTTGGCCATCCCTCACTCACTGTTCCATTAACAAATGATTTGATACATTCAACAGATGAATAACATTGTTTCAAAGATGAAGGAAATGCGCTGCCAAATAAGGCCAAGTTGTGAACACAATTGCCAAGTATTCAGGAGGATGCATGCTCGCTGGAGGCATGGACATGGGTGTGGGCATGCAGAGGAGGTGGTGCGGAATGCCACCTGGGGGCGCAGGGGAAGCCTCACGTGGAAGATGACATGAAAGCTGTGTCACTAAGATGAGGAAAAGGCAGTGAGGAGGAAAGTAGAAGCTAGGGAACAGGGAATACATAAAGCCACATCTTCCAGGCATGATTCCAAAACATGGTGACTGGATTCATAAAGCACCTGCTTTTTCTTGTCTCCTTCAGTTTTTACTTATCCAGAAAATGGCACTGACGATTTCAGACACCAAGCAAAGAACATAAACCACCAGGTATTTATCGCTGTGTTAACCTTAAAAAATTGTTTTACCAGCAAAATACAGGTTTATTCAGAAACAGCAGAAAATGTCAATGCCAGACAAGTAAGCTAAGGCAAAACCATAGGCAATCCCACCAAGCAAAGAAGGGAAAAGCTGTTTTATAGAGAAGAGGGGAATAATTGGGGAGACTATTATAAACAAAAAGTCCATTGGAGGAAACTAGGCACGCTAAATATAGTGGATTTTCATTGGCTGAGCTGAGTCTGTCTTTCATTGGCTGAGCCGTTTTCCTTCCCTCCTCCTGCTGGGATAGTAAAGTAGTAGCTAACGTAGTGTCCAGAGCAAGGTCTAAACTGACTACTACGAGTAATAGGGCGTAAGAGCTCCCCCTGCCCAACCTCCTGACTCCATTTTAGTGAGAATTCCCTCTATTAATTTTCACAGATATCGCAGAAGACAGACCAGGCAAGGTCCTTAGATCACACTGCAGTTCACTACCTAAGTGGGTTGTGAAATCAAGTTAGTAGGTGTTAGAACAGAATAGAGTGTAGAACAGAACAGAAAAGAATAATGTAGCATAACGTGCCATAGCATAGGTAGCATAAAACCGATAGATGTCGCTAAACAGAACTATCACAGTGCATCAAAGGTAAGAAGGATAAGTATTGTGTTGTATACTTTTTGTTACCATTGTATATGTTATATACAAATTGATATATAATGTAAGGTGTGTAAATTACATAATTACATAATCTATTATGACCATATGTTATAGTATGTAAGTATATATTTATTACATTTTATGCTCATTTATATATAATATTATATAATTATAAATACCTATCTATATAATTAGAACAAGATAGACTGGGACAGAAGTATATAACATAAGGTACTTGAGCTTTGGATAACAGAGTGAGTCATAGTTGTTCACAACTTTTCTTTATGTCTTACATAGTATATGTTTATCATATTATTATGTATTTAAATATATTATACAATTATACGTTGTATATATAATTTTACATACACATATATAACGTGTTAAATAGTGATATGTGTATATATTGCTTATGTTATATTGTGTATTATAAAATAGTAATATTATACATTTTGTATATTATATAATTTGTGTTTATTATATATTACAAAGTGAAAACATTTATATAGCATTGACATATATTTGGATAATAATAATGGGTAATATTTATATAACACTTATAAGACTCTTGGATAACCTATAAATTGAGGACAGCAATGGGGGGCTGTTGTGAGGTTCAGGTGTGCTAATGCGTGTAACATAATGCCTGGCACACACAGTAAGCTATCAAAAATGGTAGCTTTTATTACCATTATTGCAAGGTTTCATGGTCAGGAGATGGTGCTTCTTTGATAGAAACTAAATCGGTCTGATGTCAAAAACTATGCTTTTTTCACAACATGCTTGAACTAATTGCCCCTGACTATACCAGAGTCCCTTTGATAGGCTAGATACCAAATTTTAGGCTAACTGATAAAAAGTCAATTTTAGGAAGTGGAAGTTGTTTACTATTCACATGTCCCTATTTCTATAGCGCGAATATTCCCATTCTTGGGGCTAAGCCTGTCACCTTTCATGAACAACAGTAGCAAAGAAAAAATTTATTTGAAGAATTCGTAGTTATTTCTGACAGATTTCTACATAATTGGTTGTGGTTTCTAATGAAATCAAACTTAGCTAAGAAATTGAAGATAAACCTACGGTTGAAACAAAGCCTCGAATAATAGTTAGATATTTTAACACTCATGATCCGTACCCTAGAATTATATTGCATTCACTTAATTCATTTTCTGTTTTCCTCCTTCATTCTCTCATTTGTCTTTTATTTTCTCTTCCAGGGATCTCTTTCCAAAGAACCATTACAGATGAACACCTATGTTGCCTTGTACAAATTTGTACCACAGGAGAATGAAGATTTGGAAATGAGGTAAAAAAAAATTTTTTTTAAGAAAAAAGAAAGAAAGACAATTTAAAGCCAGTGTTTTCCATGTGAAAAAAAGAATTCAATTAGTGCTACCTCCTTAATGCTATGGAGCAGTGATTCTCACACGTGAGTGAGCATCCAGTGACCTGCCAGGCTGGTGAGCAGGCAGATTACTGAGCCCTATCCCTGCAGTTTCTGATTCTGCAGGTCTGGGGGGTTAGGCTTGAGAATTTGCATTTCTAAGTGGTTAGCAGGAGGTTCTGATGCTGCTGATCAGGGACCCCACTTTAAGGAGCACACTTAGTGCATCATCAGCAGAACCGCCAATGGGTGTTTGCGAAGCTTGAGCGTCGAATGCACTTGGCATCCTGTGGGGTCTAACAGGGAATCAAAATCAATTGTCTTTAATGGCCAAATTGACACGGATTAAAGGATCAAACTAAAACCGTTTGTTTATCCTGGCAGCTCCCCACTGCTGCCCGCCCTGAGCTGTGCTTTTGTTTCAGGATCCATCCCACTTCATGGTACCTGAAACACAGGGGAGGATAAGGTGAGCTTTGGGACCCTTGAGCAATCCAAACACAGTTTAGGTTGTTCCTGTTTCAGGGATAGTGAAGCTGGAGTCAGCACTGAGTTCACATGCTACTTGTGTGACCTTAAGCAATGTGTAAACACTTCATTGCTCTGATTTCCTTACTTATAAAATAATAACAATGACCTCTTCACCCTGAGGTATTTTTGAGGATGAAATGAGTAATGGTCATTAAGCATATAGCACAGTTCCTCGTCATCATAAACACTCAGTAACTGATAGTTATTACAATTTTTATAATGTGGTGTTCACTGGCCTATCTCAGAGAAAATGCTTTATTCCTTTCCTCCATGCATGACCCCAAAACATGAGGGTTTGGTGTTTTTTAGCCCTGGAGCAGGAAAGAAGGGGCTACTTTTCTAGTTAGATGTTCCCTCAGAGGTAGGTTCTTTCCTCTTCTGAAGAGAACAGAGAGCTAAAGTAGCGCTGAAAACTATTGAAAGGCCAGAGCATTAGGGATATAGCCTCCATTTTGAGGTAGACTCCACTTGTCTGAATATCATGGAGGCCAAGTTACCAGTTGCCAATCACTGCCTTCACATGGCTTCTGGAAGGTGTTTTCTCTCAACCCTGAAGCTCTTTGGGCTTCTCCTCCTCAGACTGTGCCATTTCCCAGGCATGGTCCCTCTCCCGCTTGCCTGAATGTGGTTTCCCACTTCAGTGAAATCTGCCTCTCCTCTTTCACTTTACCCAAAGCCCCATAAAAGGAAAGAGCTACCAAAATGTCTCCAACTAGCCCCCCTTTCCCAGGTTCCATGTGCCATGAGGTCAAGCCCAGCAGCGTGGCTGCCCCTCATTCAGCAAGACTTCATAGCCGATGTGTGTATCCTGACGGAGTCTGGCTTGTACCCAAGGTCAGCTTGGTTTCAGTATTCATTTGTCATCTTCTTCCAAGTGATTCTTGGGCCTTTCCAGAGCAGAGTTTAGGGCCTGAGTCCTGGCGTCTGGGATTTGTTCAGACAAGTAGGCTCTTATAATCTGAGTTTTCTCCATCACTGAGTAAGAATCGCCATGCTGAACCTACTGGCTGGAGCTATAAACAGACCCGAACAGTCTGACATCACTGCAGGAGGAGGTGACAGCGTTTACCTAGGGAAGCTCTGTTCTATCAGAGCTAGAACCGGCCCTAGGGGTTGGAGCCTGCCTGGGAGTCATTGCTGGGGGCTGCCTTGCCTTCAGCTGACTGTCCACAATCAGCTCTCCGCTGATGAAGACAAGGGTGATACCTGTTCACATTGCAGTGAATATGGTTTGTCATGTCCTTCCTGAGACCGTCATTTGGATAGCTAGAATTTAAACTGGAACAACTTCCCAGTGTGTCAGTCCCACCATTTTATACCAGAAAGTTATTCTGAAGTCAGCATATGAAAGGAACAATTCCAGAGAAATACAGGATGTTATTAGGGTACTGAGGAATGACGTCTAGCTGCCTGGTGGTGGTCATAAATTTTTGTGCTTACTTTAGACAGTTGCAGGTCATTAAAGGTCAAGTTGTCTGGTCACGAATCAAATGTTTACAGTCTGCTCTGAGGCAAACAGGACTATTCATTCCCAGGAGTGAAATGCCTGTGTTACATAGACTGCAAGATTGGAATGATAAATCATACTTTTTCCTTTTTTCTTCTTCTTCTTCTTTTTTTTTTTTTTTTTTTTTGCCAAGAGATTGTATGTTCCCAATTTAAAAAGCCAGGCACCTGATTTAGAATGTGTAATACAATGCTTTGGGGATTTGGTATAATTCCTTGAATGAACTGGCACTTTGTGAATTATCCTTTTATCCTTATACTGTAAGGTAGAAAAAAATTCCTTTTAACAAAATATCATTCTTATCCACCTACATTCTCACCCAGGGGAGCAGGCGGTATTGTCCTCAGGGCAGAGGACACATGCGGTGAGAGCACAGGGAATGTTTGGAGTGTAAGCTTGAGGGCAAAGAAGACCCAACTGGCAGAACCAATAGCTGTAACTCAGAGCGGCTGAGTCATTGCTTCACCAAGCATCCATTATGCATCTGCTCAGGAACAGGGAAAGCTTTTCTGCCAACAGCTAACAATCCAGACCTTTCTACTGACCTCCACAGATCTCAACTCAGAGTTCACTTCCTCTGTGCACCCTTTCCTGATACCCCCAATCTGGGTGCAATTCCTCTGTTATCTTCTTTCATGACACCATATTTCTTTCCTTTAAAGCACTCACCTCAACTTGTATTTATATATTTCTGGAATTATTCGGTGAAACTCTATCTCTCTTATAAACTCCATGAGAACAAACCTGTCATTGCCAGCTATATATCCCTGTAGCATAAGACAGTTCTTGAAACATAGTAGACGCTTAATGAATACGTGATGAAGGAATGCACGAGTATCGTGGAGATGAAATCAACTAATGCTGGGCCTGCCATGCACAATCAGTGGGCACATCAAGTACGTGATAATATACTGGAAATGATAAAAGGGGAAGCAAACCAAGCTCAGAGGGCTTAGCCAGGACCTCTTTCCTGGAGGAGATGGGCCTTGAACCTACGATGAATATTATTTGTCAAGAAGAAATGATAGAAAAGTAGATCAAAGGGTTTCAGACAATTTGGAAGAAGCCCTGGTAAGCCCTTACTGAGTACTCACGGTTTAGGAATGGAGGAGTAGGCCTCAGAAAGGAGCCACAAGGGCGCTGCCCCCTCAGTCTTAGGGCAGTGAGTCCTCCTTTTAAAAGTGCCATGGTCCCATCATTGGTCTCCAAATGCTGTCTAAAGGCAGAGGCTTTCAGTGCAAAATAAATGTCCTTCATAAAGTCATCCATTACCTCCCCGAATTGCTGGAGCTCTCATGGAGAATGCTCTATCTGTCCAGCATGGGCGGAGAGCAGGACAGAACGAGGCAGCAGGGCAGAAAAGAGCACTACTGGGGAGTCACAGAGAACTGGATCTGCCTTCCAGCGCTGACCCTTCCCAGCTGCATCTATTTGAGCCAACGATGTAATTTCTTGGGGGGCTCAGTTTGCTCCTTCCTAGGGAGACTAAGTATTAAACCAGATGATGTATATAAAGGTGGGATTTCGTGCCCAGTACAAAGCGAGGTGACCAGTGTATTTTAGATAACTTCTTAATTTGCATCTTTTCACCATATGTCTTATTTCTAAGTCCTCTGGATCTCATCAATACTACCCTAAGGATATAATAGTTGAAAAAACACAGCCAAAGACTCTCTCTGGCCTTTGAGCATATCCAGTGGGACTTCACCTAATTTGTCCAGCCAAAAGGAGACTGTGAGACCCCGACCCTCATCTTCTGAGTCTATTTTGCAGTTGCTGACTTATAGGTATGACATTTTACCACTGACATGAAAGACATGGTGCCAATATGCACAGGATCCCTGAACTGTCACTGACCATTTAAGGTCTGATAACAATAAAGAGCACCCCATTCCTCTGTCTGAGTGTAATGAGCTTGTATAGTAGATAAACTTCTGAAATTAGGGTCTTAAACAGTTTCCACCAATAACCCTTATTATCACATTTTTTAAGAGCTTTGAAAATTACAGTTTATGGATGGCCAGCTTAATATATGAGCCAAGCTTTGTAAAATGCTACTTGGAACACAAACTAGAGAACCCCATTATAATCTGCACTGACACTGTTGTCATATATGCTGCCTCGTGAGTGCACATAGGCCGTGTGCCCAATCACCCTCCTAGCCCAGTGGGTGAGACACTTACATATGCACAAACACTCCCACATGCTCACAGTCAGATACACACACACACACACACACACACGTTCATACACCCGTGCACACTCAAATACACATTCATTCACGCAGACGCACTTACACACACACATAGTTAGCAAGAGCTTGATAGCACAGGCTTAGCTTTTTGCCTTCCACATTTACAATGTAACCAGTCTCATTATCCTCGCTGATTTTGGGCTCAGAAGTCTGCAAAAACAGTCTTAGAGCCCTTGCTCATTATTCACACCAACATGCCTTTTAAAAATCATTAAGCATAGTGGCATCTGGGTGGCTCAGTGGGTTGAGCATCCGACTCTTGGTTTCTTTTTTTTTTTTTTGAATATATTTTTTTAAATTTTATTATGTTATGTTAGTCACCATACATTACATCATTAGTTTTTGATGTAGTGTTCCATGATTCATTGTTTGCGTATAACACCCAGCGCTCCACGCAATACATGCCCTCCTTAATACCCATCACCAGGCTAACCCATCCCCCCATCCCCCTCCCCTCTAGAACCCTGAGTTTGTTTCTCAGAGTCCATAGTCTCTCATGGTTCGTCTCCCCCTCTGATTTCTCCCCATTCATTTTTCCGTTTCTTCTCCTAATGTCCTCCATGCATGGACAACTCTTGGTTTCAACTCAGGTCATGATTTCAGGGCCGTAGGATGGAACCCATGTAGGCTCTACACTCAGCACAGGGTGCTCGTCCCTCTCCCTCCCCCTCTGCCCCTCCCAACCCCCACACAAACCTGTGTGTGCATGCGCTCGCTCTCTCGCTCTCTCTCTCTCAAATAAAAAACTTTATAGAAAGTAAAAATAAAAATCAATAAGACTAATTTTTATGGCTTCGCCGTGCCAGTATATCATGGAAATAAGCAGCAGATGTAAATAACTCCAAGTAAACACAAACCCCTAAAACATCTTAGGGACTCTGAAATAAAGGATGGGGAGTAAATAAAAGACTGATGGGTTCAGATGCATATTCTAGTGACCATATAATGCCTATTCCAAAGAATCCATTTTGGCTTCCCACATCTAAGTCATTTTCATTTTTATTAGTTCTCCCCAAACAAATTTATATGATAATGGCCATGTTTCATAAGGGGGAAAGAAAAAGGAAAAAAGAAAAATGCTTAGGGGCCAGGAGAGGGAAAGAGGGAACTGCTTTTCCAATATTATTAAATTCTAAGATACAAATTAATTTCCACTTCAGTGTGTGTCCAAACATCTAAATGGGGCGGGGGAGGGTGGGCTTAAAAGAAAACTGTATTTTCTTTTGTAATCCCAAATAAGTATTTAGATTCTTGAATCGCCAGCCTCTTTCTTGGAATCAGCGAGTCTCGGATTTTTCCATGGTTGAGTCTGAATGAAACCAGGCAACCATTCATCTCATTAGCTAATATTCACGAGAACCTCTGGAGATGGGATGGCCTGAATTCATCTCTTTCTGATTTTTTTCAAAGCACCACTTGAAATCTAGTTAAAACTGATTTTAACCCTTATGTGGCTGTTCTCAGGATTTGAATCTCTTCACCACTCACCACATGGTGAATGAGCATCGACTTAGTGAACAGTTCGCAGGCCCTGCCCACAAAGAGCTCAAGTGGTCCTCGGGCTAAGGGGGTGGGGGGGCACAGAAGAGTAGACAAGAAAGCACGCTTCAGTGTGAGGTCTTTTGGGTGGGGAGGTAATTCAGGATGTCGCCACAGCACCTCAAGGAGACATCAAAGCAGCCGTGGGAGGCCAGGAAGGGCTTTGCAAGGAGGGAGCATCACAACCAAGCCAAGTCTCCCAGCAAGAGGGGACCCAGATGCCTGTGCAGCTTGGTTAGTGGGCAGTCATTCTCCCTTTCCAGTAAGGAAAGGATAAGGAAGAATGGGTTCAATGGCAGAACATGAGAATGACTTTAAGAGGTAGGAAATGGGGGGCAAATATCAACCCCGTTACAAAGAGGTGGTGCAAATTCACTGCCTGGGTGGGAGCATGTTTTCATAACTACATGCATTCCAGTCCTCATTCTGGAAAGACTATCTTCAACTTCAGTAGAACTAAGTGAATGGACACCTAGCTGTTTTAGTTCATATTCCAATGAGACAGTTTATAGTTCTTTACCTTTTGGGGGGCCAGGTGGGAGAACCAGGGCCAAGAACTGTCAGGTAGAAAGTAGAGGCTCAGGCTGGAACCCAGGGAGGCATACTTCCGGTCCACTGGTCTTTTTCTTACCCCACACTTTTCATCTTGCATTGACTGTGTGGATGTGCTCTCTAACGAGGTTGACAATTCCTTCTTTTTTTTTATTGTTATGTTAATCACCATACATTAGATCATTAGTTTTTGATGTAGTGTTCCATGATTCACTGTTTGTGTATACAATTCCTTCTAATCAGCAGATTGAGACAATGTATTAATTTATCCCGTGTTGGCCATTCATATCCCTTCTTAGGAGTTTATTAGGATTGTTAAGTCTTGTTTTTAAGATCAGGAAGCTTGTGATCTATAGAATGTGTTCATGAAAAGTCACTCTAGTTCACTAATAATTTTTTTTTAAATTGAGGTAAAATCATGAGTCTATACAAATATAAAATGAACACATGTCAAAATTTTTATTTGACTCATTAATTAATGAGAGAACTAGCATAATGTCCCATCTGGTACAAAGGAGAATTCAGACATCACACATACGTAGGCAATCAGGAGCGCTGACATGAATTTACAAATGCGTGCCAAACTAGTCAGTCCTCAAGGGCAACAACTGGTTACATCCCACCAGACACAGTTCACTTGCATTTCTAGGGACGAGAGTCATTTGCATCATCACCAGTTTTCTACAAGTTGTAGAAAATATGTAAAATAGCCCAAAGACAATGAAAGTGGGAGATGGCAGGAAAGATGAGCTAGACACCCAGATCTGTAATATTTGCACCTGTTTCAAAGTCTTTCACAATTTTCCCAATTTTTCCTGACATCTCCTTGAGTTCTTTTCACAAATCTGTGAAGTCACCCAAGAAATTCATATTTGATAGAGGATAAAACTATGGCTGGGATTGTTAAACCACTTGTCACCAGCCCTAAGAACCTCCTGGAGAATATTATTAAAAAGAGATTCCTGGGCTCCCCCCAGGCCTAGACGGTCAGATCCCACTTGAAGATCTGAATGGCTAAGTGTTCCCCTGGCTTCTGAGTATCTGCCAGACTTCAGAACAGCTGTGACATCTGAAGATACACAATGGGCCAGTGACAGACCCAGGACCACAAGGCAGGTTTCCTGATGCTTGGTCACGTTCGGTACTCCGGTCCGCATCAAGGTTTCGGCCAGCCACTTGTGTGGCTGTGTCCTTCACTCTGTGAGGCTTTATAAATCCTTCATAAAATAAGAAAAGGAGAGCCCGTGAGACAGAGTAAGACAGAATAAGACTCCCTCGGTGTCTCGTTTCCATTCTCTAAGTGCATTACTGCTTGGCAAATGCATCAACTTAATTAAAACCAAATGTAATTCTAATGCACCAATTTGATTTAAAAATAATCTTCACAGTCACCAGGACATCAAAATGCAATTAAGGCTATTTGAGGAAAGTCTCTGATGCATATTATGTTCTGAGGCTGCACTATGTCAGGAAGCCCAGACCCTCCTGAATGCCACTAATGTGCTCAGCAGCAGTCCTCTCGCTCAGATGCCTCTTCCAATTAGGTTCTGGAGAGCATGATCCGGGACAGTTCAGGAACATTTACCAAATCCCATCCAAATGGCCCTTTAGCTGAATGCTTTTTCTCTGAGCCACTCCCCAGACTTGGGGAAGCGCAGACAGTCTCACGGATGCCAGGATTAAGACAAAATCAAA
The DNA here is from genome assembly GCF_054177405.1 of Leptonychotes weddellii. Taxonomy (NCBI): domain Eukaryota; kingdom Metazoa; phylum Chordata; class Mammalia; order Carnivora; family Phocidae; genus Leptonychotes; species Leptonychotes weddellii. The sequence goes on from NC_138369.1 coordinate 55,729,148, forward strand.
CTGCGGATTCAGGAGTTCCTCGTTACCTACCCGTGTGCTCAGACTGTAAAAGGCTCTGGACCAGGACTATGGAAATTGAGAAGCGGGTCTAGCGAAAAATTAAGCAATCGATCTGAAGTTAATGGAGCAGTTTGGCTCCTTTTTATGTTCCCCTGACATGGTTTTTCCAGGACATCTCTTCTGGCTGAGTGACTCTGGTTGCCCTAAGACGGATTTGGTTTTTGTTCCTTTGTTTGGTTTTGGTTGGTTGGTCCTTTGGGTTTTGTTGTTGTTTTTGTTTGTTTGGTTGATTTTTTGTTGGTGTTGTTCCTAATGAATAGAAAAGGGTAAGAAATACTAAAGATATCTGAAAAATACTTGGCAGAGTCAAATGGGCAGTTCTGATGAGTTTCGTAGGGCTTGGGTGGTGTAAGAGGCAGCTTGATTTAGTGGTGTTAGTAGTGGATTCACATCCTGCCTGTAACTGGTGAAGTCTTTCCGAACCTTCTTACTTGTGTGCAGATGTAGTTGGCCATGCTTGCTTCATTCAGTAACCCTGCTATCCCTCTCCAGACTAGTTGGCTGGCCTCCTCCACTATTCCAAAACCTCCGTCGCAATCAGCGGCTGGAGCTCCAGCCCCCAGCCCTTGCCGCACCTTTCCCATCACTACCTGGGGTGGAGGGCAAGAGGGAGGGGCAGATATAAAGAGAGAAAAGCTTTTTCACCAAAGCTCTGAATCACACTGAAGCCCCTTGAGAAGCCAAAGATGATCTCATGAACCAACCATCCCTGCCAAAATCCTAAGGGAACACCCATTTGAAAGGCAATAATCACTAATCTTCTCATTTCCAAGTGAAAAAAAATTACACTTTCAGGAAGAAATTAGAACTTTCGAGCCCTTAATGTATATCAGTCAGGGCGAAAGCCTTCCACATATGCATTCTCATCCAATCCACACAGCAACTATGCAAAATAAATATAGTTTATTAACTATTTGCTATGTATAGTATGGAATTATATAAATATCATTGAGATAGCTGAGTCTCAATGAAGCATATATGTTGGGATTTGGGGGGGGCGGTCAATTCCACACTTGTTTGTCCCCTCCCCCCCACCAGCATGTTTCTTCTCATTCAGGAAGAGCCTTGGTGTAAATTACCAGCTTCTATGTCTTTCCCCTTTAAGGGTACCAGCATCGGAGCACCTGGGTGGCTCAGTCAGTTAAGCATCTGCCTTCGGCTTAGGTCATGATTCTGGAGTCCCAGGATCAAGCCCCACATCTGGCTCCGTGCTGAGCAGAGAGTCTGCTTCTCCCTCTGCTCCTCACCTAGCTCATACTCTCACTTTCTCTCTCTCTCAAATAAATAAATAAAATCTTTCAAAAAGAAGAAAGAAAAGAGTACCAGCATCTTACTAGAATAAAATCTCTTAACTATTTAGAAAAAAAAAAAAAGTACCGGCATGTTGAGGGCAGTAATTATGTCTTAACAACAATACCAGCCACCATCTGTTCTGGGCTTATCTAAATGTGCTGTAGAAGTATTACCTCACCTAATCCTCAAAAATATTGATTAGCTAGATACTATTATTTTCCTCACCTTACGGATAGGAAAACCAATGCTTAGAAAACTCTTCTCATTTTGTACACTCAACACACACCCAAAACCTACCATGTCACAAGCATTCAAAAAATACTCAGATGTCCTATAATTTCCTTTGGCTCAATAGGCAGAGATGGAGGAATAAAGAAAGACAAATGTCACTTGCTTTCCAGAATATTCAGTATATCCCAAACATTGTGAAAACAAAAAGGGCCCAGAACATCCTTCCTTGTCCCTGTGCCTCACAGTGGAGGGCCAGTCTAAAGTCTCAGGTTGTCTGAGACAGTGGAGAAGGGGCTTCTCAAATGCAGTGACCTCATCAGGAAGGTGTCGGTGTCTGCACTCCTAGGAATCTGTGGTCCCCATGGGGAATGGAGAGACTGGGCAGGGGCCTCAGGACAACTCCCCCTCCACCCTCCAAAAGCCCACCCCTAGAAGACCAAACCATGGCCATAACACCTTGCAGAAGAGCTCCCTGAAGCTGGCTGGGCCCAGCTAGCATCAGCCATATGCTCAGTGATACTGTGCCCTCTAAGTCCCCAAAACCAGTCTCCCTTGTGGTGGGAGAGAGAGGTTCCTATGTCCAAATGCAAAACTGAGAAATGAAGGAGGCAGAGGACTGCTGAAAAGGAACCAGATAGCAGCCATCCAGTTCCCACCCACGGACACAGACACACACGCTCACAGATCAACGTTGTCCCCTCGCTGTTGAGTGGTGATTCATCAGTTAGCTGTTCTTACTCTATTCCTGCTCTTGATGGTAGTGCACAGTTCCCTCATCATGTCAAGACTTTCCAAAAATCGTTATATAACCAACCCGAAAATCATCCTCTGGATCCAAGACCAATGTTACTGAGCAAACCAAAAGAAAAGGCCAGCTGCGGTGCTCTGATCAGTCTGCGCCAAAGAGGAAACTGATCCCTTTACTGTTTATGATGTACATTATGTTGTGTACATGTATCATTCTTGGGTAAAGTACAGCAAAATGCTTACCTGAACTTAGGATGCTCTGATTGAATTAAGCAAAGGGAATCTTTTTTTAAATATTTGGGGGCCTGACAAGTTCATCGCCAGGAATTTGGAAATAGAGTTAAATTATAAAATCTGCACATTATGGATCAGGAACATAAGGTCTCCTGAAAGAAAGAGAGGAACTGTTAGACCAGAGCAGGACTTTGGGGTGTGAGACCCCAAAATGAGAAAGAACTGTTCCATGGAGAGGGGCCTGGTGGGCCACAGAAGCATGAAATGGTTGAAGGCAAAGAGTCATGCCCTGGCATGCCAGTGTCCATCCTAGGACCAACTGGGGGAAGGAGGATTTTTAGGTATTAGGCCTCCATTCCTCCAGGAACGATGGACAGGCTCTCCCTATGTGGAGCGAGTGAGCAGAATGTTTGCAGTTAGTTCTTTGATGGCAGGACATAGTGCACCAACACCATGGCTGAGAGAAGAAAACGAAGTTGAGAACCGATTGAGTAGAGAACTTACAGTTGATAGTGGAGGGCAGCCACCCAGGGCCACCCAGGCTTGCAGCTGGGAGTCAGGGGAAGAACGCCCTCAGGCTGTAGGGGCAGCTTACGTATGGCCAGCAGCCGGGGTTAGCTGGTTTCCCAGGCTCCCTGTGGATTAGCGAATTTGAATAATTTCGCAGGTTCCAGGGCATAAGGGCTGTTGCTCGTTGTCTGGAATCTGGCCCCAAAAACAGGTAGGGCTGGGGCTGGTGTATCATGTCCTGGACTATGAGAGTCCTAGGGGAAGTGGTTCAGGTGTTGACTTAACCAGTTGCTTAAGGGGAACTGACTGGCCTCTAGCTAGAGTTTCAAAACTGAGTCAAGACACCTCTTAAAAAATAAATTAAAGGGGTGCCTGGGTGGCTCAGTCGGCTAATCGTCTGCCTTCGGCTTAGATCATGATCCCGGGGTCCTGGGATCGAGTTCCCCATCGGGCTCCCTGCTCGGCAGGGAGTCTGCTTCTCCCTCTGCCACTCCCCCTGCTTGGGTTCCTTCTCTTGCTGTGTCTCTCTCTGTCAAATAAATAAATAAAATCTTTGAAAATTAATTAAATTAAAAACATGACATTACCCAGAGTGGTTTTATCTTGCTTGCCCACTCGGATGCACAGGCCTGGGCCCCATGAATGCAGGTGCTATGGAACAGTGCCGAGACTGGTGGGTGATGCGGGGCAGGGGCAGGGGGCAGGACGAACGCCACGGGCCACGGGTTTGCTGACCGAGATGTCAGAGCGTTGCTGTCTTGGATTCAAGTGTTGCCTGGGGCAAGATCTTGCCTGCAGTGAAAAAGAGACATTAGCTGTCTCCACCAGATGATTAGAGTAGTTGGCTAATATCAGTCATCTACCCTTATGCTTTATAACTGCATCCCATCTATTCTCTTCATAGCCCTTATGATAATTTGTGATTATATATTCATCAGAGATACAGATTACCTTCTTCTTATTATTTATAACCTTGTTAAACATTGTGTTATATATTTGCTTATTTGTGTCCATTTTTCTCACTCGAACATTAACTCCAGTGAAGATGTTATTCTCCAAAGAATACCCAGAATCGGCAATCTGGAATATTTGTTGAATGAGTTGGTAAACAAACAAACAAAAAGGAATAAATAGTTGAACGTAACTCTCCTCCCTCACTAAGCAATTTTCTGGTCCTGGCAATGTTCTTTTTTAGGATAAGACAATCCCCATCACACTGTCAAGAGGGTGACTGGTATTGCTCATAAAATTTTAGCTTGTGTTCCAGTGAGTGCCTTATTCTTTTTTTTTTTTTTAAAGATTTTATTTATTTATTCATGAGAGACAGAGAGAGAGGCAGAGGGAGAAGCAGGCTCCCAAGGAGCAGGGAGCCCGATGCGGGACTCGATCCCAGGACGCCGGGATCATGACCTGAGCCGAAGGCAGACGCTTAACCATCGGAGCCACCCAGGCGCCCAGTGCCTTATTCTTATATGTGGTTTAGTTACCATGGGCCATATGCTCAGGGACAGCCACTCTTTACCTTTGGCCATGGTAAAGAGTGAGTCTCTATCTAGACCGTAAAACCAGTGGTTGGATCCAGGCAGCATCCTTTTTCACTCTTAGGAAAAGGTGCCCCCCCCCCTCCAGCTTTATTCCTTACTTCCCGCTTCTTCCAAGCCATCAGCAAAGTCATTGGACTTGATGCTAACACACGGTTTCTTTAAGTTATTAAGTTAAGTAAAATCTGCTGGAGCTAGAAAGATTGTTCTACATCAGCTTTCATCTTTGCTGCTCACCTGGGAAAAGAGTGATTTTCAGCCATCTTGCCTTCTGTGGCATCAGCACAGAACTGTGACTTGAAATACCAAAATGCCACTCGTGTTTAATGCTTCAGGTGCAACAAGCCTGTTCTATTTGGAATCCCCTACAAAGATAGATATTAACTGAGAATTGAAAATGACAGCAGAAGAGATTGACTCAGAATGGCAAAATGAGCCCACGGATCTACTTCCTCTCTTGCTCGAATCCCTTAAAATATCAGAAAATATATTTTTTTAAGAATACCTCTATAACAGTACTAGAAAACAAGAAATAATAGTATCCGAGACCCCAAAATTGTGAGAAGTTCCTGGCAAACTACAGCAAATAGGGGCACATTCAAGGAGACGCTGAACTTATAGCAAATTCATTGAAGAACATGAGGGTGTCTCTAGTGGCTTGATTGCATTAATGACCCAAATTCTTCACCCTTTCCTGTACTGCCCTTTGCCATGGGACTTTACAGTTCCTGTCACCACAGAAGTGGAGCCCCTGTCCCAATCCTTGAGTCTGACCGGCCTCATGACATGCTTTGCCCAATAAAATGAGGCAGAAGTGACAATGTATGATTTCGAGCCTGGCCTTGGAGGCCTTATGTGTTTTGCATGTTTCCATTTGCTGCTCTTAAAATTCTGGCATTGCCATGAATGTGCAAATTAGCCTTCTGGGGTATGAGAAACAGGAAATAGGGCAAAGTCTCCCCAGTCATCCCAGCCAACAGCCAGCCAACACCCAGGCATGTGAGTGAGCCATTGTTTTGTGGCTGTCTGTTACACAGCATTATCATGGCAATATATGACTGATACAGACTCCCAGCTGTATTCATGACACCACATTACTGCTTATAATGAGCAATAGGCAGCAACGGTGTTTGACTCCAGAATCAAAGGAACACCTAAACTCAGAAGAAAGGGAACCCATGCCTAAGGGAGGGCTCCTATGTGAGCACAGAAGTCTGAGAAAGACAAAGAACTGTGTTTCAATAACTCTAGACCACAGACCATCTAGAGAGCAGGGGGAGGGAAGGAAAAGGCAGCTGTATTTAACAGGAGAATCAACTGACCTCTCCCTCACCAAGGTTAAGAGAGAGCCCTGCCCTGTTTTAGCCATTGGAGTATGGTAGGAGACTCCAGGCTGCTTGCCTGCTACATTTTCAAGCATCTAAAAATGAGATGCCCCAATCGACACACCCTGCTCTCTTAAGCAGAGCCTGAAAGTAGTCCTTGTATTTGGGAGAGAGACACAGTGCAGAAGCAGATGCATGTAATAGCAGAGAAGCTCACCCAGCTGTCCACACCCATCTACCTCTGTGTTCAGCCATTAATGTAAAGAAACAACCAAGAAATACAGATGTTGAGGAAAATTCCTTGACAAAAAGGAGAAGCGATAAAGAGGAGGCCAACCAATTCTAGAGGAAACAAAGAATTCAATAAAGGAAAGAAATATTGTTTTAAAAACATAATAATATCCTCAGCCAGATCTATTATAGTATGACATCCATAACAGAAAGTGGCAAATATGAATAGGAAGCTTCCAGAAATAATAAAGAACCCTTCTCTATATGTAAAAATAAAGCTAATACTGAGGCAACTATGTGGCTCAATCAGTTAAGCACCTGACTCTTGATTTCAGCTGAGGTCATGATCTCATGGTTATGGGATTGAGCCCCGAGTCAGGCTCTGTGCTCAGCGTGGAGTCTGCTTGAGATTCTCTCTTTTCCTCTGGGTCTGCCTCTTCCCCTACGCTCACTCTCTCTTTCTCTCTCTCTCAAAATAAAGAAAAACTTTCAAAAAATAAAGCTAGTATTATTTTTTAAAATACAGCACAGAAATAATACTTGTTTCGAATGTATAACAAAACTATTTTCATGGGTGGGAAGAACTGAGAAAAAGTCATGTTTATTTTACTTCTATTTATTTTAGGATTATTTGTATACATGAAAAACTATTACTTGTGACTCTGAAGTGTCATCTTTTTCTCTCCCCCCCTCCCCACCTTCCCCATTTAACCCGTTCATTCATAGGCCAGGAGACATGATTACTCTTCTAGAAGACACCAATGAAGACTGGTGGAAAGTAAGTATTTCTCTTTCTTTAAAAAAAAAAAGAGGGCGCCTGGGTGGCTCAGTTGGTTAAGCAACTGCCTTCGGCTCAGGTCATGATCCTGGAGTCCCGGGATCGAGTCCCGCATTGGGCTCCCTGCTCAGCGAGGAGCCTGCTTCTCCCTCTGACCCTCCCCCCTCTCATGTACTCTCTCTCATTCTCGCTCTCTCAAATAAATAAATAAAATCTTTAAAAAAAAAAAAAAAAGAATCCCTGGGTAACTGTAATTACAACAAATGCTACAATTGTGGATGCATGCCTCTTTTTTCCTTTCAGGGGAAAATTCAAGACAGGATTGGCTTCTTTCCGGCCAACTTTGTTCAGAGAGTGCAACAAAACGAGAAGATTTTTAGATGTGTTAGGACCTTCCTTGGGTGTAAAGAACAGGGGCAGATGACACTGAAAGAGAATCAGGTGAGTAAAGCATGCAAGCACATACCAGGTACGACCAAAACAGAGAAATAGTCGCTAACAAACGTAACAATACACATAAATCTGAATGAATGGGGTCATATTCAAAGTGTTCACTTTGAGAAAAGATAATACTCTGGTGGTATTATGTAGTGTAGTAGAATCTAAACCTGCAAAGCCAGAATGTTAGGAAGCTCCTTTGGTGGTATCTGTTCACAAGAGGAAATGTACATAAAGTTATAGCAGCAGGGTAAGGACATCTATCTGGTCCTGGTCCTTTTCTCTGAGGACCGCTGGTCTCTGATGTGGATACCTACTCCAGTGTGGGCTCTGTGCTGTTTTCCACCAATGCGTGGTTAATTTTTCATAGTTTCTTGGGAATACTTTGTTGTTACTTGCTGAGGATTCCACAGTTCATTGCATTTGCCTCCAGTCACAAAGGCCCTTCTAAGTAAGGTCTCCTTGTCCAGACTCTAAGCTTCTGCCTTTTCACTGGAATCTAAGACACCTTCACATTGCTGCATAAAACATAGTCAGGACATAAGTAACCAGAGACTGTCTCACACCAGTGCCCAAATGTCTCCGTACATCTAATCTAGAGGTGTCTGGCGCCATCTTGCTCTAGTGCCATGTTGAATGTGAGGTTCAGCATGCAACGGCAAATAAATGACACTGTCAATTTCCTGAGAAGTGAGGTGTGAACCCCTTGCACATGTATGTCTTCAAGCTCTGTGCTTCTTGCTTCCTCATCTCACTCCTGGAATATTGAAAGACACAAAAGGACAAGACACGCGGTCCGCTCTTTGTCTTAACTCTGCCTCTCTTTGCCTTCTTTCAGCAGAGAGAGGGCTTCCTACTGCCCCTTCTTCTCTGACTCCAGCTTCCTCATGTCAGATCCTATATCCTCACTATAAAGTATAATAATACTCTAAGACCTCCACGTTTGCTCTTGGTGTATTTGGGGATGATATGAGAAATCAGACATTAGAAATTTCTTCTGTCTCCTAATAAAGTCTCACAATTAACTCTGATTTCCAATTTTGGAAGCCAAAGCCTTGACTTTCTTTCTGTCTCCACTTTTGGTATGATAATTCTAATACTTCCTAAGGCAATTAATGCCTCTGGTTGGAAATGGTGAGGTTCACCCTACAAAGAGGTACAAAGTGAAAAACATATTAATAATTTTAATACTATCCCAGGGTGCCTGGGTGGCTCAATCGGTTAAGCTTCTGCCTTTGGCTCAGGTCATGATCTCAGAGTCCTGGAAAAGAGCCCACATCGGGCTCCCTGCTCAGCAGAGAGTCTGCTTCTCCCTCTGATCCTCAGATAAATCTTTAAAAAATGATAATAATTTTAATACTATCCTTGTTCAATAGCATTGCCCAAAACACATCTTAAATGTCATTTTTGTAATTGCCTACAAAGACAATTTCTAAGTCCCATAAGACTTTATATTACTTTATATTTACATCACCTTATATTTGATTTATAACCTTTAAGAACTGGTTTACCTAACTGGTCAACAATTTTATATGCCACATGGAGTGCCAAATGCTTGATCATCTTCAAACTAACAAGTACACCCCCAAAGAATAATGATTTACCTTTTCTTTATGGCTATTTAAAAGAAAATTCTTTGTATCTAGCCCCTGATTCACAGAGAAGAACAAATTAATACAGTCCTAGATATTGCCACAGTGATAATTATTAAAAGTATCATCATTATTACTTACTATTTATGTCATACATATATATTTATAAAGTATATATACCTATGACATTTTACGTGAGATCCCACATATGCCCTAAGAATTTTATTGATTAATTATTCACTATTTATATTTTATAAATGATGAAACAAAGGCTCATAGAGGTTATATGCCTTACTCAAGGGGGCAAAAACCTGGTAAGTATCCAGGCTGGAACTTCCTTTTTTTTTTTTAAGATTTTATTTATTAGAGAGAGAGAGAAAGAGAACGAGCAGGGAGGAGACAAAGAAGCAGGCTCCCCGCTGAGCGGGGAGCCCGACATGGGGCTCGATCCCAGCACCCTGGGATCATGTCCTGAGCCGAAGGCAGACACTTAACCTACTGAGCCACCCCGGTGCCCTGAGGCTGGAACTTAAACATAGGTCTGCAAACTCCAAGCCAGTGCTTTCCACTGAGCCATGTGCCCTGGACAATGTGGAACCAGCTTTGAGCAGTACAGCATCATTTGCATAGGTTGGCTCCCAGGGAAGGCAAATGTTATAAAGGCAAGTATCTGAGGACCAGAGAGCCCTTTGGGAATAAATTCTTGCTTCTATAAGTGGGTCATCCTTGAATCCAGGCAATGGATTCTCATCAGATGGAGACCCCATCTTTAATGCCACACACATACCCCACACAGCAAACAGGCACTTTTCCCATGCCAGTGCTTCTCCAAATGTACTCAACTATATCTTCCCTGTTCCAAAAACTTGGAAGGTCTTTTGAATGAAATAAATTCAAGAATGATACCCATCTTTATTGGCAAAGTGTTATTAAATAATTTTGCTAGCATGTTTGATTTTTTTCCTCAGAATAATCTTGTGCTTCCCCACTTGAAACTAAACATTGTTTTATGTTATTAATATACAAGTCAGTGAAATCAGAGGCAAATTAAAATTTGCTCAACTTGATCAATTTCTAGAAGCAGAACATCCACTCAGTGACTCTTACCAATTCCTTGGCTGTAGTCCCCAAAATTGTCTTTTCTGTGAATGGGCTCACACCTGCCTTTTCCACTCTCATGGTTGAACTGCCATCTTCCAGGATGGGGGTGGGTAGGGGAGAGGCAAACAATCCAACCTCTTCAATTAGACATGTTCAAGACACAACACAGTATTTCAGCCTAAACCAGGAACCAAATGGATCTGCCCATAATCCTTTAGAAAAGTTCCATAAGCCCTGATATTTCTGAGAGTGTGTTTGGACCACCTGAATCATAATCACCTGGGAGCTTGTTGAAAACTGGACTCCATCCCAGACCTGCAGAAGCAGAACTTCTCAGGGAAAAAGCAGAGAATCTCTCTCTTTATAAATTCCCCAGGATCAAAGCTAAAGTTTGAGAATGACCTTCACTTCCATTCTCTCACTTTTAAATCCTGTAGTAGTCCTGTGACAACTGAAGGCATTTTTATGTCCAGTTACATATGGATCAACAAAAGGCACTGAGGTCTCTAGCCCTACACAAATTCTCTATTTTCAATCTTTGGCATCAACGTGGCAACCAATTTTGGAAAAATGTCAGCCACTTGAAAGAAAATGTACATTTTAAAGATCTACTATTGAGAAAAAATTTTTAAAATTTGGCTCCACTTTAGTGTCCTACTAAACCTTTTAGGCGTAAAATTTCAAAACATGTTGGTCAAAATGAGGAGAGTATAACATAGTAGCAAGAACGCAGATTCTAATGTCCTACAGAAATGGATCCATATCCTGTGTGATTTTGGCAAAGTAATCCCTGAATGTCAACATTTTTATCTGTAAAATCGGCATAGTAGCACCTCCCTCTTGACATGGGGTGAGGGTTAAACATGATCCCCTGTGTAAAATGCCAGCACAGTGCCTGGCCACCACCAATGCTTAGCAAGGTCCCCATGCTTCCAGCATCATTCAGAGTGAGTTCCAGATTCATCTGCAATGGCCAATGCCACCTAAAATTACCTAGTAAGCATCAGAAAATAGCCAGTATGATATCTGCAACTCTAAAGATATAAAGAGACAAATGCTCTTTAGCAGGGAAATAGAAGAAATTTGATTCTGAAAACAAATGCAATGCATCTCTTTGATCAAATCACATTTCTGCCTCTGGAGTTAATTTGTCTTATAATTATTTTATTATTTTTTTCACAGAGCTCTTATTTCTAAAGAGAATCAAGTAATCCTTTTGTTATGAACACAACTAGAGTTTGCACTAATGCCGTAGTAAATGTCCTTATTAAATCGACTTTAAATACCATAGAAGTATTTCTTGAAATTCATCCATAGTTCTGCCATCCCAATAGAACTGTTTTTATTGATTCTTTGTGTTATGTCAAAGCTTTAAAGAAAAATAAGCAAATTATTTTTAAATTACAAAACTAAAATGCATTTATTGTGGAGAAAATTTGAAAAATACAAAAAAAGTATAAAGAAGAAAATAAAGATAGGTAGTTCAAGCATCAAGTTATTATTGACATAAACAATTTGGTATATTTTCTACCAAAATTTTCTTCTAATTAATATTTTGGTGTATCATATTCTATATAGTGTTCTAAGTTTGTTTTTTTTTTTTAACTTAGTCACTAAATGTTTCTCAAACCGTTTTTAACAGTTCTGTAACATTTTATCACATACATCAGGGTTTGGCAAACTATGGCGTATTGACCTATGGTCAAATCTGGTCCTGTTTTTAAAACAGAGTTTATTGGAACAGAGCTACATTCATTCATATGTGTATTATCTGAAGCTGCTTTCACACTGGAACAGCTGAGTTGAGTGGTGGCAACGAAGACCCTATGGCCTGCAAAGCCAAAAATATTTACTGTTTAGTCCTTTACAGAAAAAGGTTTTCAACCCCTAGTCTAGATGTACAAGAATGTGCTTCAGTATTCCCCTGTTACTGGATATTCCATTTTAATTTTTTTAACTATTGATAATTGCAGCGAACATGTTTAAACCAAAATCTTTTGCCATAATTCTGATTATTTCCTTAGGATAGACTTTAGAATTTATAGACAAATAGATAAAAGATTTTTACAGTTATTGATACATATGACCAAATTGCTTCCAAAAAGGTTGTGCCAATTTCTACCCACATTAGCTGTTTATGAGAATACTCAGGTGACCACCACATCCTTGCCAAAATTAAACATTACTATTTTTGATGTCTGTCATTTTGATAGCTCAATAACATTTCTATTAATCTGCATTTCCTGGATGGTTAAGGAAGATGAAGTTTTATCACACATAATCAGACATTTGTATGTCTTTTATGAATAATCTGTTTATGTAGTTTGCCTATTTTCTTACACTGTTCTCTAGCTTTTAAAAATATTTACATCTGGTCTACCATATGTGGCCAAAATTTCCGCAGTTTATCATTTGCCTTTTTATCTTAATGCTTCTTCCTTTGGGAACTTAATTCTTTGGTTGGATTGGCTCTATTTTACCATATTTCCCCTCTAGTTTTATTTTTTTTTAATTTTTATTCTAATTCAATTAATTAACATATAATGTGTTATTGGTTTCAGAGGTACAGGTCTGTGATTCATCACTCTTATATAATACCCAGCGCTCAGTCACATGTACTCCTTAATGTCCATCACCCAGTTATCCCATCCCTCCACCCCCACCCCCAGCAGCCCTCAGTTTGTTTCCTGTGATTAAGAGTCTCTTATGGTTTGTCTCCTTCTCTGGCCTCATCTTGGTTTTTTTTCCTCTCTTCCCCTGTGATCCCCTATAGTTTTAACCTCTCGATTGCTTTCCACATCATCACTCTCTACTTCTTCCTGAGAGAACATTTTCAGATAGTGCCCCACTTCCTTTAATATTCTGAAGTTTCAGTACAGTCTTCCACTGCTGCTAACATAGATTGAATTTAATGTGTATTGTCTGTAATGTTTTCTTCTCAACCAAACCCCTTCCACCCACAGAATGTTTTGATCCTTTCACCTTGTGGTAGGCAGAACAAGAGCCCTATGTCCTCATCCCCAAAACTGAATATGCCTCACATGGCAAGAAGGACTCTGCAGATGTGGTGAAGTTAAGGATCTTGAGATAGAAAATTATTCTGGATTATCCAGGTGAGCCCAGTGTCATCATAGGTCCTTAGAACAGGAAGACAAGAGGGCCAGAGTCAGAGAAGGAAATGTGAGGATAGAAGCTGAGGTCAGAGAGAGAGAGAGAGATTTGAAGATGCTATGCTGCTAAACTTGCAGATGGAGGAAGGATCCAGGAGCCAGGGAATGCCTCTTAGAAGCTGAAGGTAAGGAAACATTCTCTTAGAGCCTCTAGAAGAAATGCAACCCAGCCTTCACCTTGATTTGAGAACTTCTGATCTCCCAGACTGCAAGATAACTTTGTGTTGTTTTAAGCCATCAAATTAGTGGTAAGTTGTTACAGCAACCATAGGACACTAATCCAGATTTCATGCAAAAGGGACTTTGCAGTTGTGATTAAAGTTATGGGCCTTGTGATGGGGAGATGTCCTAGATTGTGTGGACTGGCCAGCTCCAATAACTTGAGCCCTTAAAAGCAGTGAGATATATCCAGCTGGAGTCAGAAAGAGATAGCAGCAGAGGGCAGAAGAGAGATGAGGCAGAGAGGTAGGTTGGAGAGAGATTAAATGTGAGAAGGACTCACCCCACACTTACAGGATCTGAAGATACAGGAAGGGGCCACAAGTCAAGGACTGCAAGCAGCCTCTAGAAGTTGAGGAGGATCCCTGACTGACAGCCAGCAAGGAAACAGGGACTCAGTCCTACAACCTCAAGGAACTGGATTTAGCAACAGCCTAAATGAACCTGGAATTAATCCTCTCTTAGAGAAGTGGAAGGAAGGAAGGAAAAGAATAGGGCCCTGTTGACTCCTTGATTTTAGCCTTATGAACCCCAAAGCAAGAAAACTAGCCAAGCCCACCAGACATCAGACCTACAGAAATGTAATAAATTGGGTTGTTTAAAGCCACTGAATTGTGGTAATTTGTTAAAACAGCAAGAACGAACCAATACACATCTCAGGTTACTCAAATTGAGTCAATCTCATAAGGTAGATTTTACTCACATAATGAGAGGTCTGGATACAGGGAAGTACTGGGATTCATAATTCAGCAGCTTGATTCCATGGTCAGGGATCTAGATCCTTCCACCCTTATGCTCTGCCATCCTTGAAATATTAGCCTCCTTTTCTAGTGATCACAGATGGCTGCAGCCACTCCAAGAATCCCTTCCAGATGAAGAAAGAAATTTTTTTCTTAATGTATCTCTTTTAAGAGGAAAACAGACTTTCCCAGAAGTCCCCTAGAAGATATTCCATCCTGTTTCATTAGCTAGAACTGAGTCCCATGGGAATCACTAGCAAGGAGAATCAAAACAGACTTGGGACAGTTAGGATTCTCCTGAGTCATGTAGGGTAGGGATGGACAACTGAGCAAAAGTCCAGGCTCTGCTGCATGGGAAAAGAACAGATTATGACCATTGATATCAACCGGCAGTGTCTGCCACAAGTGATTTACTTATCCTAGAACAAAGAGTAGATTGGTGCAGAGTGGAGGATTCCCAGCTGAAAGATGAGTGGATCAGAGTGAGTCCAACTCAGCGTGCACTCATGGGTTTTCAGGTATCCTCAGCTAGAGGAGCAGGTAATTACGCATGGCTTTTATGCTAACTTCTGTTATCTGAGAGGCGTTTATCCAATGTTGGTCTGCTGGGTCAAGTTAGGATTTTCCACTGTCATTGCCATTGCCATTGCTTTTTTCCCAACATTCTCAACTCCTGGAACACATGCAAAGCTACCTCCTCCTTCATGCAAGATCCCCTGGTCTTTCTGTCTCCATTCCCACCCGCTGTTTTATTTGCTGAGACCTTACCTCCCAGGAGACACTGTTGCCACCTAATGTGCCCCTACTTCCTGTCGTTTCCACTTTTTGGAGGACCACAGTTTCCCAATAAATGTAGAAAGAGAGGCATTGATTAGGAGGAGGGTAGTGTAAGATGGAAAAGGTATATTTTGACTATATTAGAAAGTAGAGCCCGTAGTAAGAGAGAAGTGACTGCCCAGCTTTCTACTCAGGGCAGTTGTGGAATCTCTGCGCCTGGGGCAGACTTTGGATGAGGAGCTGTGTTTCAGGCTGGAAGATTCATCCTAGATCCATCAGTACAACTTGCTTCAGGCATCAATTGAGTTGAGCTCCAGTGGTTGTAGGGAAGTGCCTGTCAGCCTCCGGAATGGCTGCCAGTCCCAGTGCTCAGTGTTAGAACATTCAACCTCCCCACCCCCTATCTTTTCATAGGTAATTTGAGGGAAGACAGATCAGAACGCTAGGCAAGAAATCTTTTCAAATAAAATGACTGCTCATCTAGTTTAAGTGGCAGCCCATTTGAATGTTAATGAGTTTGGAGGCAAGGCCTGGGAGACCTTAGATGTTATTAGCATATGTGCTCCCAAAAGTGGGTTAGACTATAGGGATTAAGCCAGGTAGGAAGGACCAGGAAGGGACTGAGCCAAGAGGGGCACTTAACTGGCAGGGAGCAGAATTTGGGGCAACATAGGAGAAGCAGAGGGCTGGGGAGTAGGTCAGCAACCAGATATCAAGTGGAGACAAGAATGGGGAAAATCTGGTCCACTCCTATAGTCCTGAAGAACTAGGGGGAGTGAGAGCAGGAGGGTGGGTAAAGCCATAAATGCAGAAACCAGAGCAGAAACATGTGGGATTGGGGTTATCATTAATAACAAATACTAAGTGGGATGCCTGGGTGGCTCAATCAGGATTGAGTGGCTGACTCTTGGTTTTGGCTCAGGTCATGATCTCGGGATCCTGGGATTGGAGCCCCTACTAGAGCTCCACGCTCACTGGGGAGTCGGCTTCAGGGTAGGATTCTCTTTCTCCCTTTGCTGTCCCCCCTCCCTGCAAGTGTATGTGTGCTCTCTCTCTCTCTCTCAAAAAAAAAAAAAAAAAAAAAAAGGACACTAAGTCTAAGTGATGCCCTGGGGCTGGCAGGAGTCAAGCTGGATGGCTAGGTAAGCACTAGGCTGCTGGAGGTGCTGTGTCGAGTATGGTGGGTGCTGTTGCTGCTGTTCTGTGTATGCTGCACCCTCCTCGGTCCTGAGATGCCCAGGCCATCCCTGCTGCACACATGATGTCCCCCAGGCAGTCTGCAACACTGTCAGCAAGCAGGGTGAACAGGCCAGGATTTGTCAGCAGTAGGAAGGAAATCAGTCTAGTCTTCAGAAGTCTGGCTGTCCAGAGAGCAAGAGAGGAAGGAAGGAAGAGAGGGAGAGAGGGAGGCAGGGAGAGAGGGAAGAAGGCCATCAGGTAACAAGAGAAGAAGGGAGAGGAGAGGACAGGAGAGGAAAAAAACCAGTTTATATATATCTGGCCATCTCCTTCCTCCACTTAAAATCCTCTAACACCCAACTGTTGGTTAGTACTAGTAGTCATCTCTGCCTTTTTCCCCACACTGCAGAGTCCTGATTTTTGTTCTTTTGTCCATGTCTACCTTCCATGACTCAGGTGAATCCTAATTGAATTGATCCTTGCTGGTAATGATTTCAGTAGTTGGCCAGTGCCCCAGTTCCAGTCAATGAGATAGGTCAGAAGGTCAGCAAAGGGACCCTCTCCCTCATGAGTTCAGAAACTCATTCAAAAATTGTTAATTATTTGGGGCGCCTGGGTGGCTCAGTCGTTAAGCATCTGCCTTCGGCTCAGGTCATGGTCCCAGGGTCCTGGGATGGAGCCCCTCATTGGGCTCCCTGCTCAGTGGGAAGCCTGCTTCTCCCTCTGCCACTCCCCCTGCTTGTGTTCCCTCTCTCTCTGTGTCTCTCTCGGTCAAATAAATAAATAAAAAATCTTTTTAAAAAATTGTTAATGATTTATATAGTCAGCTTATTAAATGTTGTTCACTAAATAATCAGTGATTAAAACACACAAGGCCCTTGTGCTCATCACACATGTCTGTTCTCCCAGTTCTCCCCAATAAGCTCCATGAAAGCAGAGATCTGCCTTTTTTTCCCCAGCTTCTGGAGTGGTAGCTAGCACACAGTAAGCACTCAATAAAAACTTGAAGAATGAATGAATGAGCAAATGAATGAATGAATGAGCACAGAAAGTGGGGAATTAAGGTACTCAGACATTGGGGGCATCTCTCACGTGGCCTGGCCAGTAAAACATTTGCTGGGATAATCAACTGTCTACTTTGTCTGGGACTGAGAAATTTCCTGAGATGTAGGACGTTCAGTGCAAAGACTGAGAAAGTCCCAGGCAAACCAAGACAAGTTGGTTACCCTATTCATGACCCTCCAAAGCAAAGGAGTTCCTCTGATTCTCCCTCACCTCCCACCCTTCTCTACCCATAATCTTCTGGGTTCATCTTTCCATTCCACCTCAAAATGAAAGGAAATTTTTCCAACCTGGTTATTGCTTCCTAAAATGGCAGGTTCTCAAGCCTGATGAGCTATCTATTTGTACCATCAGAATTTTAAATCCCAGACCCTTCATTTCTGGGAAGAGTACAGGCCTATTTTCAACCTTTTGTATTCATCTTTTTCAACTTCCTTTAGCTTCCTCATCTCTTTACCCTTTGTCTGCTCCCAAGACTGTCCAAGCAGTGCATGGTGGGTACAGAACTCCTCGTCCTTTGGAAGGTCTCCCCAGATCAAATCACTACAGGGATGCCAACTAGGAGGTGAAGAACAAGTCAGTACATGCAACAAAGCATGAACATTTGTGCATCTTAGCCTCCTATTTTTGAGACACCTGCCAACAACTCTTCCATTGCCTCTACCAAGCACTTTTTCTCTTCTACAATGAAATCTTTAGAGAGAAAAAGGGAAAATATAGGTTTGGAGTGTATATGGACACGCATCTAAACTGTCAGTGGGCTCTTACTAGACAAACTGAAATTTACTGTTAATGTAAACCAGGAAAACTCTGAAAATGACCAAAAAAGCTAATGGAGACCCAAACTGCAATCATTTTTTTGTTTGTTCTATGGCTTGGGGTAATGGTGTAAGGCTCTGAGCTCTTGCCAGAATTTCAGTTTTCTGATTCCTTGCCCAAGTGTTCTCTGTATTCAACGTCAACATGATACAACATCTATGTGTATATATGTCAGTAAATTATTTTCATATTCATTTCTCTATTTAAATATTTCAATTGGATATTTTTTAAATAAGCATCTAGAAAAAATCTGCACAAGGGAACAGGTGTAAAATTTTTTACTGATGCAGATTGGTTGGACTATTTAGTAAGGATTGTTGAATTTGGGGCATATTTCAATAAGGAAGAAACTCAGTCTTTGACAGGTTTTAAAGGTAAATCCTGCTCTCAAGGCATTTTTATGGGTTCTTCTATGACCTATACTGGGCATTTTTATGGGTTCTTCTACAGCCTGCCTATCACTAGGATCCTTTGTCTGTGGTGTTCCTGGCATGCACAGTGACAGGGATGCCAACTAGGGGGTGCAGAACAAGTCAGTACATTGGCCAGTGCCCCAGTTCCTTTGAAAATCAGGTGGTTCACCCTCCTTTTGGCAGCCACCTTACCCATCAGGCTCTAGCAGGATCTAACATGGCCCCAAGGCTGTTTCTTTCCCACAGCTCACCTCTGGCCTTTGGGAAACAGTCAACACATCTGTTTTTACAAATTAACTCCTCTTTACTTCCCTGTGTGAGCCTCTTTCCAGTCAAGTTGATCACAGTTAAGTTTCTGAAACATGAACCAGAAACCAGTCCGTTGTATGTCCCAAACCCCAGGAGTCACAAATGAAGCTCTTTAAGTGTCCTGTTAAAGCCCCTTTTTCCATGTGATATGGTTTCTGTTGATGCTCTGCCCACATCCCCTTCACTAGGTGGGTACACCCATCTCCTGGTTGCTGTGTCAGCTAACAACTCACAGCTGCCCCTTACCCAGCTAATGCCCCTCCGAGGACCAAGAGCTGCCTCACCTGACAGGTCACACCTCTCACACCCACGTTAGCCAGTGGCCGATGACTGACATGGGGCCCAAGAGGCCAGACCCCTTGCCTCGAGGTGGGACCACTCCACGGGGTACTTCATGCTCCAGAGCTCCCTGTGGGATCAGGCTGAAGCTCATCTCCAGCTGAGACCTCACCCTTGCTCAGCTCCTTCCCCTGTCCCCCATGCTTCTCTCACTTCCCACCTCCTGAGAGCATGCCCTCAACAAGCCACTTCACAAGGATTCATGTCTCAGGCTCTGTTTCTAGGGAATCCAACCTAAGACATAACCTACCACCCATGGAAGCAGGTTGAGTGGGTGAAACTCACAACACCCTATCAGCTATTTGCAAAAACCATATGTCCATCTGACCATATCCACACTTCATGCCCTTCAGTGGTAAGTGGCAGTGATAAGTGACAAGGGTATCCAAATAGATTTTAACCACTTTCTTGTTAAATCCAGCACAGGTGGGCGAGGGGAGATGGTAGCATCTGTTTGCTTTGCTAGGGGCCAGGAATGGAATAACTTCCTTTGACTTCCTGATATGATATGTATAAACTTCCAAGCACATGACAGGAGCCAGCTATTCATCTGGATCTTTAAAATAATATATTGAGGACTCATTGCATGCCACATGCTAAGTTCTCTGGTAAGCATTATATCATTCTGTCCTCATAGGGATTCTTCAGGGGGACACAATATGATTAATCCTATTTTATTGATCTTCATTCATAAAACTTCATTCATAAAACTCAGAAAACATTCAGCACCTAGGCCTAGTTCCAAACCGAGGTTCTGCCTAATATTTATTCAACCTTTCTCTTACAGAGCCAGTCTCCCCCCTCCCTTCCCCACCTGAAACTGCTCTCCCTTTTCCAATTTGGTGCTCCTGGCCTCAGTCCACAGTGATTCAAGCAGCTCCTAATTTCTTCCTTGTTGACACTTTGATGTTTTCTTCCTTGGCATTCAGATCTGCGTGACTTCCGAAGAGGAGCAGGATGGCTTTATCAGAGTCCTCAGTGGGAAGAAGAGAGGCCTCGTCCCCCTGGATGTCTTAGAAAACATCTGATTGCTGGCCCTTCCTGCCTTTGCGGTGGCCGGGCTCCGCTGCGATGCCTCATCTCACGCTGTGTCCACGCAGAGGAGCTGCCGCACTGACCCGCCCCCCCGGGAAACAGTGAGACAAGACTCACGGATCTGAGACTGGGGTACCAGCCACAAGACAGAGGCCCCATCTCACAGCATTGCCGGGCTGCCCACGGTGGGGGCGGGGCTGAGAGAGCTGAGTGCCGTGCAGGTGGTGGCGGCGGCAGGGCGGTAGCCACAGCTGTCCCTGAGGACCCACCTCATCCCTGTCCATGTGATGTAAGTTAGCCCACTGGAGTGTGCTCCAGCTCGCGGCGTGGGCCCAGTGCGAGGCTCGGATCCCCACAGCCAAGTGTGATTCTGGTTCCAGACGCGTGTCCCCAGTGCCGGCCCATCCGCATCATCACATTTGCCGTCTCTCTGCAGAGCATCAGGAAGTCCTGCTTCCCAGCCCCCAACATGCGAGGGCTCCCCGCAGCCCCCTCACTTTGTGATTGCGCTGTCTCTTCTGTCCTCCGAGTGAGTCCTAAGGGTGCTGTGAGACGTGAGGGCTGAGCTGGTGGCACCAGCTGCTATTCTAATTACCGACAGAGGTGCCAGAGAAGGACACGAGGCACTGATACAGAGGGCAAAGTAGGAGTAGGTGGGGCAGAGAGCCTGATTTATTGAAGATTATGCAGCCCCTTCAGTTAGAAAAGCATTTCCCTGCGGAGAGGAAGCTGGGAAAGAGAATGGGGCAAAAAGTCCCAGCAATGAGCCCATTTCATTTCACGTCCTCTGTACTAGGGGCAGCATTTTCGCTCATGCCATCCTGGAGGATCCCCTTTTGGAGGCTGAGCCCACCCTGGAGAGAACTAGAAACATGGAGGAGAACCAATAGCATCTTAGGAGAAAAGTAGCCAAATCAAAATCCATTCTTCTCTAGGGCAGTATATTATACCCTAGCAGATGTAAAATGGAAACAAATCCTTAGTGCTTCATCCCTCAGAAAGTAGAGGAACTTGGGTCCTATTTAGCATCAAGTAGGAGAGTCTCTCTTACTCTATACTTGTACTAATGTTTACAAGCATTCGATATACTGTGATGCCTCCCTCCGCAAGCCTCCTCCTAGCATTCAAACTTGCATCTGATTACTTAGTCATTAATATGGTTAAACTTCAATTCATAATGACCTTGGGATCAATGTCAGCTCAATTTATTTTGTTACAGAGCAATAAAAGCATTAGAACAACTGGTTTTTAAAAGACTTAAGTGGGTACATCTTATGCATGTAAGCATTACTTCCCAAACCCTAGTATCATTAATCTCCATTTATTTCTTTTGTTACTGCTCAGCATGATGTTGGGAGCTGAGAGGGGATGGCTGCTGGTTTCACAGTAGTTTGGTTGCCTTACTATCATTTTAAAGCCAGCATCCAGAATTTTCTCCCTCTCCAGTACAACCTGCAAAACTGAGTGTACAGAGTCAAGATGGGTTCTCCGAGAACCAGGGTGGATAATATGACTGCCATTCTCTAAAATGGAATGCCAGAGTACAAACACTCTCTGCCTCTAACTGAGTAGTCCATTGAATAAAGACAACACAGTGGCTGGAAGGAGCATAGAAAACGTGTGTCCTGATCTTTCTGGTGGAGTATCCACTGAAGTTTTTGGGTACAGTGGTATCATATCCTAGACAAATTTAACTTGCATTACAAAATCAGTTTGCCTTTGGAAACCGAATAGAAGGAGGCTGCTGTAGCCAGCCCCCAAGGTGGTCCCCCAGTGCTCCCCCGCATCCTGATATTCTCGCCTTTGTGTAGCCCACTCCCACATTGAATCAGGACTGATCTTATGTGACCAATAAAATACAGCAGAAGTCCTACCACATGACATCTGAGGCTAGGCAAAAGAAGTCCTTGCAACTTCTGTCTTGCTCTCTGGGAACACTCACCCTTGGAACCCTGAGCCACCATGTAAGTTTACCTACTTTGAGGCCACGGTGTGGGGGAGGCCCAGTGGACAGACCATATGTGTCTGCAGCTGGGATCCCGGACATCAGCAGCCATCCCTGCTGGGCCTGCCCAAGTGATAGATTTATGAACAAAATAAATACGATTTGGTGGTTTTTAAGTCACTATGTTTTGGAGTGATTTGTTTTACAGAAATAGATATCTAGAACAGGGACTCGTATTTGAGCCAATGTTAGAAAGAAGAAAAAACACACATCCTGCACAAGGAGGCCCAGAATTTTTACAAACATCAAGTACTGGTGGACAGTGAACCCTCCCAATGCAAGATATCTGGTGTTCCTTAAAGATCTGGAATCTTGCAGATATCAGAGAAAAAGCTACTCTTCAATGCAGATTGCCGTGGATATTCACACACACACATATACATACCCAGACTTTAGGAGCCACAGCATTTATTCTCCTCCCGCCTGTCTGCAGAAATGGCAAGAACAAGGACAGCTGTGACCTACCAAAGTCCTGAAGGTGTCCAAGATTCAAAAAATGGCGGGGAAAAGATCCACCGTTTGGGAATGGGAGTGAGATGAAGGCCTCAAGAGACAGATTCTGGAGAGGGAGAGGGTTGGAGAGGAAGTGCTAATACGAAGGGAAAAAAGGGGGGCCTGAGGGGATATTCTTCATAGTGTGAGAGAACAGCCTTGTGCCCCCTCACCTCCTGCCCCTGCCTGCAGCTAAGGGAGGGCATATATCTAACTGGAACAGGGATGCTCTGCCCTGTACTCCATTACCAGTGCTATAGGACTTGGATTCTATAGAGGTGAATTTGAAGTGAAGAACTGATTAAACCTTCCTCAGGACTTCAGGATGTAAAGAATAGAACTTCTTTTTACCCCATCACCAGCAGACAACTGAGACTCCTTTAATGTGGGCTATGGGCTACAAAGAGAGCCCATGTGTAGATGTCCAACTGACTACTAGTAGGATTGATTTCACAGACCACCTCCTTCCTCACCTCTACACACCAAATACACACATACACACGCTCCTGTCAGGAAGAAGAGTCCAGCATCTGGGTCATATATTTAAAGCAACCAATGAGATGGTACATGGTAGGCACTTTTTAGAGTTAGTGTTCTTCACTATTAAAGGGGGAAAAATAAAATCAGGGGGAAGGTCATGGTACTTGTAAATAGTCTGGTGTCAAGTACTGCTAAAAGGTAAAAAAGCAGCAAGGAGGCCCAAAAGCCAGTCGAGGTCTCTGAAAAGGGTCAGGAAGGAAACCTACTGGTTGACCTTAGCCTAGAACCAGGTGCAGGCAGCTGTAAAAAAGTGTTGTGTGCTCAACTAGCTTAGATTTAAATAAAATAAACCAGGCTTCTTTACTCAGGATTTCCCAGAGCCTTTAATTTTCTAATTTTCACAGTAAATCTATAAAAGGGGATTTAGACCCATGGAACACCTATTAGGATCAACTAGACTATTCCAAGGCACATAGTTCAGAAAATGCTGTGGTAGAGAATTCTCATATAATATTGGATCCATCTAATACCCTCTCTCTCTTCCTACATCTCACTAAGATACCCATGAATTACTGAAAAGGACAAAAGTACATAATCATAGTAAAAATGGAGGCTGAAAGACAATCTACTCTGGAATCAGTATTTAGGGAGTAGGAGAAAGTGGGATCTGTGTCCCCAATGGGTGAAAAGCTCAGGAAGAAGAGTAACTTTCTCATGCTCTAATGGCTTTAGCAAATACTGAGCAGTAGGGCGTAGGCTGGTATAAATCTGGGAGTAAAAGAGAGTTCAGCATTGCCCAAAATAGCCTCCCCAGGAAACTGAGTGAGCAGGTGTGTTCCACAGCTTTAACACAAAACAAAAATCCTTACGAACAACTCGGACCAAAAAAAAATTAAAACTGGTTTAATGATATCCCATAACGGTGTCTTAGATTTTGCTCAGTTGCAATTCTGTTGTGTGTTTTGTAGAACACCTGGTGTTTTTGACCCTTAGAATATATTTTCTTTTCCTTAGCTTCCAATAAGGAGTTTTAAATAGTCCTCAATCTTCCCCTGGGTAATAGAAATGTAACTGTACCTCAAAACAGTAACAAGATAATAGCAATTTATTTTATAGTTCCTTTTTAAAAATGAAAAAGTAGTAGGCTTTTTTATCATCTCACCATTAAGTTTAAACAGCTGTCAAACATTTTCCCTGTGTTCATGGAAGTCAGGATGTACTGAAATCCTGAAAATACACCCTGGAAAAATACAATACCTATTTCCAAGAAAAATGGTGGATCCTCTTTAGATTTCCTCCACTGGCCTCATTTCCTCAGGTTCTCAGGTTACACCTGACCCCATCTGTTTTTATGCATGGCAATATTTTTCTTTATCTTCTCCTTTTAAACAAGTTTCCTAAAAATTGTTTTCTTAGTTTACTTTCATTCTTTACTAAGGTAAAAAAAAAAAAAAATCATCCAAGGTTATGACTTTTCCTCTGAGTTCAGCTTTGACCATATGAAAGTGTTCCCATTTCCATTCATTTCTAAATACTCTGTAATGAGAGTTTTGATTTTCCCATAGATTTTTATTTTGTGTGTGTATATGTGTGTGTGATTAGAACCATTGTGCATTGTGGTCAGAAAATATGATCCACAGGGTTTCTGCTTTGAGGAAATTAATTGGCATTTTGTGCTCTAATATATGACTAATCTTTAGAAATGTCCAATGGATGCTGGTAAAAAAAGAGAACTCATGTGTATAGTATATAAAGTTTAATATGTATCTGCTAAATAAACAAAGTGTTCAGGTCATCTGTGTTCTCATTTATGATTACTAATGTGCTCTCTCAAAGACACGGAAGTCAAGAGTAAACAACAGTGGACTGAAATAAGAGACATCTTGCAAGGATCTCCAATTGCTTGGTTGGTGCCAGCCCTTGGAGGGAGGAAATGCTCTTCACCACAGCTTCCCCTTTTACATTTAGGTTGAATCACTAATGTCAGTTCTTAAGTAAACATTCTCTTTAACTCCCTGGAGGAAACTGTAAAGGACCCACTTTTAAGTGAAGAGGTTCCAAAAATATTCTCAGAAAACTTTAATATTGGGTCAGGGAATTTTGAAAGAAAAAATTACAGTGAAATCAACAATCACTGTTGGGCTAAGAGCTCATCACAGCTCCAGTGTGTGCCACCCACAAGACTGGGAAGGGTGGAAATAACATCATAAACTGATGAAATGTATTCATACCTAAGAGTCTAAATCTCAACATGGTGAATCACAAGCTGCTGGTTTCAAACATGGATGTTTCTTTGGTCATTAGATGCTTGTCATTTTTACAGTGAACTCAACAAATACTTGTTGGAGTCTACTGGGAATGACTGTCATCAAACAATAATACTGAAAATGTATACTTAGTGCTATAATAGAGAAAGAACAGTGAACCACAAGAATATGCTAGAATTATGCTGCTTCCATTAGGAACAGGGTCTACAAAAGTTCAAACCTCTCATGCCAAAAACGTTCTGGCTTTCCAAAAGGCAATTTTAGACTGAATGTGGTAAAGCTGCTTTTCAGGTATCTTTTTTATAATTTACCAACACCGGAAGCACTCTAGTTTCATTAGAATTTATGGATGATGAAGGAGGATATTTTGTGGAGATAAGTTGTGTTAACCTTAAAAAATAAAACTACCAGTTATTTTACCATCAAAAATGGATTTATTCAGGAACAGCAGAGAATTGCAATCCCAGATAAGCAAGCTACAGCACAAAGGAGAAGACTGCTCTTTTATAGAGGAAAAGGGGAGGGGCAGTTGGGGAGGCTGTAATAAACAAAAAGTCCATTGGAGGAAACTGGGAGTCCTAAGTATAGTGGCTTTTCATTGGCTGTCTATCATCATGACTGTCTCTAATTAGCTGAACCACTGCTACCAAGGGAGGAGGAAGCCTGCCTTCCTCCTGCTGGGATACTACGGTAGCATCCAGGTGCAAGATTCTGGCTCTTCCTGTTCGGTCTGCAATTGATGAGGAGTGTAGGGCATGACAACTTTCCCTGATGACCTCCCAACACCATTCTAAATAAGATTTCCTTTTACTAATTTTCTCAGGTGAAGCACTATTTTGTAAAAGTGAGCCAGTTCTTCAGCAGGGTGCTCCCTTCAGGCTCTAGTGTTGAGTGTTTGTGCAATATTAGCAGTATTGGTAGGAGATTGGGTGGGAGATAGAGGAGCTGGTGAGGAGGAGGGGATAGGGTTAGGTGAGCCCATGGTGTGGTGATAGAAGGAGAAGGCTGCTTACTTATCTATGCCAACTCTTATTCCAAAGAGCATTTAGGTTCTTGAGCTCATCTCCAGAGAAATGCCCCAAGGAGAGAAAGCCATCTGGTAAGACCTCATTCATCCCACATCAATCTTGATGTCTAGGACCCTAGAAAAATAATTCAGAGAATAATAAAGTTTAAAACATCTTCAAAATGGAAACACAATAGAGACTTCTTCACAACAGAGGAAACGAGGATTTTTTTTTAAATCACAGATCCTGTAATTTGGGCCAGATTCCTACCTTATACATGATGAACCTCACAAGAGCCTTCCTGCTATAGAAAGACCATGAAATTTCTCACCCTAGTGCTGTAGTTGCTTTTCTTTTCTTCAATCACAGGAAAAAAAGGTAAAATCTTAAGTATTCAGAAATTAATTTTATAGAATCCATAACTCTTACAGACATGTGATATTAAAACCATAAAATTCAATGCAATGAAGCAGTGCAAGGCAAATCTTCTTGAGCCAGTGCTGGAAATAAAGAAATCCATGGGCTCTGGGGACCAGTAAATGTTACTTGTACCCAGGAGGATCACCATTCGAGGAGTATCATGAACTCTCAGCAAAAGGTATTGGGTCAGTGAGTGTGCCAGGACTTGGGCAGAAGGGAAGGGGCAGGAAGCAGATGAGATTCCAGTTGGGGCACTCTGTAGGGTGGGGATGGAGCAGCAGCAGGCTCTAAAGGATCACTAGCAAAGTAGCAGGTCCTTTCAGGCTATGTTTCTCAGAACTCTGGGGGGAGATCTGTGTTGGCAAAGGGAAGAAATTCTTTACAAGCCCTAGGAGTGTGAGACCCTCAGGAATGAGCTGAAGTCACAACAGATTGATATTAACCTGACTTTTAGAAAGAGTAGATCCTGATATCTACAGAGCTTTACTTTTGCTACTGGAGCCTGCAAGCTGGACCCCCAGGGAGCCTCCTTGAACTTTAGAAGAGAACCCTTGGGCCCTACTCCAATGAGACCCATTGAGGACTTTTAACCTCCACACTGTAAAATAATAACTTTGTATTGCTTAGGCCACTAAGTTTGCATCACTTGTTCCAGCACCAATAGAAACATATGGCATCGCACCACCTCTTGGGAAGGTGGAGAGAGAATGGGGGAAATCTAACTGAATGTCATTGTTGCACCTTAAGAACATGGCCAAGGAGAACCAAAGCCTGCAAACACAGATTAGGAACAAAGAAAGAGCTCCCAAAACTCAGAAAAAGCCAACCAAAGAGAATAGGAAAAATGCAATAGTAAGGTAGTAATATGCAACCAGTGTGGGAAGCTATTATTTCCTTTCCTGGATAGTAATAGACCAATTAGCCTCTGGGGATGAGAAAAGTAAGAAAGATGTCTTAGTTTGGCCAGTAAGAGTACATCCAAGAGTGTGTGCACGTGTACACACACACAAACACACACACACATTCTCAGATTTAATTAATATTATGCTGTGATACAGATTTTTTTTTAAAGATTTTATTTATTTATTTGAGAGAGAGAGCACATGAGAGGGGGGAGGGTCAGAGGGAGAAGCAGACTCCCTGCTGAGCAGGGAGCCTGATGTGGGACTCGATCCCGGGACTCCAGGATCATGACCTGAGCCGAAGGCAGTTGCTCAACCAACTGAGCCACCCAGGCGCCCTATGCTGTGATACAGATTTAAGCAGTTATATGTTCTTTGATTCAGTTCGTTGGTTTCAAAGCTTTCCCTTACTAGTTTTATTCACATGAAGCAGAGTCTCATTGTCCAGGTCTCTGGAAGGACCCCCCCTGGACCTCTCTTTTCTTGCAGCTGGCTTCAATCCCTTCTTCCTCCACTGTCCCCATCACCACCACCACCCAAGACCTGTCCCACTAGAAAAAATCCAGCCTCCTTAAGGAAATAACAACTCTCTTGTATATTGTAAATTTCATAGCCACCAGAGATGAATGTAAAAGATTTTTCCCCCCTCCCAATTTCTATTTCTCCCAGAGGGGAAGGGTGGATTTTGGTTTCAGTGACCTCGGCTTTGTGTGATAAGGAGGTAACAAGAGCAAAGGTGAGCTCCAGTGCCATGATAAGGAGATGGTTAGATGTTGGGAACTCCACTCCCGGCTCTAATTTGTTTTTCAAATGCACTTTATATTTCAAGACAGATCAATCTTGAATGCAGTAATAAGTAATTTATAAAGCACGGGGAAAGGAGATGTCTAATCAAAAATGGATTGTGGAAAATAAGAATATAACACAACTGGGGTGAGTCAGGCAGATGAAGAAACCCTGGGAGGGTTATGAGACATCATAAAATGTGGGTGATATCAATATTCTGTAAGGGTTGGGGTAAAAACAGAATTGGTACTGGGAGAGGTGAAATGGAAGGGAAGACACTCCTAGGAACAAGAGAGGGGGCAGGCTACAGATGAGGGAGGCCCATGTCTGAGTGGCAGAGCCTGTAGCCATATAGGGCAATGACAAGGGACCCGTGGCAGTGCAACAAGGTCAGCCAGCCTGCTTGGCAGCCTCATCCTGGCACTGTGTGCTCAACAGCTCCCCCACCATTGCAAAGCCTTTTTTGGTGGTGGTTCTTCTTCAGAGGCAATCTCAAAGCCAGAATCATCTTCCTAACGCATCACTTTGATCCTGTTGCTCCCCCACTCAAAACCCTCCAGTGGCTCCCCGCCCCTCCCGGTCCCCCCATCCCGGTCTACAGAAGCAAGTGCAGCCCCTACAGTGGAGTCTTCTCTGATGACCCCAGACCAACCTCAGTACCCCTGAAACTACACAGCCTTGACCAGATCCACTCAATTGGCATCTGTCATTTCTTGTCCAACCGCTGGCAATTTTTAAGGTTTATTTCAGTAAATAGACTCTACACTCCTTGAGGGCAGAATGCTAGGCTGGATCACCCTGGAGAAGGAAAACACTCTCTTTGTGATAAGTTCAGAGTACCATGGAGTCATTTCTCATCCCCAGCCCCGTCCGCCATGACCAGCACACCATCCCACCTCTTAGCACATCAGGGTCATGGCACTGGATAACAGATTGGATCAGTCAGCAAAGCCCACCAAGATAGAGATCAAATTCGAGACTTGGACTAGAGCTTGGGTTTTGTCCTGTCCCTTGGCAGGGAATGCAGCTGCAGTCTCAGTCACAAGGTAAGGGTGTGATGTTGCAGATCCATCATCACCTCCTGAGAAACAACTTAAAGAGCACTTGCTGACAGGGCTGCCTCCACAAGGCCCCTTTGTACATCTACTGTCCTCCACCTCCATCACGTTTCAAGACAACTCAGGTTGTGGGGCAATGAGGGGAAAGAATAGGAATTGTTTGCATTTTATGATTTTTAAGTCTCAAGTTATGAGTGATGTTAATAGCAAAGTGTATTGAGTAAGTCTGTGTCTTAGATTAACGGTAAGACTTGCATTAGCGCCCAGAAGGAGAAACTGTGAGCCTTTCACCCAGATGTTCCCACAAATTGTCCCATGCCTCATGCAGTGTCGTGACAGGTAGTGACTCTGCACTCAGACTAGCTGTGTTCCCATCTGGCTCAGCACCTGCCATTTGCGTGAACTTACAGCCCATTTCCTCAGTTGTAAAATAAATACCAAATAATGCCCATCTCATTTAGACTGTTTAGAGAATTAAATAGGAAGATCTTAGCACAGGTTATGGTACATAGTAAATACTCAGTAAAATGTATCTATAAATATACATCACGTATGTAGTGAGGATAACCTCCTTGAATCTACTACCCATTTAATTGATTGCTCTCTGGCTCTCTATGCCTTCCCAAAACTTCCTACCTCATCTGCTTTATAAACTAGATGCTTACATGTCCTTCTCTCTGACTAGATTATAAGCAACTTAGGGGAAGGGACTGATTTTTCTCACACTTTCAGCAACACACAATGTGAAATGTCCAGCTGAATCTCTTTTCCTTGCACCTGAGACAGTTCTCTACATATAGTGAATGATCAATAACTGTTTTTCAGGTTAAACTGAATTTGTCTCCAAAACAGAGGTGCTCTCTGAGGTCTTTTCAACCGTTGAAACCTATAAAGGGTTACTAGGGAGTCTCAAGTCCATGGCCCAGAAAAGTCTAGAGCCTCCATTACCAGGAATATAACTGGTACAGCTACATTGAAAAACAATATGGAGGTTCCTCAAAAAATTAAAAATAGAACTACCACTTCTGGGTATAGATATCCAAAGGAAAAAAAAACAGGATCTCAAAGAAATATCTGTACCCCCATGTTCACCACAGCATTATTCACAATAGCTAAGACATGGAAAGAAACTAAATGTCCATCAATGGATGAAAGAATAAAGAAAATATGGTATATATATTCCATATAATACCATTATAGTTCCAATATTCCAATAGCATTCCATTGTGTGTCTGTGTGCATATGTGTGTGTATAATTGAGCCTCCATCACAATCTCCAGAAATTCTATGTTCTTCTGGACTCCCTTTGCCTCCCTATTCCCTTGCAAAGCTGTTTCTGTTTCTGCACTACCTCAGGCTGGATGCTGAACTCTGTCTTCTCACCAGTGTTTACAAGAAATCCACTCCCATAAACCGTGGGCTGAGGTTCATACACTTGACACGATGATGTCAGCAAGAGACCCAGAGAGGAGTCCCAGCCCATGACACTCCATCAACTCACTGTCCCCTCCCTGCTCCTTCTGCTTCCTCTCGCCTCCCCCCAGAAGCTCCAGCTCCTTCACTTTGCATATCCAAATGCTCAGAAGCGCAAGAGGTCTTCTTTCTGACAACACCTACTCTCTGTAGAGAGACTTAGATGACATAATAAAAAAAGAAAGAAAGAAAAGGAAGACTTAGATGACAGTTAAAATTATAATAATAAAAAGTCAATCTTTAGTTACCAAGGAAAGCCTCTATTTAAAACAACACATTCAAACAGCTCCAGAGGTTTCTCCCCTCCAGGTCTGTAGCCTGCCACTGGCCCTAGAGGATACGACTCCATCCTCAGCATCTTAGAAGGACACTTCATACATTCTCAACTTGTGCCATGTGGCGAAGCCAACTGGGATTTGTCTTTGCTGTTTCCATGTCATCTTTTTAACACTTACTTTTTGAAAGGTCTCCCATGTGATCTCCTCAGCTGACTGTTGATGTGAGCGAAGTGTATGCTCATTTGTTTATTAATGCCTTCCTTTCAAGCTGAATACAAAATGATTTTCACTGGGTGTCTGATTTGAGATCTGGATAATTACTGCAAACAGACTACTTGTGGAATGTCATCTTTCCAACATACCACAGACAAGAAACAGTGAGGGATTCTTGGTGATGCTTCACTCTTGGAGAAATAGAAATTAGACCCCTGACTGAACAGCAGAAACAGAATGGTCTGAAACACCATTTTACTGCACAAGTAGGCTTTTAAAAGATAATAATAATAATGATTCTGGCTTTTTTTTTTTTAACATGTGTATCCTTCAGTTCCCTGGAGCTTCCTTCCCAGAACTGGGTGCATTTGGCCTCCCTTTCATAAGAATTCCCATTAACACAAACTTTCTTCCAAGGAGTATAATCTGTTTCACAAATGGGCAAAAATAGTGACAATATTTTTGCTCTTTTATAAGTCTAGGTGTGCTACTGATCCAACTGTGTACTCTAAAATATATTAGCTATAGTCCAAAGATTTTTGTCTTTACTTCTATTACCACCTCATCACATAAGAACATAAATAGTCAATGCTTAATAATACAGCTGTTGACCTAGAAGACAACTATTACTGTTTGATAAGAGTGAGAGAACATGGATTTTTTTTTAATACAAACAACCTAACTTGGAACCCTGATTTGGTTCCTTCCTAGCTTGTGGATAAAATGCTTAATCTTTCTGAGCCTCAGAGATAGTAATACTTACTTGGAATAATTGTTGAAGGGACAAAGGGAGATATTTATATGAAAGGGTATAGTGTATGACTGGCACATGAAAGGTTCCACAGTTCTTGCTCTTGTCCCCCAAGAATGGTATTATCCTAGTAAGAGGTTGTTGCCTAACTGTAACCTGTCAACTAAAAGGATCCTCTTCTGTTATAAGATATTATAAATATTTTTGGAATATCTTTGTTCAGTACATGAATAGTTAATAGTTAATAACCCAGCATAGTGTATACTGATCTCTAATTCTCCTGTTAAATTTGTCTGGACACAACTGTAAACAGAACACACCAAAGATTGGCCCACACCCCTGTTGACTGACCACTGCCTCCTTCAAGAGCTATGGGCAAAATTCTTTATGCTTATATGGTCCCTATGTCTGAAACACTCAAAGCATTTTTCCAAAGATTAAATCAGAGGTTTCATGTGACCCTGGTTAATAAATATCAAGTCTCCAATGTAAAACCTCAGAATATCCTTTTGAGGAAGGTGGCTGACAACCTTATCTCCCCTACAAATAAACTGAGGCATGGAGGAATAAATCAGAGGGCTTGTTACAGATTCTTCCCTCCTCATGTACACTTTTAGTTTATATGTGAAGACCACTGTTCATGGGAATGTACAGAGTGTCAGCAGGGATCCTCAAAGATCCTGGTTGTGATTTCTTGGAGGAAAAATAGTCTAGGATTCTCTTAACATGGCTGAGAGGGTTAGGGGACATCGGGGGGAGGGAGGCAGTGTTGAGGCAGGGGCTTTCCTAATTGGGTAAAGAGTCTGAGTCAGTGATGTCAACATGAGCAGATAAGCCAGAACTCCAAAGGTGGGTGGCTGTGGCACCTTTCATGGAAGACCCAAAGTTCCCATTTTGAGCTAAGTTCCTGTGGCTACTGTAAGCCTCTACCTAGGAGGAAAGAAGAGCTCAAGAGGGGCTAAGGATGAGGTCCTTTGTGCACAGAGAGGGTGAGAGTGCTCTGATGAGCAGTTGTGAAAGGACTGAGGTTTAAACCTCCATCTTAAGACAGTGTCAGCAACTACAACAGAAAGAAGCAGGATGACTGGGGGCCGAGCAAGATGGCGAGGGAGTGGGAGACCTGGATTTCGTCTGGTCTCAGGAATTCAGCTGGATAGGGATCAAACCATTCTGAACACCTACAAACTCAACAGGAGATCAAAGAAAAGAATAGCAGCAACTCTCTGAACAGGAAAGCGACCACTTTCTGGAAGGTAGGATGTGCAGAGAAGTGAATCTGAGGTGATATTCGGGAGGATAGATGGTGGGGGAGGGAGCCTCCGTTGGCCGCTTCTGGCAAGTGATAGAGCCCCGGAGCACAAAATCAGAACTTTTAGAAGTTGACTCTGCTGAGGGACGTCACTCCAGTGGCTAAGCGGGGGGTAGAACCCTCATGGGAGTGTGGTCTCAGGACCCTCGGGGTCACAGAAAGGCCAGGGGTGCCTGAGTGTGGCAGAGCTCCCAGGGATCGGAGCAGGGAAGCTGGCTGTAGAGACAGAGCCAAGGCGCGGGCTCACAGCTCAGGTTTGCCATAAACCGTGATCCGCGGTACAGTCAGGCCACTGCTCCTCCAGCAGGGACCCAACAAGAGGCAGAAATGGGGAGACTCCCCTTCCTCCCCTGGGAGGAGTGGTGCAGGAGCGCACTGCAGGGATCTGCTGGGTTTGGAGACTCCAATGGGGTCAGGTGCCAGAGATAGAAATGCTCAGTCACAGGCCGGGTGAGCACAGAGTGTGGCCAGAGACTGGGGAAATGGGAATGACTGACTGCTTTTCTCTGGGGGCTCACTGAGGGGTGGG
>NC_138369.1:55763760-55903062 GCF_054177405.1 Leptonychotes weddellii
GTGTGCTGCCCCAAATCCACCAGGGTGCTACAAACACAAAAAGCTGAGAACCCCGCTCCACATGTCTGTCTGCCACCTCCCAAGACAGTGTTTCTCAGGATGGGAACCAGAGGTAGAGGCAAGGTCATAAGCAAGGGGAAGAGATGTTTTAAAGTAAAGGCACATTCCCAACTCTGGGCACAATCTAAAAGATGAGAGTCTCAGAGTCTCAGAGAGTGAATCCCAAACAATGGATGGTTCTGGAAATCTCAGTCCCAAGTGAGGCAGGTCACCCCTGCTGGCCTGGACCCTGAAGTTCAGCTCTATATATCTGCTTTGCCGAGCCCCAGATGCTGCAGGCTCAGCCACCTGGACCCTGGGTCTCTTCCATCCCGGACAGTGAAGGCCTCACACTCCTCTCAGGGATGCTCAGGGTCTACCCCGATGCCATAAAATCTAGTTGCCTATGCAGCATGGGAGCTCACCCTTCCCCCAGCCCTCATCAGACTGGCCTGAGTCTGATTTCCTGATCAGCTCTCTAGGGTTTAGCTGGAAGCAGAACTCCACCCTGCAATGATGGTAGTAAGCATCCCTTTACGTTGAGAACCCATGGTGTGCTAGGTGCCATAGCGGGAGCTTTCAAGACCTTATATCATCCTCACAGCATCACTCAGAGGTAAGAATTATGATCCCATTTCACAGATTTGAAAAACGAGGGCCGGTAAAGTTAGCACACAACCAGTGAATGGTTGTCTCTGGTTGTCTCACCCCCGCCACATGCAAAGTTGGACTGTGGCCAAGACCCTTAACCCCATCTAGTTCTTGCCATCCTCCTCCTTCTGACTACAATCCCTTTTCCAGAATCCTCCACGGTCCAGGACCCTCAGACAGAAAACCCAGAACCATGCTAGGGCCCCATCTGTCTGTGGGCACCAGCTCCTGACGGAGCACCCGGGATGTCAACCTGGGCCCGGATCAAGCTAGACTTTGTTCCTCCTAGATCCTGTTTAAACTGCTCACCCCAGAAGAGAGGCCAGCCTGATATTTGGGTTAAACCCCCCCCAGACCCTGAAATTTTCCCCCTCTCATGCCTGGAGTCTCAGGAAACCTGGTGGGAAAACTACATTTTTCTGGGATCGTGGAACCTCAGTCAGCCTTTCCCATTGAATCATAGGACAGTAATTCTCAAGGTGCAGCCCAGGTATCACCTGCGTCAGAGTCACCTGGAAGCTCTAAAAATGCACATTCCCGGGTGCCCCAAGACGTCCCAAATCAGACTGCCAGGGCGGTTCTTTTCCCACAGGTGCTCTGTACACACTTCCTGAATTCCATCTGCATCCTCATTGTAGAAACAGCTTGCCACCATTGTCTTCAGTCTCTGAAATGGGCATACATATTTGCTTTCCAGACATAATTCACAATACTCATAAGATCTTCTGCAGTCATGTTAAGAGCAAAGAAGAGAAAAAGGAAACTAACACTACAGAGCTGTTATGAGGCATCAGGCACCTTGTGATCTTACTATAGTTAATCCTCCCAGATACCCTATAGTGGTGGCTTATTAATACCTGCATTGTCAGTTAAGGACCCTGAGACTCTAGAAGGTTAAGTGACTTGTCCAAGGTCATGGAACTAGACCAAGGTCAATGCAGATACATACCTAAGTCTGTCTGATCCCAGGCCTAAGCTGGTCCCTCTTGCACCACTCTAGCCTTCTCCTAGTTATCACCCAGAGCATGTTCTGCACATTGCTGGCTGTTTCA
The DNA here is from genome assembly GCF_054177405.1 of Leptonychotes weddellii. Lineage (NCBI taxonomy): Eukaryota > Metazoa > Chordata > Mammalia > Carnivora > Phocidae > Leptonychotes > Leptonychotes weddellii. The sequence continues at coordinate 55,765,503 of NC_138369.1, forward strand.
GATTTTTTTTTTTAAAGAGAGAAAGAAAGCAGGAGAGGGGCAGACGGAGAGGGAGAGAATCTTAAGCAGGCTCCACGCCCTGCACAGAGCTCACCACAGGGCTTGATCTCACAACCCTGAGATCATGACCTGAACCGAAATCAAGAGTCAGACACTTAAATGACTGTGCCACCCAGGCGCCCCTTGACTCATTTTAATACTTAGTTACTTAGTTGGTTGTTTTGCCATAATATAAAAATTACTCATACCTGTTGCACACAAAAAGTTGTCCATCATCATTTGGCTAATAAATGAGTGAACTCTGTGTAGCCTTTCAAATCTATAACTAAATCATATATTTCAAAATGCCATGCAAAAAAAATCCACAAAAACGTATTTATTTAAACTCTGAAATTTATCCGATTTTATCATTACAAATTAGGGAGGTGGCAAACTATGGAATGTGAGCCAAACCCAGCCCACAGCCTGTTTTTATGCAGCCAGCAAGCTAGAAATCATATTTTCTTATTTTTATTATTTTTAAAAAATTGTTTAAAAAAAAAGCAAAGAGTATGTGACAGAGACCAGACACCATATATGGCCCTGCCAAGCCTAAAATATCTACTATCTAGCTCTTCACTAAATAAATAAATAAATAAATAATGTTGAGCCCCTCTGTAGATGCTAAGAAATTATTAGGCTAAGACCACATATTCTCAGCAGGGATGATATCATGTAAAACTGATTTTTAAGGAAGTGAAAAAAAATTTTACTCATTTTATGTATCAACAATGACACACACATATAGGGCATAACCAGATACACAGTGTACCTGTGGTTTGAAATTTCAGGGGGTAAGAGCAATTAGAGAAAAATGTCTAAACAGAATCCTTAAGGGACAATAATGAAAAAGAGGTTGAGAAACACTGTGTCCTTTTGTAGCAAACATTCACAAAAGAACTGTTTTCATGTTCTTTCAACCCACTCCAATCCACAACAGCCCTCCCATACAGCTGCTCTCACCACAGCCATCAGTGAGCTCCATGGCGGCACATCCAGTAGATGTTCTCAACTCATGTTACTAGAACTCCTGCAGACTTTTGAAATCTCCTCTTTTTCCTGTCATACTCCTCTCTTCTTTTCAGCAACTCCACACCTTGCTGATTTTCCTCTTACCTCCCTGGGTCACCATTCGAGTTTCCTTTTTCAGATTCCTATTCCTCCATCTGAATTTTGAATGTCAAAATTCTCCAGGGCCATCCCAGATCCTTCCTCTTCTTTCTCTGTGTTCTATCTATATATTACATAATCTCTCTCTAACTTTGAATGTCACCTGCATGCAAAGGAGCCCCATATTTGTATCTCATAATCTCTCCCCTGAGTTCTGGATCCATGTCCAGCCACCTTCTTGACATCTCTGCATTTTTCTTTTTTTGGCTGGAGGATAACTGCATTGCATTTCTATAATGTTAAGTTGCAGACATTTGAGGATTTTTTTTTTGCCATAGTTTAACTTGCACCTTTGAAACAAATAATACATTATATGTTAAAAAAAGAAGATAGCAGGAAGGGAAAAATGAAGGGAGGGAAATCGGAGGGGGAGATGAACCATGAGAGACTATGGACTCTGAGAAACAAACTGAGAGTTATATAGGGGAGGGGGTGGGGGGATGGGTTAGCCTGGTGATGGGTATTAAAGAGGGCATGTACTGCATGGAGCACTGGGTGTTATACGCAAACAATGAATCATGGAACACTACATCAAAAACTAATGATGTAATGTATGGTGATTAACATAACATAATAAAAAAAAAGAATTGACTTGTCCCTTGTCAACTAGACAATCTACCATAATTTCTAGCATAATATAGGAATGTATTCATTTTTCAGGATGTGAGCATTTTGTTGACACCAAGGATTTTTGTAGAATAAATGCCACAGAATGTACATTTAGCATGATTTGGGCAGACGGAACAGGACTTAGAATTAACAAGGACTTCTACCTTTTAGCTTCATTTACATAAGTTAATATTTTTAAAAAATAAGTGTCACCTGTCCTTTAAAAAAAAAACTAATATCAGTGGTGAAACAGGAAATGAACTGAAGTTTTTCTGGTTCCAAGACCTGTTGGCCCTTATATGTCTTCCTGATGTTCTTAGATCTGTGTAGAAATGCTCAGTATTATAATATGGCCTCTCCCATCAAGGAAGATGTCAAGTAAGAGTCACTCTTTGACATCTCCACTTCGATATCTATAGGATACCACAAATATCAGGAAATTATTTTCCCCTCTCCCTCCAACAAACCTGGTCCTAACCCAGGTATATCAGTTATATTCCAGTCAGGAAAACAGAATCACTCTAGGTCTTTCCAAAAGAGAGGATTTAATACCAGGAATTGGCAAGACAGGTGATGGAAAAGATGATGGTGAAGGCACCTGCAGATTAGCCACAGCAGGAAGTCGCCACCACCTGAAGGGCTGGAAGGAAAGGAGAGATGGAGCTGTCATCAGAGTCCAGAAGCAAGCACCATCCAGAGAGAGTTGGGACCATGAAGGCTGACAGCAGCTAGGGCCATAGAAGAGACAAAGCCTCTGCTGGGGATATCTAATGCAGAATGACAGCAAATACCCCTGGCTTCATCTTTCCTCTTGCAAATCAGTCTTCTGCCACTACCTTCATTGGCTGAATCTACCAAAATCTAGTTGACAATGGAGCTTGAGAAATAAGTGGTCTTATGACATAGAGCATAGCATGGGTAAGATGCAGAAAGGATATGAAACTAAACAGGAAGTGACCAGTCTCTCCTTTCTTGGTAAATGGCACAATCTCCACTGATTTACTAAAGCCAATCTATATAAGTCATCCTTAAAGCTACCCTTTTCCTTATTATTCATTTTTAGTCTAATATAAAGTCCTGACGGTTCTATATCAGAAATAAATCTAAAAAAGAAAGAAATCTGTCTACTTCTCTCCATCTCACCCGTTCTAGTCCAAATCACCTTCATCTCTCACCTAGTCAGCTGCAAGACCTCCTCACTGGTCTCTCTGCTGCCAATCTTGCCCTGTTTCCAACATGCACATAGCAGCCAATGTGATATTTTTTTAATTTGATACCAAATTATGTCATCTCCTGCTCAAAAACTTTGAATGCAGCTTCCACTTCTTAAATGGAAATCAAAGTGATTCAGACAAAACCTCCTGCGAAAGATGTCTAAAACTCTGGGCAAAGCATTTTTTTAAGAAAAGAGAAATTAAGAGAAGGAAGGGGAAAATGAAGGGGGGGAAATCGGAGGGGGAGACAAACCATGAAAGACTATGGACTCTGAGAAACAAACTGAGGGTTTTAGCGGGGAGGGGGGTGGGCAGATAGGTTAGCCCAGTGATGGGTATTAAGGAGGGCACGTACGGCATGGAGCACTGGGTGTTATACAAAAACAATGAATCATAGATCACTACATCAAAAACTAATGATGTGTTGTATGGTGACTAACATTAAATTAAATTAAATTTTAAAAAAAGAGAAGAGAAATTATCAAACAAAAACAAAAAAAATAATTATTCCTAAAAATAATTTAGGTGCAATATGCAACACACAGCCAAAGAAATCCAGGCACACAAGGAAAGAAATCACTATAAACAAGAACCAGCAGAAATAGAACACAGAGATTCTCAAAGATTTCCTATATTGTAATTATCAAACATAGGCTTACTGGTTCAAAGACATAAAAGCAAAGTTTAAAAGTTTTGGAAAATAATTAAACTATAAAAATTGACCATATTTTTAAAGAATCAGATATAAATTAAGAATGAAAAAAATCAATAAGCAAAAATTTAATGGCAGATTCAACTTTGCCAAAGAGGGAATAGCAACTTGGTTGATAGGGAGACTATATTACACAAAATACAACACATAGAGACAATGAGATGGAAGATAACAGAAGAGAGCATAAGAGATAAAAGACACAATAAGAGGGTCTAATGTATTTACTTGGAATCCAAGGAGGAAAAGAGAGAGGAAGAGTGGAGCAGAGAAAATATAGGAATGGCTAAAGAATATTCCAGAACTGACTGAAAACATCAATTCACAGATTCAAGAAGCTGAAAAATCCCAAACAGAATAAATGGAAAAGCAGTTCATATATGGACATTTCATAGCAACACTGCAGAAAAAGAGACCCAAAAAAGTTACAACAGCAGCCAAAGGAGGGGGAAAAATTACAAATGGCAGTGGCAGGTGACTTCTTAACAGCAACAATAGAAAACAGAAGTGGAATGATGTTCTCATTGTGTTTAGAGAAAATAGCCATCAGCCTAGAATTTCATACCCAGAAACACAAGTTCTTTCTCTAAGAACAAAGGTAAAATAAAGATATTTTCAGACAAAGTTTAAGGATTGTACTACCAGCAGTCCCAGGTATATCCACCAGGTATAAAGAAGGTACTTCAAGCAGAAAGTAAATTATTTCACATGGAATGTTAGGTGTGCAGAAAGGAATGAAGAGCAAAGAAAGAGATAAATGCATGAGGTTAATATACATAACTAAAATATACAATGGCTTAGCCTGTGGACCCCTCCCCCACCAGAAAGCAGATTCTGAGACCAAAAAAAAAAACCATAAATGCAAGTTGTTTTGGGTAATAATTGCAGGAGAGAGGAGTAACTGAGGAGAGCAAAACAGGAAAAGAGTGAAAGCCAATAAAAGGATTCAGTAATGAGCAGTTCATTTCTGTGGACAGCTGGAACTCAGTGTCACCAGGGACTCCTGAGAAACCACCTACAATTGTCCACAGGAAAGGAAAAAGAGAGGTATATTTATTACCAGCTTCTGTCCTCAGTTGGTCATTAACCTCACATTTCTGGGCTATGGATGCATGAGTGCTGGACAGGTTCTTGAAGATAGGAGGCAGGGTTGAGAAAATGTAAGAGGGGGGCATAAGAACTATTCAGTATTTATTGTAAGTTCTATAAGTAAACAGAATAGAAGTGTCCTCAGGTCGTTGTCTTTTCTGGAATGAGAGTAAAGGTATTGTTTGGACTGTGATAAGGTTATGGTTCCTAGAGTAATTTCTGGAGTAACACTAAAAGAATGTAAACACTACATAAGCTTACAAATGAAGGGAAGTGGAATTTTTAAAATATTTAAACAAAAAAGAAAGTAGAAAAAAGGGTTACAGAATTTAACAAATAAAAAACACAAAATAAAATGATATATTTAAACCCAGATATGTCTGTTCTTATATTAAATATAAATAAGTTAGATTTCCAATTAAAAGATAAAGATTATTAATCTGAAAAGCAAAATAAATCGTAAAATTTCACCATGGACTATAAAGAAAGCTATTTAAATATTCAATATATCACTATCCAATTAAAACACCTATGTGGTCAAGACATCAATCCTTCCCAAATTAGTATATAAATTTAATACAATAAAAATGAAAGTCGCACAATTCACAGCAACTTTGTGTAAGACTGTTGAATCACAGACCTGTACCTCTGAAACAAATAATATATTATATGTTAAAAAAAAAGAAGAAGATAGCAGGAAGGGAAAAATGAAGGGGGGGAAATCGGAGGGGGAGACGAACCATGAGAGACTATGGACTCTGAAAAACAAACTGAGGGTTCTAGAGGGGAGAGGGGGTCGGGGGATGGGTTAGCCTGGTGATGGATATTAAAGAGGGCACATACTGCATGGAGCACTGGGTGTTATATGCAAACAATGAATCATGGAACACTACATCAAAAACTAATGATGTGGGCGCCTGGGTGGCTCAGTTGGTTAAGCGACTGCCTTCGGCTCAGGTCATGATCCTGGAGTCCCGGGATCGAGTCCCGCATCGGGCTCCCTGCTCAGCGGGGAGTCTGCTTCTCCCTCTGACCCTCCCCACTCTCATGCTCTCTCTATCTCATTCTCTCTCTCAAATAAATAAATAAAATCTTTAAAAAAAAAAAACTAATGATGTAATGTATGGTGATTAACATAACATAAAAAAATGAAAGTCACAACAAAATATTTTGAAAAAATTGACAAAATAATTCCAAATTAATCTGGAGAATATTCAAGAACATTTTTTTAAAAGTAGAATAATGAGGGATGTTAAAATATCAGTAAAACTATAAAAATAGACATAATCATACCAATTCACATGTGAATACTACTTGACAGTTTTCTGAATGCATTTACCTTTATCAACTCAGTTGATCCACGTAATAAACTTTATAAACCAAACAGGTCTTACATTAAGGAAGAAACTGATGCTCAGAGAGATTAACCTGTGCAAAGTTACCCAGCAAATGATTGAACTAACATTCAATTCCAGCTCAGACTCACTCTTGGTGTGGTGGTCTGGTTCATCTCACCCTTTAGAAATAGCTATCATAATTAATCAGCTGTACTTTTGAAATCAGGTCACAATCTATAACAGAGCAGGTAAAATGGAGATTGAAGTGTGAGAAATGTCCTTGATTTATTAAAATACTGCTTTCCTTTGAGCACAGATACAGCAAGATGTTGACATAATGGCAATAAAAGCAGCAATCTTAGGCAGAATTCTCCCTTGAGTTTCTAAAATCTGGTATTAATCAGCTACCTTGCTCAAGCTTTAAGAGTTGGTTTTCCCATAGATAACATCATGAAGCTGTAATCTTTCCTATTTAGCTTGGAACCCCCAGGGTTTTCTGTATAGCTTTGCTACTATAATTTTTGTTTATTTATTTATTTGTTTATAATAAAAACTTATGTTTAGAACTCATTTGAGCTGGTTCAAGGCAGGTATCTTTCACCAGCCACATTCTGCTTAGTGTACTTGCAGACTTGCCTGACATCTGCATCTTCCCTATAATGATGGGAAGATGAACAATCAGCAACTATTTAAGGCTGATTCTGTGACTGTCCAATACCTAACACAGTACTGCATCAATATATAAATATATGAGTAAATAAATATGTCATGTCTTTAAAACTATGGTGGTGATGATGGCGACAGTGGTGATCATGATAATGGTGATGATGATGATGATGGTTATGATGTGATGATGGTGATGGTGATGATGATGATGATGTGATGATGGTGATGGTGATGATGATGATGATGATGATGATGATGTGATGATGGTAATGGTGATGGTGATGATGACGATGACACCTTCCTCCACAACATCAGAGTATAGTGAATTATTTCACCATCTTCCTACAGAAAGCAAACACGAGAAAATCTACCATATGGATTTTCTTTAGCAAGTATGTTTCCTATTCTCCAAACTTAAACCACCATGAAAAAGATGAGATAGAGTCCATGTAGCCAGCAGGCATCTCTTGCAGAAGTCAGGGTGCTCAGTGGGTCTCATAAAGATTATAGTGTTCAACCTGGAATTAGTTGTTAAATTTCCAATGAATGGAAAATGAGAATAAAGAAAAAAATTATTCATTTGGACATTTATAGTGAACATCAAGCAGCCTAGCTACAGCCAAATATATTTTTTATGTTTGTATCAAAAATATCCCATTTTGAACCAAATGAATTTTTAAGGGATTTTTAGGTGCAGAATATAGATAGTCCTTTTCACATAGTATTACATATAATTCTTGACTACTTATTTTATATCAAAAAGAGTTACTTATATAGTCAGTTTTACTATGTAAAATACCAGATGCAGCTATGTGACTTCAAAGGAATTTCATAAAGTCATAAATTCCTCAGCCTCTGCCTTCCTATTTCATGCACCCCATGTTTTTTCACCATTATCTGTCCAACTATGTTTCATATTTAAAATAATGACAATGGAAGAAGTGAACCAGGCCTCCTGTACAAAAACAAACCCATATTTCTCTTCTCATAAAAAAATTTAAAAAGGAATTGTCTATCTGCTTGGAAGACCAGGCCATTCTAGTGAATTATGAAGCTCTGAAAAATCCCAAACCTCTTTTCAACCCCAAGTTGATCATCTGTGTGACTCATTCACAGTAAATCTATGCCTGAACACTTTTAGTTTTAACCAAATGTTGTCTCGTTATCCCCAAGCTGAGACTACACTGAAAGCCAACCTCTCACTTTCCTTTGATGACACACACTACCAGAAATACAGTCACTTCTGAGTAACCCCTCTTATGACTCCTTGGCTAGTGATTACTCTCAGACTCCTCTGCCTTTGATATTGTGTACTTGCTTTTTATATGTGTTCTCCTGTCCTCTTCTTCCCCTGGCTGCTAGCCCTCCACCCTTGCACACACATCAGTCCATGGATTTAGTTCCAGAACCATCCTCGATGCCTCCTCCTAAAACCAGAGAAGTCCAGGGGCTGCCAATGGAGTTGGGAGGCCATCTTTTTCAGCCCCTGATTTTAGGTAAAGCCTGAATGCAATCCCTCTCCCACCAAAGACCAGCCTATCTGGCCCCCCTCTGCAAGTGTCCCTTGAGTACTATCCCATCTAGGTGTCTGGAACCAAGACAGAAATTCTGCTCTGGCCCCACATGACTTGCAGACTGAGCCCTGCTTTCCCACCTCCTTCAAGACAGCCCAGTACTTAGACTAGGTCTTATTTCTCCTCATTCCAGTCCTGACTACAGCCAGAACAACTCACTGGTCCTCACATTTTATCTGTGCTGCACCTGCTTCATTCCCCAGAATCAGATGCTCCTCCTGTGTCCATACCCGGCTACAAGATGTTCTTGCTGAGACAAAGCTAAATAGGCTGATCCTCAACAAGGACCCAGGCCACTCTCTGTGCCAGGTTATCTCCATGCTTCTCCTGCGAGCACCTTCACCATCTGTCCTCTTCATCACTCCGCTTTGCTTGTGACATGTTCCATAGCTGGCAAGACTACTTCACCAAGAGTTACCAGTGCCTGGGAGACCATCAGATCAGCCATTTCTAAGATAGGGTGTCAGAGAATATGTCTAATAAAAGAGAAATTGCACCCACCCTCAGGCCTTAACCTAAGATAACTGACCCTTGCCAGAGGGTCACAGGGTCTTCAAAGCCTAGGATAAACATGGCATAGCTTCTCAGGGCATCAATTTTACTTTAATAGCAGTAACTTCAAACTTGTTAAATATTAAAATAAAGTGTGACTTGTTGTGGAGTAAAACATAGAATGTATAAATTCTTAAAGATAAAACCTAAGACTTGTAGGAGATTCTGAAATTTGGGTGGAAAATATGAGTATGATTCCAGACGACCTACACCTCCTCACTCCACCCATTGTCCCCCAGGTGCAGGCATTCACTCTTCTCAGTACTGAGAACATTGGAGAGACAAGGCTTTATGACTGCTTCCCATTGTTTAACGCGGTTCCTGTAGACAGGAATAAATTTTGTATTTTATAGTTATGGCCCTGTCCCCTCTAGCCCTGCCACTGACCATCTCCTTGAAGCCATTCTAGATGCTGTGCTTGAGAAGAGTTGCAGGGCTGAAGTGGTTTTAGAGTGTTTTCTTCTGGACTGACATCTGCAGTGGAATTATTTTTTGTGAAGGTTACAAAGAAGTTGATATCTCAATAATAATTATGGATAATTACAATTTTTCTTTTTTTGCTCTTATAAACACAGCTGCAATGCCTGGGAGACCATCAGATCAGCCATTTTTAAGATAGGGTGTTATGATTATTTCTCTAATCATAACAGGAATGGTGGCTCTTTCTAAAAAGTAAAAGTTGACCTAATACTTCTATATTTCTACTTTTATAAACCCCAGGACTAAGTCATGAGTATGAAACAATTCTCTTATGCCAGAAAGAGGTTTACCTGTGAATACCGAGGTTGGACTAAGGTTTGTAAGGTGTGATCTTCAGATCCCCTGGCCACATCTGACCATAGCCCAAATCACCCAGACATCCCAAATATAATGAGAAAAAAAAGCAGGGAGGAGACAGATGTAGGGAAACCTGAACTGGATTCCAATACCAAGCCACTACCGCCGTGAATTCTGGCAACTCACAGAAAGCACTTTTAGTGCTTTATACTAAATCCAGCTCTAATACAAAAATCCAGAAGAATGGTATGGATAAAATGCTACTGCAGAGAGCAATGCACTTGAGGGCCATAAGAGGAGCTGAAATTTAACAGATGAAATTATACCTTTTTTCCTCAAATTGTGGGTTTTAAAGAACATGAAATAGCAAGAGAAAATGTGTATGTAACCCGTGCTACAATGATATGCAACCAATATTTGTCTGGTTCTTTTGATGTTCATCCTACAAGCTCTGAACATCACCTATACCCATAAAAACTGAGAGAGCCTGTCGCTACACCCCAGCACCCTTTCTCCATCCTGGGAGTACCTATTGAGTATATATAACTGGTGTGGGGAAGGAACTCAAACTGGCATTGATTGGGCACCAGTGTGCTCATTTTATTTTATTCTCATGACCACCATAAAAATTAATCTTATTATCATCACCTTCCAGATAAAGACACCACAGATCATGGTAGGCATGGATTTGCTGAATATATATTAAATTTGACCTGCAGTCCCAAACACAACCCAGAGATGCGATTGTAGTGGCCAACATATGGGAGCTTTCTAAGGTGGTCATAAAGAAATAAATAGCCGTGAGCAAGGTAATGACCCATTGGAATGGAGATCATTGTGGCCAGAGTTCAGAGAGGGGTTGCATTCTACCGGAAAATGATGAGAAAGCCCAGAGGCCATAGAAATCTCACAGATGCTCTGTCTGCAGTCTTGTTTAGGGCCAAATTATGGCCTTGAGCTCTCTGATGAAAGGTAACTCAAGTAATTTTTCAAGGTCAATACAAGCAGTGACCCCCAAGACATAGTTGTTGCCTCTGAATTGCAAAAGAAAATAATTGCACCACATCTATAGCATCTTCGCAGCAAAGTTGAAAAGAATGTTACCCCTCTGTTTCCCCAATCCCTCAGAAAACAGTAAGGACCAGAGGAACGTGGCATTGCACAGAACAGCGAAATAACTCAATAGTGTGGTTTTTATATTCAGGTTGATTAAAGATGTCACCTTGCTTCAACAAGCTTCGAGAACCACCCAGATGGATCCTTTTTTCTCATGACTCTAAATTACACAGTTTGCTGAATCTGTAATTCGCAGAAACATATCATGGTGTCGGCCTTGTAAATGCCGATGCCAAGGCACCAGTGCCTTTCATTATACGCTGTGATTATGGATTAAGTGATTTCATAAACATATTGGTTGTTTCACATTTGGTATGAGGCTGTCTTAGAGCTCCTACAATCTGTCATCGCTGTTAATGAGATATCGACCTCCTTGTAATCCAAGCAAAAAAAAGTTTCCCTTTGGATGTCAGCTAAGAAGAAAACCCTCCAGAACTTCCACAAACTCCTCTCAAACCCAAAATGTAGAATGGCTCAGGAAAAGGGTCAGCAGCATGACCGGATCACAAGGGCTGCATCTGAGCAACATGAAGTATAGGCATTAGTGATGTCTGCGATCCTTTCTCTCCCCAAGGCAACAAGGACCACCTTAAGCAGGTGAAGCCATTAAAATCAGTTTCTCCAGCATTTCACTGAAGAATCCCTACCAGCAGAAAAGGGTGAACTGTGTGTACACGAGTCCTGAAGGTAGGAATGCTAGATCTTATCATAATTTAAAAATTTCCTAGAAGTCTTTTAAAGTTCATCAACCAATACCTTGCATCCTGTTCCACAGAAGGTCCACACTTAATTTGGTATTTAAGAGAAATATCCCAGGAAGTGGAGCCATGTTTCTCCTGGACGTTGAGTATGCTGTGGTCTTTACTCACATGAGAGCCCCAGGGATCACAAACCTCCACTTTCAGAGCTTCAGTCTTAGGGAGTTTCCTAAATGGAAATAATTTCATGTAATATCCAAAATGGGGAAATTGCTAAGATTGAACCTAGTTTGCAGTTACAGAAGATTCTCAATATCTTCTTTTATAGGTGAATTAAGACATTTCTCTATATTCTTGCCAGATTTCATTTTCAAATGTTGCCTTTGTGTTACTGTTCATAGATCATGGGGCAAAGGTCTAGATAACTTGGGTTTTATATACATCTCTTTTTTAGCAATGAAACTACAGTTTGGGTGGGACATCACAAAGCAAACCTGGAAAGCAGATAAGATGCCGAACCTTTATGTGTATAACAATGCTTGCACTTGGGACTTTAGGGTCTTTAAAGTCTTTGTCCCAAACGATCTGAAAGATATCTTCCGGTTGTATATGTCTATAGTGGTGCCTCAAACTCCTTGTTCACATATACCCTAAGAGAAACTTGAAAAACATTGCACCTAGGCATTTTCTTATCAAGGTGGATGGCATAAGTTCAAGAGGTGAGACAAATCACACAAACACATTTAAAATCTTTACTTGCATCCCACCTGCTAAGATTCCATTGCTTAAACTACGTGACATGGTCAAGTCAACGTCAAAGGAGTGGGGCAATGCACTCCCTTTACTGCAAGGGTGATGAGTGAACAATTGAGAACATAAATCCAACTGATCATTTTTTTTGAAGGTTAGACAATTTATTGAGAGCCTCCCTCCCCTCCCCGCCCTCTCCGTCTTTAGGTCACTTTTTCCTCTTGTAGACCTTGTATGCTAGCCCCAAGAACATGGCTGGGGGCAGGGCATGGTTCGAGGAGGCCCATCAGGTGGCTGTAGCTGTCTACGTCCTACCGCATGAACACAGCTGACAGGTGCAGCTCCTCCTATAGCGCCTTCACCCAGGGCCACCTTCTCAGCCTCCTTTTGCCCATAACTCTCCTGAAGGATCTTGCACTGTTCTAGAGAGGTCCACTGAAGACACTGAACCACCAGCCAACTGCATTTGTTGTCTGGAAGTCTGTGTCAATCTTGTCTGTCACACTAGGGTCCCCAAAGAGATCAAGGGAATCATCCTGAATCTGAAAGAACTCCCCCATCTCCAGCAGGATTTTCTTGGTGTTGGCATGCTTTTCTCCCTGTCTATGCCTGCCATATCCATGGCAGCAGCCCCAGGAAGATAGAATGAATAGAAAGCCGTCTTGTTCTTGACAATAGATTTATACCTCTTTTCAGCGAATGTGCCAAGATCCACATTACCCTGGGGGGCTGTGATGAGGTCCAGGGTCTGTCTGATCTCAGTCTAATAGGAACTCTGTAGGAAAAGCTCAATCAATTTCAGGTAACAGGGCTACTCCTGGCAGTAGAGATTCAGCAGGTGGTAAATACATGCTTCCAGAAACAAAACATCTTTGATGGTATCCAAACCTATGCCTGGCTTCTGATATGAGCAGATCTGCCCCTGCCGGGTGAGGGATGAATCCATGATGTCATCTGACACCAGGAAGAAAGCTTGGAGCAGTCCCACACACCAGCCCACAGTCAGGGCCTGCCGGGTGCTATCAGCATCCTGCTTCCTTGACTCCACCAGCTCCTGAAAAGCTATCAGCACTGTCAAACCCCACTGGTACTTGCCTCCAATAGCATTGTACTCCAAGACCTCTTAAGCCAGGCAATTCCATCTCCTGTCTCTGGGTGGCCCATGCCATCCTCGGTCAGCACCTTGACAATCTGGGAGAATTGCTGGATGAAATCCTACTTTGCTTGGGCATAAGGGTTCAATTCCTGGTCTCTATCCATTCTGAGGTAGGAGTAAAGTGCTCTGCTCCTGGATGCCAGCTCTTGGTCTACATCCAATTGATCATTTAAGATTTAAAAACTTTCTTCTAATTGAGTTATTATAATTATTGCAAACAGATATCAAAACACAAAAATATATTACAATTTCTGAAAAATAATTGTTAAACATAAATAAATTTTTATAGGAAACACATCTCTTAATGATACGAAATTTTTAAAAATATGTCCTATATCTGGGCATAACTATTATAAACACAAAAACAGCAAGATTCAGTATTAATTTCCTTTTTTTAAGATTTTATTTATTTATTTGACAGAGAGAGACAGTGAGAGGGCTGAGCTGGGAGCCTGATATGGGGCTCAATCCCAGGACGCTGGGATCATGACCTGAGCCAAAGGCAGACGCTTAACGACTGAGCCACCCAGGCACCCCTCAGCATTAATTTCTTAACTAATTTTCATTTTTATAGATAAGAGCATCGAGAAACGTTGTTTACATAACTATAGCTATAAAGAGATTTTCATAGCAATGTACTCAATTCTTTGAACTCTTCGTTATATACCAAAAATCACATGATGATCCACCATCAAAAACTAATTTTAATGATCTATATGCTGACAACTTAATTTGTCTTCCTTCAATTTTGCTGAAAACAACAAATAGGAAACTATGTTTTTTGCAAAATATTTTATTACACAGTCATTCTGTTTATTCACTTTTTCAGTTTCTAGGATGTACATGTAGAGAACTTTATCAGGACCTGTCAAGTGACTGTTAATTATCTGGCTATTCCAGATACTCTCATTTATGGTCACCTTGTTTAACACAGTATACTCAAAAAGGGATGGGGAAATACAATAGAGCTAATTTTAATTCAACTGTGCTAAGGCAATATTTCATGAGGGGATGCTTTTACTTTTTTTTTTTTTTTTTGGTAATAGCCTAATTTTTTTTATTGTGTTCAATTAGCCAACATATAGTACATCATTAGTTTTTCATGTAGTGTTCAACGATTCATTAGTTGTGTATAACACCCAGTGCTCATTACCACACGTGCCCCCTTTAATACCCATCACCCGGTTACCCCATCCCCCCACCCCCCTCCCTTCTGTAACCCTCAGTTTGGTTCCCAGAGTCCAGAGTCTCTCATGGTTTGCTTCCCTCTCTGATTTCTTCCCCTTCAGTTTTCCCTCCCTTCCCCTGTGGTCCTCCGTGCTATTTCTTATGTTCCACATATGAGTGAAACCGTATCCTAAATGTCTTTCTCTGCTTGACTTATTTCACTTAGCATAATCCCCTCCAGTTCCATCCATGTCATTGCAAATGGTAGGTATTCATCCTTTCTGATGGCTGAGTAATATTCCATTGTATATATGGACCACATCTTCTTTATCCATTCATCTGTTGAAGGGCATCTCGGCTCCTTCCACAGTTTGGCTATTGTGGACATTGCTGCTATGAACACTGGGGTGCTTTTATTTTATAACTAAGCTTGTAGCAGCAGGTAAACTATTTTCATATAACCTGATGATAATGCCACTCCTAACATCAAACCAATCATCAAATCAGAGTTCCTTTCCATCCAGATATCTAATTTCACTTTTTAATTCAAATAAACATATTAATATAGGACCCTATTCCCATCTCAATTTGGAAAGCAACAATAGTCTAGAGTATTTTGAGCCTATTTTCTTCAATGATCAATTAAAACCTTTGAGTTGAACATCCTAGATTTATTAATATTGACCAGTTTAATGGCATCATCCAGTGGCACATGCAAATTGTGACTTAACTTTTTAGAAATGAAACCTTATGTGTGAGAAAAAAGGTATTCCCAAGTGCAAGGAAGATTTAAACCACAAATATGAAGAATAAAACTGGTGTTTGCCCAGGCATTGAAACAGCCAGTGAGCAGAAAAACTTACATACTCTTCCCAAGAGAAACCCAAAGCAACTCAGTTACAGGACTGGGCATGTACCAATCCATATGAACAGAAGGGGACAACCCAAATCACACTAAGAAAAGAAAGAGTGGTGGGGCGCCTGGGTGGCTCAGTTGGTTAAGCGACTGCCTTCGGCTCAGGTCATGATCCTGGAGTCCCGGGATCGAGTCCCGCATCGGGCTCCCTGCTCGGCAGGGAGTCTGCTTCTCCCTCTGACCCTCCTCCCTCTCATGCTCTCTGTCTCTCATTCTCTCTCTCTCAAATAAATAAATAAAAAATCTTTAAAAAAAAAGAAAAGAAAGGGTGGTTCTGTAAACAAAAATGGTATACAGGAATTTTGCTAAGTCTTGATTGGCAGTGTAAAACTCTGATTATTTTAACAGAAAATGGCTATCTTTCATTCTTTCCCTATTTTCATGGATCCTTGGCCTTCAAAAGTTCTACCAAGAGAAAGAAGAGAAGAGAAGAGAAAAGAGAAGAGAAGAGAAGAGGAGAAGAGAGAGAAGAGAAGAGAAGAGAAAGAAGAGAAGAGAGGAGAGGAGAGAAGAGAAGAGGAGGGGAGGGGAGGAAATGGGATGATTGACAGCTGGTGAGGAGGATGAGACAGCAGAGGGTTTCAAGCTCTGAGGACCAAAAGGAATGTGGAAAGAGTGGGACTTTTGAGGAGAGAAGCTCCCTAGAGGCTGTGAGCAAGAGAGCTAAAAGTGGATGAAAGGAGGGAAAGCTGAAGTCCACCTCCTTTTCCACCTTCCATCCCAGGATGCCTTACATGTCACTGATGGACTTTTAAGAGAGTCTTCTTCCTCTACTAGACTTTGCTGTCCTGCCCATCAAATATTCATGGCTTTGCAAACAGACTTGTATTTAGGTTCTGCCTACAACATAAATGTGATTTGAAAAAAGAAGAAAAATCCCAATGAGGTTTGAAGCTTTCACTTTTCCAGGAAGGAGGAAGGAGAGTGGCCTGCCACCCATGGGAACTACCTGAGACCCAACAATAAGCCACAGGACCAGTCAGATTCCTAGATTAGGTAAGACTGAAAGGAAGCACAAAACACACAGCTTCCACTCTGCCCAATTGGGTGAATCCTTCACATCTCATTCACATCGAACCTCCTGAATCTTAGAGTCAGACAGGCCCTCAAGGTTGCTTGTCTTCAGGAAAGTGCACTCTGATTATCTTCATGAATCAAATGAAGCCCAGAGACTTTCCAGAGTCCTATAGTTAGGAAGTAGTGCAGAGATTAGAATTCAAGTCACCTGCCTCTCACCTCAAAGAGAAAAGCACAAAAACTACAAAGTAGGCAGGCATCATTTTGCATAATATCGAGAAATATAACATTTGAAGTTTATCATTCTATTAAAGAACAAAAATTCAACTGAGAAATTTGAAAGCCTAATTGTCTTCATTAAACAATTCATAAATCGGGCAGCATCCCATCTAGTAGAGAGATGCTCAAAGGAGTTGTACAAAGTGGAAGGTTTTTATAGGAAGGAGGGTGGGGCAAGAGTTACTAGGAAAAGTAAAGAAAGGATTGTTCCAGTCAAGGTCAGCTTCCATTAGCGATGAGAGCAGAGGCCGATTACATCACCTACCTTTAGGGGATGGACAGCCCATGTGACAGTTTACCTCACTAGTGCTGACCAGAAAATTCCTGACTGACCCATTGAGATTACATTTCTGGAGGAGGGTGAAACTGCACTTAGGTTAGGTATTAAACCCTGGTTTGAGGACATGGCCTAGCATAAGTGACTACACCTTGGGCTTGTTGTTTTCTTTTTGACAATTCCTTCCAGCAATTTTTTTCCTTCTATCTTCCCTTTCTTTCTCTCTTTTTTCCATGGAATATAATCATGCTGTGGATTTTCTAATATATAAAAATTAAACATTTTTATCCTTATTATCATATTTTGCATAGCTGAACATGAGATTCAAGACTCAAAAGATCTTCTTTTCAATGCACAGAGAAACTGATGACCACATTACCTTTAATCACTATCACCAATCCTGTTTGGCAGAATTCTAAGATGACCGTGAAGTGACATTTGCTTTGATAAAAGTTCTGCTGTTTGTGAGTGGAAAAAACCTGTGAATATGATGAGAAATTTTTCTAATGATTAGGTTATGTTATATGGCATAGTTAACTTTAAGAAAGGGAAATGGTCCAGATGGGCCTCACTTAGTTACTTGAGTTCTTTAAAAGCAGAGAGTTTTCTCTGGCTGATGGCAAAAGAAGTCAGTGATTCAAACATCTGGAGTATTCAACATGCCCCTGTTGGCTTGAACATGAAAAAGGCTATGTGAAAAGAACCTACAAGCAACCTAGTTGCTGAGGGTGAGCTCCAGCCAACAGCCAGCAAGAAAACAAGATCTTAGTCCTACAACCACAAGGAACTGGATTCTACCAATGACCCGAATAAACTTGGAGACTGATTCTTTCCTGAGAGCTTCCAGGTAAGAAGGTACCTTTAAGCCCTAGAGGAGAGAATCCAACCATGCCTTACTGGACTTCTGATCTACAGACCTGTAAGTAAATATTGTTTTAACCTTCTAGGTGTGTAGCAATTTGTTATGCAAACAGACAACCAATACTCCAGTCTTGGATTTAAAATAAGTATATTCACACAAAGAGAATAAGATCAAGGAAAAATTTTTCAAGAAACTTTGTTTCTCCTGGTAATCCAATGACTGGACATGGATTTATACACCCTGGATGTGCTAGAATTGGCTTAAGGAAGGAGTTATCTATTGAGAAAACATGATTGCTTTCCAAATAGTATGTGTAATTAACAGTCATCCCTTCTGATTCTTGCAGTTACAAATGTTGAACTTTTGAGGGTAGAAGAAAAGCTTTTAAAAAGGAGTAGTAAATGTTTCTAGAGCCACAGAGAACAAAGGAACAGGTTTTTTTCTGTATCTCATATTTGCATTTGAAACACAGGGGTTATTAGTATTCATGGTTGTCATGCTTATATCCAAAATTCATACACCATCTCCTCTAAAGGTGCTGTTACCAAAAGAGAAAGTTAAACATGTAAAAACCAGGAAAAAAAGAAGTTGCCAGATGTAAATCTACAGTTTTAGCAGTTGAGCAGTAAATAACAAGGAGAAGGGTGAATATCTCCTGAAAAATATCTTTAACTGTCATTACTGGGATAGTAAATTCAACTAACTGTAAAAATGTGCCTTTTCTAGAAATGGCTTTGTGAAATTATTTCCTAGGAAATGTGAAACTTTATACATTCATTCCATCAGAAGAGAATTTAAAACCACTCATCCATTACCAGTTTACAGATAATGAGAGATGAAGGTTCTGTATCAATAATAACAGATACACTGCTAAGGTCAGGATGCTTTCACAATAGCAGTGCAAAAAAAGGGAGCCCTATAGAGGCTCCCCTGATCCTGAAACATCCTAACAATAGGGAGATTGTTGGCTCACAAGGCAGGCTACCCCAGCTGTGCCTGCCTAAGAGGCGGGGAAGAGGAAATTTATCAGTGAGACTGAAGAATCCTCCAAAACCGTCATTCCACTCTTCATTGGTCTTAACTCCCTTCCTCTAGAGCTATCTATTTATAAAATACCAGCAGAGATGTATGTCGTTATACCACATTTGTTATATTTATCTTTGAATTTGGTTCAAGAGCAAAACTTTATCACGGTACATTGAATGAATATAACAAGTCAAACTTTTGTAAATATTTCCCAATCTATGTCCCCTTACCAGGAAGCCAGTTTCTCTGCCTGCACCAAATCGATTATGTCTGAAAAGAGAGCAGGGCAAATGTTGTATCAGCAAAGAGGATGACATGATGAAGGGTAGCCCACACCGAACAAGAGAGAAAGGAAGCCCACCCAGCTAGCTCTGGAAGACCCAGGCATTTCATAGTATCTAGCAGGTGAGGAGTCTCTGGAGGAACGCTGGATCTATAATAAGAGAAATGAAGAGGTGAGCTTTTCTTTCCACATTTGAATATGATGTGAGTAAATCCAGAACCGTCTCATACAAAGGTTTGACAGTAGACTGAACAGAGGGAATTAGGGAAGAATGAAGTCACGAATGACCCACAGCAGTAGAGTCAGAATGAACTCAGAAGCCTGCATCTTAAGGTCAAGGTTGGTGCCCAGTTTGCATTGCATGTCAATGTGTTGAGTGATCCAGCTTGAACAGCTAGTCCTGGCTTGCCTGGGAATTTCCTGGTTTTAGCACAGAAGTCCCATGTCTCAGGAAACCGCTCAGTCCTGCATGAGTTCTGTCTCTGTGTATATCAGCTTGCAACTGTGCATTATGAGTAAGTATAGTAGTAAATATAAGACAGAGAAATTTAATTAGATTAGGTACCTAATTAACACAGATTTTAATAATGTGGCATTGCTAACCTTATCTTCAAGGGACTGTAGAAGCCTAATAATCCTCAGTGGATTCTCATTTAAACTGCCTTTTGAGAAGTGCTTACTGGCAGAGTTTTGCCATGAGGTCTGATATCTCAAAACAAAACAAGTCTTAAACTGACCTGTATTGTCCTGACAAGTCCTTAAGACAACAATCATTCTTTTTTTTTTTTTTTAAAGATTTTATTTATTTATTTGAGACAGAGAGAATGAGAGAGAGAGAACACATGAGAGGGGGGAGGGTCAGAGGCAGAAGCAGGCCCCCCGCCGAGCAGGGAGCCCGATGCGGGACTCGATCCAGGGACTCCAGGATCATGACCTGAGCCGAAGGCAGTCGGCCAACCAACTGAGCCACCCAGGCGCCCAGACAACAATCATTCTTTACATTAACTGTGCCAGGATAACATACACATATGTTAATTTGTGTTTGCTTTAGCTGCTGCAGGACGCCTGAAACATCAAGCATTGTGGGGACCAGCCAGCTGGAATAGCACAAAGGCAGTGGCCACAGATGCATCACTGACATGAACTACATTGAGCAGGAGGGGAGTGTGGGATGGAAGGGTCAGGCCACCACCTCAGTCAATATCCTATCTACATGCAGGAAGGAAGAGCAGGTGGAAGGTAGGAATGGAAAAAGGCTTAAAGGTCCTGCCTCACCTTTACCCTCACTCCAGACAGAAGAGGGTTCACATGTCCACAGCCTTCAGCTACTAAATTTAGCTTCTAGAATTGATCAATGATATGCTTTTCTCTCATCATCCAAAATCAATAATAAACTTACAATGGCATCTGTGCAAATTATGACTATTTTTAGGGAAATGTGTCCTATTTAAATGAGTCACATTAATGCAAAAACCGTGTAGGAAGGGTCAACATATAATAATAAGGAGCTCAGTATTAACCAAGCTCATTTGAATTTTAGGCCCATTTGAGTATTACTTTCTCTCTTTTCACCTCCCAGTCCCCTGAGACATGTGAAAATTAAAAGTAAATTATATCAAACTGCATGAATAATCAAAAAACTAAATCATTATCTTCCAGTAAAAATATATTTTTATAAATATATTTTGTATATATTTCCACTAAATATATATCTTTTTTGAAACAAAGAATATGCTCATCTGCTACAGTCTTGGGATCTGACACCGTGAGAAGTGAAATGGGAAGCCCCATGACTTTGTAAATAAAGGATGCAGAAGACTGAAGGTCTCTCTCCAGAGGAAAATGCAAAGCATTGTAAAAGTGTCTTTTCTCTATTAAGTACGGGGAAGAAAGGGGCCAGAGGCACCACAGATCAGAAGAGAGAAATGAAAATGGGAAGGACTGCCACAGTGTTAAATCCTGCTAAAACTGCCCCTAACTACCATGCACTCTCAGTACCTAAGACTCTAAGGGGACATTTCCCGGCAGGGTTCCACCCAGATTCCCTGGATCTTCCCACTGTTTAGGCATGTCCCTCTCCAGCCTCTGCATTCCCCCCTCCTAACAGTTCACATCTGGGGATTTCCTCCGAGAACTGCCCTTGTTCTACCAGAGCTGCATTGCCACAGTATAAGCAAAGAAAGCCAGAGGCTCCCGCGAGTTTACATCCTCCCTCTATGGCCCGTGGCCAGTGACTGACAGGTAGATGTGCATAAAAGTCTAGCTCCCTCCTTGAGGGTAGACACGTTCTGTGTGCGAAATTTGGGGCCTGAGGGGAGAATACAGACATAGCCAATAAGCCAGCTACTATCCTCCATGTAGAGTTAAAGTTCTGTATCATTCATAATTATTAAGGGAAAGAAATCTCTATCAATCCAGATCATAAGGTGACAAAAGAACTAATCCTCTACAGAGGTGAATGTGAGGTCCAAAGTTAGGCTGCCTTCCAAAAACGCAGAGAAGGAAGGTGCCAGCCTTCCCTTTCTTCAGTAACATGGAAAACATCAATGTTACTGTTATACCTAAGAATATAGGCTCTTTTGGCCCCTGGTCCTGTCCAAAGATGGCAAGATTCAATGGGAAAAGCATGGGATGGGCTGGAATCAGAACCCGTGTCGTAGACCAGCAAGGAACAATTAGAATTAGAAGTTGAATAAGTAATACTATCATGTTACACCCAACAAAATGAAATATGTAGGTAAAAATCTAACAAAATACATACTACGTATTGCAGACAAGTTATGAAACTCTAATGAAAGAGATGAAAGATCTAAAGAAATGGAGAGAGAGTCATATTCATGCTTTGGAAGATTCCATGCATGCTATTGGTATTGGAAAAAAGAATATAGCTATAGATCTTTGGGAAAGAATAGAGAGCACAGGAATAGATCACACAAATATTATCGAGCTGTGAGGAGGGATGAATAGGTGAAGCACAGGGAATTTTTAGGGCAGTGGAACTATTCTGTATGACACTGGAATGGTGGACTCTATGCATTCATCAAAATCCACTGAATTTATAGCACAGAGTGAAGTTTAATGTATGCAAATTTTAAAAATTATTTGGGAGGTCAAGAGAATCCTAGAATGGAAAGCAGAGTATAGTAAAATAACTTAACTGTATTTACAAATGTAAGAAATAACTTTGCTAAAGGGGTTGGGGGGGCAAGACTTTGATCTAAGTGTCTTTGGAAATGAGTAGAGTATGTAAAACTAAAGGCAAGAAAAACCTGTGCATCAGCACTGTACTCTGGTTGATAAAGTAGTTTCCTATGGGAATAATGAGTTAACAATTCTGATACTGCATATATATGCAACTGAACAATAAGTAAACGGATGGCAGATGGTAGGAGCCATCTCACTGTTGGAGCGAGAAGTTACAATTAAGATTAGAAAGGAGGCTAGAATGATCCATGTAGTAATAGAATACAGTTGGAGACATCAGTATAAACTAAGCTTAATATAGATACAGATTGTTACATACAGAAATATGTATGGGTATGTATATATAGATGGGTTAGTATATACATATACATTTTCTTGCTCTGTCAGCTTAGAAGACCTAACAATGACACCCCAGTAGCAACCAGCACACCCAGCACCCAGATCTTGGCTTCTAAAATCATTCTCCAATAAAAGGAATCAGGACTCCTTGGAGAAGTGGCTGATTCAAGGACTGGGGCAGGAAATATACAACATGAGCCCAGAGTATCTTGTAGTGTCAGGAAGTAAGGCAGGACTTAAACAAACAAACTCACAATGATGGGAGTATGTGAAAGGGATACAGGAGCCAACTGAAAGACCTCCTAATAGCCCAAGCTGGAACAATTTGAGCAACAAAATTAAGTCGTATTGGATTACAACCCAAAGTATGAAATAATTGTCCTTTGAAAAAAATGATTTTATTATCCTTTGAAAGCAAAGGAGAAGTAAAGACTTTCCCAGATAAATAAAAGCTGAGGGAGTACATCACCACCAGACCTACCTTTAATGGTAAAGGGAGTCCTGCAAAATGAAATAAAAAATAGTAAATACCAAAACAAAAACATATAAAAAGTAAAGTTCACTGGTAAAGATAAATCTATAGGTAAATACAGAATACTGTAAGACTGAAACGATGGTCCATAAAGCACTTTCAATTCTGGCATACAATCTAAAAGACAAAAGTATAAAAAATAACAATAACTCAGGGCGCCTGGGTGGTTCAGTCAGTTAAGCATCTGCCTTGGCTCAGGTCATGATCTCGGGGTCCTGGAATTGAGCCCCACATCCAGCTCCCTGCTTGACAGAGAGTCTGCTTCTCTCTCTCCCACTGCTGCTCCCCCTGCTTGTGCTCTTTCTCTTATTCTCTCTCTCTCAAATAAATAAATAAAATTAAAAAAAAAACTATAACTCTAAAATGATGTTAATGGATATACAATATATAAAGATGTAATTTGTGATATCAATAACATAAGGTGAGGTGGGGAGATGTAAAAGAATAGAGTTTTTGCATACAATTGGAATTAAGTTTTTATCAGCTTAAAATTGTTATGTTTTACATAAGCCCTATGGTAACCACAAAGAAAATACTTAAAGAAAATACAAAAAAAATCAATGAAACATAAAGGAAGGCAGCAAGAGAAAAAAAGAGGAAAAAATAGCTACAAGAAAGACAGAAAACAATTAACAAAATG
The DNA here is from genome assembly GCF_054177405.1 of Leptonychotes weddellii. NCBI lineage: Eukaryota > Metazoa > Chordata > Mammalia > Carnivora > Phocidae > Leptonychotes > Leptonychotes weddellii. The sequence continues at coordinate 55,789,501 of NC_138369.1, forward strand.
GCAGTAATAAGTCTTGCCCTATCAGTCATTACTTTAAATGTAAATGGATTAAGGTACCCAATCAAAAAAAAAAAAAAGGAATGACTGAATGGAAGTAAATAAACAAACAAATAAGATGAAACTATATGCCATCTTCAAAAGACTCACATTAGATGTAAAGACATACAGGCTGAAATGAAAAGATGAAAAAAGTTTTCCTATACAAATGGAAACCAAAAGAGAGCAGAAGTGGCCATACTTACATCAGAGAAAATAGACTTTAAGTCAAAAAAAAGTCACAAGAGACAAAGAAGGACATTATATGATGATAAAAGGATCAAGTGAACAGGAAAATAGCAATTATAAATATGTATCACCTAACATCAGAGGTCCCAAATACAAGAAGGAAACCAATATTTCCTTCAGTAGAAGATTTTAGTACCCCATCTTCAATAATGGATAGAACTACAGAGAAGATCAATAAGGAAATAAATGACTTGAACAATACTAATTGGATCTACAGGTATAAACAGAACACTCCAGGCACCAGCAGCAAAGCACACATTCCTCTCAAACGCACATGGAACAGTCTCCAGAGAGATCACATGTTGGGCCACAAAACAATTCTTAACAAATGTAAGATTGAAATCATACTGAGTATCTTTCCAACCACAATGGAATGAAACTAGAAATGAATAGCAGTAGGAAAACTGTAAATTTCACAAATATGTGGAAATTAAACAACACATTCTTGAACAACCAATAGGTTAAAGAAGAAATCACAAAGGAAATTAGAGAATATCCAAGACAAATAAAAAAAAAACATACAAACACTTATGGAATACAACAAAAGCAGTCTAGGAGGGAAATTTATAGCAGTAAATGCCAAATTAAAAAAGAAGATCCCAACTCACTTCACACCTTAAGGAACTAGAATTAAAAAAAAAAAAAAAAAAAAAAACCTAAACCCACTCTAGCAGAATGTATGAAATAATGAAGATTAGAGAAAAAATAAACAAAATAGAGCAAGAAAAAAAATGATGAAACTAAGACTTGGGTTTTTTTAATAGATTTACAAAATTGGCAGGCCCTTAACTAGATCAACTAAGAACAAAAAGAGAAGACTCAAATAACTAAAATCAGAAATGAAAGAGGAGACATTACAACTAATACCACAGAAATACAAAGGATCATGAGACTACTATGAACAAATATAAACCAACAAATTGCATAACCTAGAAGGAATGGATAAATTCCTACCAAGACTGAATCATGACTAAATAGAAAATCTGAACAGATCTGTAACTGGTAAGAAAATTAAATCAAGACTCAAAATCCTCCTTAAAAAAAAGACCAGGACCAGATGGCTTCATTAGAGAATTCTACCACACATTCAAATAAAAGTTAACACCAATTTTTCTCAAACTCTTTTTAAAAATTTAAGATGGAATACTTCTGAAGTCATTTTATGAGGTCAGCATTACCCTGATAACCAAAGCCAAACACAGATACAAGGAAAAAAAAAAAAAACTATAGCCCATATCATTGATGAATATTGGTGCAAAAGTCCTCAACAAAATACTAACAAACTGAACTTAATAGCACTTTAAAGAATCATACACCATGACCAACTGGGATTTATCGCTAGGATACAAGTATAGTTCAACATACACAAATCAATGAGTATATTACAGCACATTAACAGAATGAAGGACAAAAATCACACAGTCATCTCAATTATGCAGGAAAAACATTCAACAAAATTCAACACCTTTTTATGATAATAACACTCAACAAACCAGGAACAGAAGAAAATTACCTCAACATAATAAATGCTATACATGAAAAGCCCACAGCTAACATTGTAAGCAAAGTTGAAAAACTGAAAGTTTTCCTCTAAGGTCAGGAAGAAAGTAAGATGCTGACCCTTGCCACTTTTATGCAACACAATACTAGAAATCCTAGATACAGCAACGAGGTAAGAAAAAGAAATAACATCTATCCATATTGGAAAGAAAGAAGCAAAATTATCTCTTTCTTAGACTGTACATGCTATAACACAGATGTGCCTTGAGATCATTAGGCTAAGGGAAATAAGCCAATCACAGAAGACAGATACCATATGTTTCCACTTACATGAAGTACCTAGAATAGTCAAATTCATAGAAAGAGAAAGCAGAATGGTTGTTGTTAGGGGCTTCAGAGAGAGAGAAATGGGGAGTTGTTGCTTAACAGTATAAAGATTCAGTCATGCTAAATGGAAAACCTCTACAGATTTGTTGTACAACAATATGCATATAGTTAACTATACTGCACTCTACACCCATAAAAATTAAGAGGGTAAATTTATGTTACTTGGGTTTTAGTACAATAAAAAAAAAATTATTATCTCAGTGACCATAGGGGTAGGGGTAGTGAAAAGGTAGGGCTTCAAGAATTTTAGATTTATGAGTTATTTTTCCTGTAGATATTTTAAATAAGAGTTTTTCTTTATGGTTATATCCCATAGTTGCAAAATCAAACATCACTGAGCTCATGTAGGGTTTTATTTCGCTTGGCTGTTGGGCAACACTAATGCCCATGTTTCCCTTTCACCACCAGCTCATTGAGTAGCTCACTGGTCTCCTCACACATTCATATCACTTTTATCCTGCTTGTAACCCACTTGTGCTGCGTACTCTCTACTTGCTGCACCCCGGTTCTTGTCCACATTTCCCTGCCCGGTCCTTGACCCCAGAGGGCTGACCTTGGTGGAATGCAACACCCAGGCTCTTTTTCCCTCTGGCTTCTCTTGGCAGATGGAGATACCACCAAGCACCTGAAGGGCAGGGGAGAGAAGTTACATGTTTAATCCCTGGCCTCCTCCCAGCTATACAACACTTTGACAAATGTCTGCATTTTTCTCTCCAAGGTTACAGCTCCATTCAAACAGCTCCTCTCTGACAGCTACAGGTTTTGCCACATTACCATTGCCATTCCCACCCCCTTGCCCATCACGGAAGGCAGTGGCTTCCCACGGATTTGGGTCCTTCAATGCCTCACTATCCCTTGTTGGTGTCTTTCACCATATCTACACTTTTACAAACAGTCACCTTCTCATTAAACTCTCCTAAATGATATTTGCTTGTGCATCTGTTTTCTGTGGGACCCTGACCAATCCATCACCGTTAGGATAAACCAAGCACAGAGCCACCCCAACAAAGTACAAGTTTCAAGCAACAACTTTTTCCTATATTCATGGAGCAAGCACAATGTTAAAACCAATATCTTTCTCCACATTGCAAACCAAGCTTCCTCAGTAAACCAGCACATCATTTCCAGTCTGCATTATGAAAGTTTGCGCTAGAGAGAAATGTCTGTATTGTGAAATCCTGCCACAATGGACTGAGTCTGGATCAAGGAAGAAGTATTCCAATGTCAGGGAAGACTGAGGGTGACAGGGGGTGGGGAGGGCTTGCTGGAGGGAGCCAGCCTTCAGCAGGTGGTGTCAGGGTGGGTCAGAACCAATCTTGAGGGGTTAATTCAGGCTGTTCTGAATGGCTGACCCCAAGCAGACAATTCAGAGCAAGTGACACTCATAAGCAATAGGGCAGCAGAGGGTTCTCACGGTGATTAATGAAAGTCTTGGTCTCTGATTCCCTTAAACTCACAAAGAAAATTATATTTCCCACCAGATCTGTCTCCTGCCTGGGACCAGAGAAGCCAGTTGTTCATCCCCTTGGGATGTAGGCAGAGAAATAAGTTATCCTAAGAATATATAATTACCTGGGTGTCTAGAGCTGCCTCACCTTTCTCTCCAACTGCCAAGCCTCAGCTAAGCCACGATGGAGGAAGGAGAGAGGAATAACCTGTACCAAGCCTCCTACCATGTGTGGGGCACTTGGCACACATTGTCTCCTTCAGGATGACTCTCTGCATAGCCCTGCAGGATGGCCATAGATAGAGGGAGCCTTCCTGGCCTTCCTGATGAAACAGAAGTCAAGAAGCAAAGCCACTCTAGTTAAATATTCCAGGGTCATAGAAGAGTGTCCTGCCTTCCCTAATCCATTCATCAAAACAGAGCGAGGGGGCTTTGGAAAGGGGAGAAGGGAGGGTAGGTGTGAATAGGGGAAGCGCAGGAGATGTTTAGGGTGGTAAAACCATTCTGTATGAAACTGTAATGGTGGGAATGTGTCTTTATGCATTTGTCAAAGCCCATAGAACTGTACAACACAAAGACTGAACCTTAATATAACTATGGATTATAGGTAATAGTAATGTATCAATATTGGTTCATTGATTGTAACAAGTGGACCACACTAACACAAGAACTCTGCTTGAGATGGGAGTGGGGGAGGGTTGAACAATGAGTATATGGAACTCTGTGTACCATCTGCTTAATTATTCTGTAAATCTAGAACTATACTTTAAAGATTAAATCTGTTAATTACAACAATGTATAATAATAATAATCCCACATACTGAACAGCTGCCCTTCCTATTGCTTTGCAGTGCATCTGGCCTTTCTCCCAATAGAGGAATAGGCTATGTTGTGACTGAGACTAGTGGCTGATGAGTGCAGGAAGGACATGGGGGATGGTCCAGTATCAACATGCACAGCTGCAAATGAGTATCAGAGGATGCTAAGAACTCAGTGGGGAAAAGTGGGAGGAAACCTCCTGGTCAAACATCTCTTAATTAAGGTTGAAGTTCATAATGACAGGAGGACTCCTTTCTGATAACACTGATAGCAGGTGACAGAAATTGGGAAAGGCTGTGAAATGCTCCTGTGGTTATGTTTCATTTTTTTTTTTTAACTTTCCTTCATTCATGAGTGAATATTGCTGAGGTAGGGAGGAGCTAACTGTGTCCAAATTCCCATTATAACGGTTATTGTAGTATTAAAAAAAAAAAAAGCTTTAAGATTCTAGGAGCCAGATCTGCCTCTGGATTTTTAAAGATATTCCAGGAACCCAAGTCCAGTTATTTAAAAGAGTCTTGTGTTGCTTTGGGTTCCCAGGAGGGCAAAGCTGAGATGGGGGTGCAGCCAGTTTATTAGAAGAGTGATCCCAGGAAGCATAGTGAGGGGTGAGGAGAAACAGGAAAGGAAGGAAAACCAATATAGGCAGGGTAAAAGGACTTAATGTTGTCAACTGCTTGCTGACACCAAAAAACTTCCATAGACTCTCAAAAAGAATCAGATAAGGCCACTCATGGCAGGTCAAGACAAAAGCAAGACCACTCCATAATCATGACTGAACACAAAGATAAGGACACTGTGTGACCATGAAAATAATCAAATATCCCCTTTTTCTGACATAAGTGAGTCCTGCCTCTTTATCAACAATAACCCAAGATCTGCTTTGTTGGTCCTACCTCTTAGATAAAAATTATTAAAATACCCAGTCATCAAATTGCCCTGAGCTCCCAATTCAGCACTCAATTCGGGAGTGGGGGGAATCAACTCATGTCTTACAATCCTTTTCAAAATCACCCAACACAAGTCCTCCTATACTAAAATCTCCTTAACTCTCTCACAGTCGCCCATGGTATGTATTTTCCCTGTTGCAGTCGACTAATCAACCTCACTTTGACTTTGGATGGGGTCCTGGGTCTTAGGCTGAGGGACAGTGACACCAATTAAAAATGAGTTACTGGATTAATTACCATTGTGGGCAGCTGGGATTCAATCCCACTGTGGACACTACAGAACTGCATAGAACGCATCTCAGAATTAATTGTGCCAGAAGATGGAAGACACCAGGGAATTAATAGCCGACTCCCACTCTCCTTTACTTGAGAGTCATCCCTGGCGCATTAACTCCTCTGCATTTTTGGATTGTGCCTGCATGAGGCTTAGCAGCCTCCCACAGCTTCAGAGGAATCCCAGGGATGGCAGAACAGAGAGGTATCTTGAGTTCTGCTCTCAAATGTGCTCTGGGGACTCTGACGAAGTCTGTGGAACTGTCCACCAAAAGTGTGCTGATCCCAGGTGGTCCAAGAGGATGTAGTGCAGTGTCCTACACTGCTAGCGATAAGCCACATTTTACAGATGCAGAAACTGAGGCTCAGAGAGGTTAGAAATGTTGAGCTGAGGTCACATGGTCTTTCTCTCAATGTTAAAAAAAAAAATCGCTAAATTTTTTCTGCCAGAGACACATTTCTGCTCATCTCTCCTAGATGTGTTTCTATAAAACTGTAAACAAAAGAGAATGTGTTAAGCCCCCCTTCTCACTTTATCAAATTGCAGAATGAGGTTTGGAGATCATCAGCTACCACAGAGCATCTTAAGGAATGTGCAAGACCCTTTGGAACGGTGATTTGGAAACTCCTGTAGTCGTGAAACCCCTTTTCTCTTCAGAGGAAATCTTATGTGGAACATAGAGCAGAGATGAGGCCCAGAACTTCCCCAACTTCATGACCTCAGTCAGCTTGTGAGGCTCCTCTGAGAATACCCAAACTCCATAGAGCACAGAAGTGAATCAAAAACAAAAGATTCAGATGCCTGCACCAGTCTGACCTCTATCAGCTTGTTACCCTGAATGAATTATATTATTTTACCTCTAAGACGGGGCTCATATGGCCCTGGGATTCCAGTTTCTCTCTTATACTACATTGTAGAGCTATCTCCTTTATCAACCAACAATTGAGGGCTAAATGAGCTGATTAAACAGCGCAGCCCTGCTGACATAATTCACAACTAATCTTGTTCATTCTCCAAGTACAGATTCAACCATTTGATCCTCACCATGCATCAGAGGCACCTGCTGTGGTGCCCACCCTCCTTTATTATGTGTTCAAATACAGTGTCTTATGCTCCATGATTATTGTTACAATAGATACATAGCTCAACACAGAGGCAAAGCAAAACAAAATCTTTTATCTCTTGTTTGCAATTTCCCTTGGGAAACAAATGGAAAAGCATGGCAAAGTCAGGTGATCAGCTGTGAAATAGACTCAGCAGAAACCAGAGGGCTTTAGGAGCCCAAAGATTCATGGAGGATGGAAAAGATAAAGGATAGGGGAACACTTATCAACAGGCTGCTACATGTATTTAGGGGTGAAATGATATGACTTTGGGATTTGCTTTAAAATTCTCCAATATGATAAAAAGTGAGAGGACAGATGAAACAAGATTGGCAAAATGCTGCTAATTATTAAAGCTGCATCCAGGGTACATGGAAGTGTGTTTCTTTTTGTGAAATTTTCTAGATCTAAAGTCTTCATAATAAAAGGATATGGTTGTGGAGTTTTTTTCCAAGTACAGTGTGTGTGATGCCCATCTTAAACACTTTGCACATTATCTCATTTAATCTTTTAGGTTTTTTTAAGGTTTTATTTATTTATTTGACAGAGAGAGAGAGAGCACAAGCAGGGGGAGCCGCAGACAGAGGGAGAAGCAGGCTCCCCGCTGAGCAGGGAGCCCGATGCGGGACTCGATCCCAGGACTTTGGGTTCATGACCTGAGCTGAAAGCAGACGCTTAACCGACTGAGCCACCCAGGCGCCCCTCATTTAATCTTTTAAAAATCTGATTTGCTTTACCGATGAAGAATCTAAGAGTCAAAGCAACGAGGTAATTTCCTTGGAGTGCTTGAGCTTTCTAACTAGAATTAAGGGCTCATGAAGAGGCTGAGTTGGAATTGGACCTTGACTTCTCAGCATATAAAGGCATCCCGGGAGAGGGAACCACATGAACAAACCTCCTCAGGTAAGACCTACAGGATGGGATCCACACTATGAGAAGATGGTTTCACAACTCATAAGTGCGAATTTTATTATCCAGCTGGTACGAGCTGCTTGTCTCATCGCCTGATCAACCCTGAGTGAACTACTTAGAGGAAGAACAAGATAATCAGGTGTTGAAGCAGAAGACTGAACGACCTGAGGGTGTTCTTGACTTGAACTGATCCAGTGATTTGCTATCTCAGCTGTGTCCTAACTCCAGTGTGAGAATGAAGGGGGACAGGGAGCCCTGACAGTGGAGTGAGGCAGAAATTCTGGCTCCTCCCAGCTTTTGAAAGACTAACTTTTCTTTCTCCTTCCTTTTCCACTCCCAGCTCCTGGCCAAAAAATAATAATTACATATATATTTACTGAGCATACTTACTGCATGCAGGGCAGTGTGCAGGCGGGATGTTGGGGATTTAAAAGTGCAGTAGATCTGTGCATCCCTCCAAGGGCTCCAAGCCTAGACCAGCAGCCACAAAGGGCAGTGATAATGTAAGTTCTGAAGGAGAGGTCTGTCTTGGGGTAGGACAGCTTAGAGGCAGCAGAACCCACATCCCACACAAGGCAAGGGTAGGGCTTGGGCAAACAAAAACTAGAGAGAGCTACCTAGGCAAATGAGGACATGTTTAAGATGTATTTGTCTGGGGAGTGGGCAGAGGAGGGCTATAAAAAGTTACAGAGGAAGGTAAAGAAAAGAATCCCTTTAAATCTGAGTGCTAGGCTTAGGGTAATACAGAGCCGGTGATGTTTTCCATGCAATGCAGAGAAGCATCTCATACACAGTGTGGTAGATTACATTCTGGGGGCCAAATTTTTACACCTCCCTATATCCACACCCTTTCCCATATGACTTTGCAGTTTCCCCATGTAAGCATTAGTGAGTGCATTTCCCCATCCCTTGACTTTGGGATCACCTATAAAACTTGCTTTGGCCAATGGGATCTTAGGAGATGAGACAAAGCTAGCTTTTGCAGGGGGCCCTCCCTCTTGAACTTCTGCTGTTGCATGACAAAGATAGGCCCTGGATGGGCTGTTGGTCCAGAGAGGATGAGACACACTCCCCAAGACCCACAGACTTGAGTGAGAACTGGAGCTTCCCCAGCCATCACAGTCAAAGCCAAATGGCTCAGCCATGCCCCTGTTTGATCAGAAAAACTCCAGCCAACTTGTGATATATAAACAAGTCGCACTGAGATCAACAGAGACATATGGCTAACCCACAGATGCATGAGCTGCATAAGTGCTTTTTGTTATATGCCACTGGCATTTGTTTGTGGTTGCTTGTTACACAGTAATAGCTGACTGATGCACTCACCATGCTTCTCTCTCCCCAAAATTCAGGGATTTTGTCAAGACTAGTCAATTCGTGGACAATCATGGGCACCTGAGAAGCTAAAGTTAGGGATTATGTCTCTCTTGTCGTGGAAAGAAGGGCAGGATAGTGCTGGCAACAACTGTGAAAAAGGCATGGCTTGAGGTAAGATAATATGCACACAGTCCTCCTATATATTTGACCTGGCCTAACTCTCCCTAACCTAGAAGAAGCACTGCTTTTTCCTAGAGATTAGGAGCATTCTAGAAGATTCTGAGAAACTTTCTTGGAGTTGGGAAAAAAAAAAGTAAACATTCTAAGTCCCAAAATTTTAGACTCTCTTACACACACACACACACACACACACACACACACACAAACACATTTCAAACCTAAATATTTCTAAGGTTTTGCAGTGTTTGGGGATAAAAACACATTCTCATCATATAAAGAGAATTCCCTTTAAAACAAATCTACCTTCTTCAACATACGAAAACTCATGTTTCGGAACCCATAACCAATAGTGTGTCTTGGGCACATTTAACACTATGATTTTAAAATATTGGCTGACTCTTAACAATTTTAGAAGGTTAAAATGGTGGAGGCCTCACAACTGTCAACAACTCTGTTATTAGGGAAAAAAATTGTGCAATTTGGACATTTCAAATTTTTGAGATCTTATCTCCTTTTTATGACAGCTGGTTCCAGGCAAGCTTGGACAAAGTAGCCATAAGCATTTATTGCTTCGCTAAGCCAGGAATCAGGGCTGTTAGCTGTTGAGAGAGAGAGATAGTTGTCCCCAGAACTGACATTCAAACCCTAACAAACTTTTTCTTTCTCACAGATGGAGATTCGGGCAGAAATGAACCCAGACTGCTTTGTACCTTCCAGTGTGGCCACAGCCCCCAGCTGCCTTCATGTCCCCAGCCCACCATGCATCAGAGACTGCTTCCCAGCAGATGCTGCTCAGCGTGTGTCCCCGTTAATCCAGGAAGAGATGATTTCCCTGAGCCTCCCATAGAATGAATCAGGACCTTTCAAAGCAGCAATTTGACAAGGCTCTTCTTACCTTTAGGAAGTTTTTATTTAGTCTTTTAAGGCATATATAAAAACATGGACCTAGTCAGGGTATAAAAATGTTCCTTTTGAAGGTTTGCAGAGTGTGTGCATGAGCCCCTCCCATAGAGGCACCCCAGCCTTTGGTGCACTGGAATCTGAACCTCTCCCCATTAACAGCCCTGTCCTCTGACCCCCCAGCAGCCTCGGCTCATCTTTCCCCTGGCCCTTTGCCCAAGCTCCAGCCCCTGCCTGGGTCTGTCCATTCACACTCTCTCTCACCTTGACATCTGGGGCAGGGCAAATCTAAGTCAGGGAGTCTAGGTAAGGACTGGGCAGGGCTGCACACTTTAGAGCTTATCCATGAAGCTTTTCATTGCCGGGAGCAAGAACATCTTGTTACAGTGACACAATCCTTATCTTGTCTGACAGAAATATCCCATTTTGAGAGACTAAACCTAGCAGGGCAGAAAATGAGAAAGATACCAAACCCAGATTGTCAAGGAAAACATTTATCAGAAGCCAATACAACACAGATCCCTCAGGTACAGGGTCAGGATGCAGGAGCCAGACCCAGGCATTGTTGCACTTTGTTAAACTGAGGTCATTCCCTGATCAGAGCCACACTGACTCCTCAAGCCCAACACAGCGCCCTGGGGACGAGAACAGATTCCAGGATAATCGGCCTCACCTGGGAGTGGCCCTACGTGACGCTGCTCACAGCGCCATCTGGTGGCTCCTTGATGACATGCCAGACTGCAGAGCCTAAAGACCCCAGCAAAATCTCAACCAGAAGGGTTCAGAAAAGTCAAAACCTCACCCTGCCTTTAGTTCTCTCTCCCACCTGCTCACTCTTGTTTAATTGTCAAGATTTTCTTGGTCCTTGCAATGTACATGGTGAGAAAAAAGACTCCGCCAAACCTCAGTCCCATTTGAAGTAAAGCATTTGCTTCTCTGGGATGTATTAGACATCCAGTCAGCCAGACCAGCGCTGGAATGTTCCAGCCCATGTGGAGTGCAGTGCTTTTTCCCACTTGTCCTCCCCTTCAATGACTTTGCAAAGGCAGGAGATGAGGACAGAGAGAGCCTTCCGTGGCTGCCCCCCGGGACTGCAGGGTCCTCTTACTCTTTGAATGTGATCTCCAAGGGCTGTCCTCAACCCAGAAGGAAAATCTACAGCTGCCAAATGATTTAGTGGCCAGTGGCACAACGTGGAGGCCTCTTTTTACCTTTTCCAGTCCTCTTTCAAATACATCAGAGCCAACCTCTCCTTACAATTAATGCTCATCCCAATGTTAAAACACCATGAGACGACACTATCCAGCTCTCCTCAAAAATCTTACTACAAACACGAGAAGATGGGCAGTAATGCCACTGAAGACAGATGCCACAGCTAGGATTATGGTGCTGTGAAGGTATGTTCTTTCAGCTCAACCGGGCTTCGGAAGTGACTATGTTCAGGTAAAAACATTCACTAAACCCCTGCCATGATAATCCTGATCATACCAGATAAATCACAGCAAAGAAGGGGATACAGAACATTCTGGACAGTGAGCAAGAGAGAAAATACTAGAGCATCATAAGCAAAACAGGCCATCGGGGTAATGTAAACATTAGCAGAATACTTTTTTGAGACATTAGCCTATGTTTTTCTCATGCTATTTTAATCTCCTTGGATTTCATGCAAGTAGCCTTTGTAATTCTTCCCCTCAGGGTATTTTTTACAGAACAGGTTGCAGATGGGACTTGAGGTCAGAAGCTTGTCTTTCTCCTGTCCTCTGTAATGGCTCCCTGATAAATACTAGGTGTCCCAGGTGTGGAGTGGAGAGAGAGAAACTTATGCTGGCAAGGAGAGAATGCAGGACAGGGCTGGGACTATCTGTGAGTCCCACATCTATGATGTCGGGAATATCTGAGTCATGAGGACAGCACTCTGAAGCAGGGTGGGGAGTGAGGGCGTCACAAGACCTCAAGGGGATACTAGGGTAGGGGACGCTAGACCCAAGGACCCAAAGCTCAAAGCCTCACCAAAGATTCTGGCATTCCAAGCGGAACCTGAACAGCCCCAACAGGCTGAGACAATGGGTATGTCTCAGCATTAATCAGTGCAGACCCGTGACTCATGACTGGAAAGGCCTCCCCTTAGCTTTAGCCCTATAAGTGACCCCAGGACCCTGGCACAAACCCAGGGTAGAGAGGTATATATGGTAACACCTGAGGCAAAATCTCCAGACAACCCAGCAGAATGGGACTCAGCATTAGAATATAAGAAAGGTGAAGACTCCGATTCACACCACTTCAAACATAGTGGCAGGAACAGACTTTGCAGGAACCTGCCACTAGAATTACAGAGACCCAGAAGGAAACATAAAATGGAGACTGAAGGTAAAGACTCAGCAGTACGGAATTAAAATCTAAGCATTTAAAGCCCAGAGCCACACACAGTGCCCGAAGTGAACTTAGACAGGCCTGGTGTTTGACCACGATGGTGAGGGTGACTCCCAATTTGTTAGCAAGGACACACAAATCAGAGCCTGTGGTTGGCAGCAGTCGCACTTTGTGTGGCCCCCTTGTCTTCTGAGACCCAATAACACTGGTCTGAGCATCCTCTCCCACAAGCTGCAGGAAGCTCAGTGAATTCCTGGAGCGGCACAACCAGGGCTCAGTCCTCTTAAGAAACTCAGGAGAATGGACAGGGTCACGGAGATGTTAGTTTTCCTCCCTTTCCAGACAAGCCCTGAGACAGCGATTTGCTTTCCCTCAGATACAAATTGTATTACTCTATCCTCCTTAAGACTTAGATCTATAGTCAGGTTTGTCCTCAAAAAGCAATTACATGGTTGTCAAAACCCGTCAAGCTGAATACTTAACATTGGTGCATTTTATTGTATGTTAAATAGCTCTCACCTTAAAACACACACACACACACACACACACACACACTTGCTATGGGCATCTCTAAAATCTGGAAACAGACAAATATTTTTGTCATCAAAGACATCTTCAATCTGTAAAAAGTGATACTTCCACACTTTAGGACCCTCGAGACTTGGATTAGGTTAATGAAGACAGAATATATATAATATTCTCATTCTAGGGTGTGGGTTCAGTCATTCTCAACACTAGGAACTACCTGGGTAGGACAGAGCAGGGGAGCAGCTCATGACATTGTGCTGGCATGCTGGTGTGCATTGAGTTGGGGCTGTGAGGGAGGAAAATATCATTATGGCTTTTTTAAAAACCGGATCGGGAGGGGAGAGATCTAAGCTCATTACGCACCCACCGTGCTCCCTTGAGCAAATTTATTTTCTCTCCCTAGGCATTAGATATTCGACCGTAAAAGGAGTAAGATGGGTAAGGTGATCTTTACATCTTAAATTTTATTATTGATTCTGTATTTTATCTATCTTGCAGCACTCGGGTGATTTGCATTATAAATCATAGAAGATATAAGTGAGGCTTCTGATAAGCGACGGTCCCTAAGAAGATGCTGCTCTTCCAAGTTTCTGAATGGAAAACCAAGGCCACGTAGCAACTTGAAAATGAAGTGCCTTCTGATCACCACACCACAGAAGAAAAGTACACGCTGGATTTCCATGTTGCTAAAGGTAAAATCACCACAACTGCATTTTTACAGACTCCTTCGACTGGTTGAGAACCAGAGCAGATCCACCCCCTTGCCGTAGCACTAGAGTTAAGCCACCAGCCTGCAGGTGTGGGGCTCTGGAGTAGACCAGAGCCGAGAAGCTGACTGCCTGTGTCTAAAGAGGGTCCAAAAGTATCCCGGCAAACCCTCGGCTGGTAGGCTAGAGCCAGGGCTGCTTTCATAGCCTAGAAAAAAACAGAAGGCTGCCCAACGACCAAACCACAGCCCGGTCAGCCCCCTGTGCTGCATTAGGGCTAAACTTGGCCCAGATAAGGTCATTGAAGAGAGGATGTTTTTAAAAGACAAAGAAACAACAAACCTACTGCAGTACAACACCGGCAAATTCTATCCAAAGCTGACCCAGGAACCCAGCGCTGCAGACCCCAGTGTGATTCCAAATGTCAAGAGCACCACCTGCTGCCCAGACTGGGAAAAGTCTGGTTTGTCTGCTACCTCCTTCCCTTTCCCTTCAGCAACATCAAACAGAAAGTGCCTTCATCTCAAACTGGATGAGAGAGCTCAGGATCCGAAGTTCTCTCCAAGATCTGAGAGCCATTTGTATGTTTTTGGGTTTATAATGGCCTAAAAAAACTTCACACAAACTCGATCTCATGCTGGATCATCAGACAGATAAAGGAAAGGAAAATCATCAAAACATTTCTGGCCTCTATTTTGCATTTGTTAGGATATAGCAAGGAAATTGTGTCTGGTGCTACTATTTTAACTGTGGTGTGTTCATGGATCAGAACAGCAGTGGACGGCCTCCTCAAGGAAGTATTTATACTAAGTAAAAGCCAAAGGACTCAGCTTCGAGCTCTATAGCGAGTGTAAAAAAATGGGGTGAAAACGGAGTCATCACAAGGGACTCGCAATGGTAAAGAATGTAGACAGAACAGTAAGGACCATATTTGCAGTGCAAAAGAGCAATTTAGTGGAAACGAAACATCATCTATCCGATCAAATTGATATAAATTATGAGGTAGTTTTATTTGAAGCTGATTTGTAGTTTTGTTTTGCTTGTATGAAGTATGAATTATAAGGATAAGAAATGTAGACCTAGTATTGTTCGAAATATTTGTTAAATTAGGGGCGCCTGGGTGGCTCAGTCATTAAGCATCTGCCTTCGGCTCGGGTCATGATCTCAGGGTCCTGGGATCGAGCCCCGCCTCGGGCTCCCTGCTCAGGAGGGAGCCTGCTAATCCCTCTGCCTCTGTGCTCTCTCTCCGTCCATTGTGCTCTCTCTCCCTCTTGCTCTCTGTCAGGTAAATAAATAAAATCTTTTTAAAAAAATATTTGTTGAATTACGTAAAATGATTTACTTCTGCCTCCTGACTGCTCTCCTTATTTCTACCCCTCCCCCTCCAATATACACACACATATTCAGTGTTATTTGTCGAGCGAATGGTCAAATTGTGTCAACACAGAGGGTTCGCTAGAGTTTTCTCCCTCTAAAAGGGGCGCATATATGACTCAGCATGAGTCAGGTTTGGGCTGCAGTGATGGTGTGCTACATAGCAAACACCCCCCAGTTCTCAATGGCTTACGGTGCGACCACTGTCTGTCGTCCTCACCCGCAAGTGTTGCGGGTCAGTTAGAGCCCCTCTGGGTCTGCAGGCCAAGTTCAGGTCTGCTCCACGTGTCTCTCATCTTTGAACCCAGGCACGCTCTTTTTGTGGCCGATGGCAGGGACCCAGAGGCCACATCAAACAGGCTGACACATCTAAAGCCTCTGTGCCCATCACATCCGCTCCCGTTCTTTTGGCCAAAACAACAGGGTAAGGAAGTGTATTTCTCCCACGGAAGTGGAAAGAAGCCAGGACAGGGGGGAGGAGGGAAGGTAGGGTTGTGGGCAGACCATACAACCTATTACAGACCCACATCTGAGAAATACTGCCTTTAAAAAAAGGGATCATTTACATTCCTATTCCTCCCTTTAAAAAAAAATGTGTAGAACCTCCAATCCAAGTGGTAATCAAGTCTCTGTATCTTTTTTTTTTTTTTAGATTTTATTTATTTATTTGACACACAGAGAGAGAGCACAAGCAGGGGGAACAGCAGGCAGAGGGAGAGGGAGAAGCAGGCTCTCCACTGAGCAGGGAGTAGGACGCGGGGCTCATCCCAGGACCCTGGGATCATGACCTGAGCCGAAGGCAGACGCTTAACCGACTGAGCCACCCAGGCGCCCCTCAAGTCTCTGCATCTTATTCCTTTTTCTCATTTCTGAAATCTCTGTCAGAATAGCTTAAATGAACTGAGGACTAAACCACAACCAGAGGCCAGACCTAAAACTTAAAAGCTGAGATTGCGGACCAAGGGGCCCTTGGAGGAGCTCTGGTCTCCTCCCGGCCTGCTGCACAGATTTGTGAGAGCCAGACTCCAGGAGCCCTGCTCTCACCCCAGCTCTGAACCGGAGTGGCCGGAGACGGGGTGAGTGGTGTTGCAGCCAGCCGAAAGCAAAATCCAACAGGAGTGGCCCTCAGCCTGCTGCCAAGGCCCGAGGGAATGGGGCCGCGGGGTGACCTCACTTGTCCTCGGAGCTCCCCCCACCCCGTGCGCTGAGGGTGTGGGTAGCGAGCTTCCTGCTGAGAATGGCTTCACCGTGACCCTGGGCAGGCTGGCGAGGGGACCCTGATCCTGGCAGCTTCCGTCTGCTGGACATGGAGGGGAAGTGCCCCCAGAAAGGAGGGATCCCATGGTGAGATGGCTCCCTCCGTGAAGAGGAAGATCTGCAACTCACTCTCCCCCAGGGTCCAATGTCATACAAATGAGACCAGTCTAATCTCTGAGGAAGAGCAACCAGAAAACGACTGGAAGGGGAGATGGTGGGGGAGGGGCAAGACGGGGGAGGGGGAGGTGCAGGCTTCCAGTTACGGAATGAGTAAGTCACGGGGTTGAGATGCACAAGATCGAGAATGTAGTCAATGACACTAATCGCGCTGTGCAGTGACAGATGGGAGCCACACCTGTGGCGAGCACAGAATAACATACAGACTTGTCAAATCACCATGCTGCATCCCTGAAACTAATGTAAAATTGTCTGTCAACTGGACTGCAATGAGAAAACGAGAAGAATCACCGGATGTACAAAATGACTCCACAGTGTAGAAACAACAGCCCATAGTAATTAAAATATGGTGCTTCTGATACCTGGGTTAACAGGTTAATGAAATCGAGTAAGTGTAGATACAGTGATGCGTATATTGATTGACTGAATGCATAGAAGAAAAATTAGTGTATAATAAATAAGATATTCATTAAATTTTTTTTTAAATGAATAAGTCAAAAAATTGTGTCAGGACAGCTGGCTAGCCACTGGGGGGGAAAAATAAAACTGAACTCCCTACCTAACTCCTTGCACCAAAATAAATTCTGGATGGATGAAATATTTATAGTTTAAATGTTTAATAAAAATACACATAGGAAAGAGATTTAATATTTAATCTCGGCATTGTGGGGGAGGGCGTGCTCTCTAGGCAATCGATCAACATCAGAACCCAAAACAGGCAAGACCAGGGAGTCAGACCCCCAGAAGAGTATAGGGGTTCTTTGAGAGGGAAACTTACCAGGGGTGTGCCCCAGAGTACTGGGCAGCAAGCAGGAAATGACACTTAGGGATGGCACTAGAAATGCTGGCTCTCTCCTGCCCAGCCCACACTGTCCTCTTCTTAGAAAAATACTCTCAATTCATGCTCATCCAGAAGGGGCAGCCCACCACATCCCATGCCACCTGCCACCACCATCACACGTAGCTGCCTGGGCTAGGGGTGGGCACCTGACCCAAGCCAGCCAATCGGAATTCCTCTCCCAGGAATTTGGAAACAGATCCCTGTGGGTGAGCCAGTTAGCTCCAAGGAGACATGCTATAAGGTTACGGAGTGTCCAAAGCCGGAGTAAGCATAGGACACCCGTAACTGTGAGCAAGCAAATCCCGGAAGCTGATGTGAAGAGGGCTGGTGTGCAGGGGAAGAGGAGAGAACACCCAGCCCCAGGCCTACCTGAAAGCCCCTGGGCTACCTCTCGGCGAGGCTGGACAGTCAGTGCAGGTGACCTCTGGTTCTTGTGAGACCTTTTCAGTGGGGTCCCCCATGACCTTGCAGTAAGCCCCCTCTCTACCTGAGTCACTTGTGCTGCTCATCACCCTTGCAACATCATGATTCCTGATGAAGATGCAGCTTATATGGATGCACATGCTAAGTAAAGCACCTAAGAAGGAAGAACAAATCAGAGCTAAGAGAGGTGGGGGAAGGAGAGGTCACAGCTGGCATCATTCTGTTCTGTTTGAGAGATGAAGCAGACCTAAGAAAACCAGACGAGTGGAAACGGCGTGCAGTCACTCAGCCCTCTGAAGGTGGCCTGCGTCCCAGAACTTGGCAACAGAAAACACTCAGAAGCCGCAAATGTGGGACAAAACGTCCCATGGTGCTTCTGTTATTTTCAAGGGAGTAGGCAAACCAGAAAAAAACAGTGATGTTCAGCCCTTGAATGATTTTTAGGAGGGCTGAAAAGCCAGCCAGGCAGCTTGAAAGGGGCTGCTTCCCGGTTACAAAGGCTGGGCTCTCTGATTCCAGGCAGGGGAACAGCCCTGCTGACTTTTCACAACCTTCCATTCTTTCCCTGGGATTGGTTTCCACCCCTGAGGGCAAGTGTAAAGAAAGAAGCACTATAAAAGGAATTACCCTCGGTTTGAAGACTCGGCTCCCCTCCTCAATCAGAGTGCTGTGTGGATGCCTTTGGGCCAAAGTCGGGCCTTTTATAAAAATAGAATGAAGCTTCGTGGATCACATTTTGGAGAATGGAGACTCGTCTTGAGAAAGTATTTTTGTTTTTTAATGAGTGCAAAGGTGCGGAGCATCCACAGCCAGAAAGAAAGCCGTTGGGCCTCAAAGAAATGAGGAGAAGGGAATGAAGAGCCTTCCAGCAGATAAAGGACGACTCTCCTTCCTGTTGTGATTTTTCTAGCCAGGGAGGCTTTGTCAAGTGGCCACGTCTCCATAGCCAAGAATCTGACCTAAAAACAATTTGAATTGCGGCTGCTGCCTGAGGTGGACGAGGAAGCAGGTATCTTGCTCTGGGCATACCTGTCCGGGAGCCTCTCTGTGTGATCTGCCCTGCAGACCAGAGAGCTTGAACTCGTTCGAGAGAGAGCCCCACCCTCTACCTCTGTGTGGCTCGAGGTGCCTTGAGATATTTTTTTAAGATTTTTTTATTTATTCATTTGAGACAGAGAGATACAGAGAGAGAGAGAGCATGAGCAGGGGGGAGGGGCAGAGGCAGAAGGAGAAGCAGACTCCCCGCCGAGCAGGGAGCGCAACGCGGGGCTCCATCCCAGGACCCTGGGATAGTGACCTGAGCCGAAGGGAGACGCTTAACTGACTGAGCCACCCAGGCGCCCCGATGTGTCTTGAGATATTAATTGACGGTTTGTTGGTTTGGCACTTCCCTCGCTCTTTCCTTCAATTCTAGCTGGTTCTCAAAAGGTACATGGCAAGGCAGAAAAGACAAGTAAACTGCAGGTTATCTGGTTTTGTTTCCAAAATCCATGGCCAGCATTAAGGTGAGGCAGGTGAGGCACTGTCCTCGGCTGCAAAATCTAAAGAGCCACCAAGAAACTCAAAATCAGGATAGATAATATTTTAATGTAAAATCAAAATTACTAAGTCACTCACCCCAGGCTTGTTAAGTAATAGCCAGTAAATACTCTTGGTGTGGCTTAAAAAGAAAATTAATACAAAAAACCTCTGATTTTTGGGGCGCCTGGGTGGCTCAGTCGGTTAAGCATCTGCCTTCGGCTCGGGTCATGATCCCAGGGTCCTGGGATCGAGTCCCGCATCGAGCTCCCTGCTCAGCGGGCAGCCTGCTTCTCCCTCTCCCACTTCCCCTGCTTGTGTTCCCTCTCTCGCTGTGTCTCTCTCTGTCAAATAAATAAATAAAATCTTAAAAAAAAAACCCAAAAACTCTGATTTTTAAGGTGTACCCTTAAGGGACATTCTGGACATGCCTAAATTTAAATTTAGGGTCTGAGAGGGATCTTCATTCACCTCACCCTAATCCCAGGCCTGCCCAGGGGAGAATCTGGAAGACCTATGGAGGGTGGAAGGAAGGAGAAAGGAGCTTACAGAGAGAAAAAGAGAAAGGGCTCCCCCAGCTCCCAAACCATACAAAGTAACCTTCCCAGCTTGAGCAAATAGAATCCTACGGGCCTCAGAAGCCCCAGGGATCCAAGTGGAGGCTTGGAAGAATAATCAGTGCGACCAGATTATGGACTGTTGTACAAAGGATTCCCAGGCCCTAAAGTGGCAAGAGAGCAGCAGAGAGGTGGGCTGGGACGGAGGGTGTGGCAGCAGGAACCCATGGGGATTGATCGCTGAAGGCTGCCCCCCTCCACATGGCGCTTCACAAGACCCCAGAACTGTGATCACATGTGCAACGAATGGTGGAGGTCACTGCCCAGCAAACAGCAGGATGGGGGTACAGTCAAAACATCAGAACATAAAACATCAGAAAATAAAATTATGCAGTAATTGTTGCACACCTGTAGTTTCAGACTAATATTAACACCTGCCATATCCAGACAGGGAAACTGAAGCCAAAAGGTTAGTTAAGCAACTTGCATCAAGCTTGGATTTAAAAAACAAAAAACAAACAAAAAAGACTGCATGAATCTACATTTGACAGAGAAACATATCAATTTCAACGTATCAATTTAAAATGAAATCCTTCGTTTTAGAAAGAATGCTTATTAAAATATTTCCTGTTTCCAGAGTCACCTCCATGATGCTCCTGCATAAATCTCTCTGTCAAAGGCGTGGGGGCCTTGCTGAAGGCTGATGAGAAAGGAGAGCAATCTAAGAACCACCTGTCTTCCTCCACCCTCCCCCCCAAAGTTCTTTTGGGACGTTGGAGCCGAGAATTTATGCACACTCTTCCTTCTATCAGATCAGGGGAGGGCCCAAGATCTCTCAAGTGAAGTATACTTTCAGATCATGATGAAGCTATTGGCTTTCTGTTGACATAAATTACACGGGTACCCCAATAGATGAAGCATCATTTTCTCTGTGCTGCACGGTTTTTATAACAGCAGCTGGATTTCTCATTGTAATTTTTCTTAAGGTCAAATATTCTTTTCCAAGTATATTCGGTGATATGAAACTTGTCAGAACAAATCTAGATATATCTTTATGTTCTTGTATTATTATTCACTTCCCAGATCCTATCAGGGAGATAGACAAGGAGGAAAAAAATATACCATTAACAACAAAAGAAATATCTGATCCTACTCTGTATGGAATCTGTGTAAAACAGAAAAAAATATAACCCACGGGAAAAAGAGAAATCTTCGCTATTTATTCCAGTATCACTGCTTTCTTGAAAACAATTACAGAGTTTTCACTGCTATTGGTTTCCAGCTTCTAGGACACCATCAATGTAGGATACACCCTAGGTTTAAGAAGAGCTTTCAAGGGGAAAAGGAAACTATATTCAGTATGCATCAATTGTAAAATGCACTTCAGTGGAAGAAATGCTATGATATGGAAAAGTGTCTAACTTCGAATGAGAAAGAACAGCCATGGAGATTCTTTCTCACAGCAACTCAGCTGTTAGTATTTGCCATTGGGGGGATGGCCACGGTGATCCCACACTGACACCAGAGGCAAGGTCATCAAACGTGGGACTGAGATCCAGAAAAGGGGAGAGATATGCTTTTCCAGGTTCTCTAGGCAAGATGACATGGAGGGAAGAGCCATGGCCTCCCACAATTATGGGTTCGGATCCCAGCTCGGCCACCTGTGTGACACACAGGTCCTCTGTTTCCTCATCAGTAAATCAGGGATTTCTTCATTCATGCAACAAATGTTTATTATGAGCCTAAAATTTTTCAGGCACTGTTCTAGACACTGATGATACCTAAGGGAACAGAACGGAGAAGGTCCCCGCCCTCCTGAAGCATAGGTTCCAGCGGTGTTGGGGATGGGGAGGGGCAGACATCAGGCCAACTAAGTGAGCATTTGAGATGCTGAGTTCACTGGTGGAAATTAAACAGGGGACTGGGACAGCGTATCAGGGAGGCAGCTTCTCGAGGAGATAGCCTTTGAGCTGAAACATCACAGGGCTGAGGAAAATCATTCCAGAGAAAGCAAAGAGCCAGTATCATGGCCCCAGAGAGTGCTGACTGGGCTTGAGGAGGCACCATGGTGTTTGTGTGAGGACAGCAACGCTAGCGATGGGAGAGGGGTGGGAGATGCGATCAGTGAGCAAGGGAGGTCTGTTCAGCTCCTATAGGCCACAGTGAGGAGTTGGGTTGCGTTCCAAATGTAACAGGAAGTCATTTTAAATGGCAGTGACATGATTACATTCCTGTTTTAAAAATTCCACTCTGGGGGCGCCTGGGTGGCTCAGTCATTAAGCGCCTGCCTTCGGCTCGGGTCATGATCCCAGGGTCCTGGGATCGAGTCCCGCATCGGGCTCCCTGCCCCGCGGGAAGCCTGCTTCTCCCTCTCCCGCTCCCCCTGCTTGTGTTCCCTCTCTCGCTGTGTCTCTCTCTGTCAAATAAATAAAATCTTAAAAAAAAAAAAAATTCCACTCTGGCTGTGATCATTCATGCAAGAGGTGCAGGGCGGGATACTACAGCCTCTATCATGGGATTTCCTGGGATTCGCTGAGAAAATATCAGGGTCCTGGCAGAGTTCCTGGCTCCGCATCCGTGCTCCTAAATGACCACTATTAATTATAATATATATGGAGCCCTCTGAATATCTCCTTCATTCTATTTAATACATTGCATGAAATGATCAGTTTTGGGGCCTGTCTCCCAGACAAGACCAAGCTCCTTGACAGCAGTGACTACGTTATATACATCATTGTATTCTCGGGACCTGCTACAGGGCCTGACTCGTGACAAGCACTCTATCATACTTGCTGAGTTAAGAGCTGAATGCACAAATGATTTTTTCTTGATGGAAGGAACCCAAATAGTTTCTGTTCTTCCACCGTGGGAGTTAAGAGATGGAAATTCAGGTTTGCAAAGATGAGTGGGTTAATAAGGATTACTGGGCATTCTCCTTACTGGGCATGGTAGATGTGGTAGGATGCCAAAATGGCCGTAGATTCTAATCCCATCAAGCTCCTTCCATCGAGAGGTGAAGCCTGTTTCCTTGCCCCTTAAATCTGAGCTGCCTGTGTGAATTGCATCAGCCAGTAATGTGGTGGAACTGATGTTATGTGAGCTCCCAGGCTAAGCCTGAAGAGACCTCACAGCTACCAACCTCATGCCTGGAACCCTTCCACCGCCATGTCTTCAAGTCCAGGCCGGCCTGCTGCATAGAGGATGAGCAGCATGTGGAGGGAGGGGTCCCAGCCATCCTACCTCCTCTAACCAAGAACAACAAAGCACTGCCTAGATCAGGGCTGCCCAGCTGAGCCCAGCCCACAATCCCAATCCAAAGGCTCCTGAGAAATAATAAATTTGTACTCTTTTTAACCATTAAGTTTGGTTGTTTTGCAGCAAGAGCTAACACAGCAGATCTAGGGTAGAAATTCAGTGCAAGTCAGCAGGGGAAGGAAGACCAGTTAAAAAGAGGAGACTGTACAAAAGGCAGTGAACTCCAAAGCATGAATTAAGAGCCAGACTGCTCTTTTACTCCTAAATGCAAATGGCACACCATCCTACCCCGTTTTAGAATGGAGAGGGTCACCATATTCTGCTGCCTCGCTGAAATGGCCGAATCCTCTGTCAGCACTGGTGATGGGGTCAGTTTGCCAAGAACCTGTCTCTCTACAGCAAAGTGCCCTGCCAGCCCTCCCCTACCTACCTGCCCTTCTCTAAAAGCCTGATCTTTATCCATCCTAAGATGTCACTGACAGCACCTGCCTTTGTTCTCCATCACGATGACTGGAACTCCCCTGCCCAGCTGGGTTGGAAGAAATAGAAGCCATCATTTTCCCCAAGTTCCCCAAATCAGTCTCGGAAAAGCGTGCAGGCAGAAGTCTCAGGGCCCCGTCTCTCTGGGCCATTTAAAAGTTGTCACCAAAATGGCTCACCTCCAGGGATCTCATGTGCCTCTGACACCACACAGCCGGGAAAACGGGCTGCCAACGCCAGGGAGCAGCAATCCCAGCCAAAGGGTGACTTAACAGCCTCCAAGAGCGAGCCCCAAATGCCACAACCTCCACTGTGATGCCGTGGATTCACAAGGGCCCTGCAACCTCTCCAGGATCACTTTGATCCAGTTTTTTGTCATCTTTGTCATCTCTACAAGGTCCCTGCCCCACCCTCCATGGCTCTGGGGTCCTGAAGGGAAACGTCAACACCACAACAAGTGTCCCAGTATAGTGGCTCCCACGTTCCCCAACCTCACACCAACGCTGGGCACGCCTTCCCCAAATCCTGCCTCCTCGATTCCCGTGTGTAGCAGAGCCCCCCACTATCCTATCGGCTATCCAGAGGCCACCCGCTGTAGCTGCTACAGGTGCCCCCAGCTTCCCGTGACTCTCTGCATGAAAGGCATCCCCCAGATGTGGAAGCTTTAGCCCAAAACAGGCCAGAAGTGGCAGGGAACTTAATCCATCAGGAAAATCACTCCACCAATGGAAGGACGGGCGTTGGTGGTAAAACCCCAGCTCTCTTGTCCAGGAGTGGGAGGATTCTGAGGGTTATCCTACACGGCATCTCGGAGCACCCCCACCCCGCCTCAATTGCCCGCAGCAGTCCTCAGGCACGAATGCCTGCTTGCTCGGCTTTTCTCCCTTCCCAGACTCCCTTCCCCATTCTCACCACATTTCTTGGGAGATAGGTCCCTGTCTCAGCCTCTGCTTTGGAGAACCCCATGTCCCCAGAACTTTCCCAGACAGGATTAGCTTCCTCCTCTCCTGGCCAGAAACCTCCAGCACCACCTGCTGGAGCTTCCCTCCACTCCACAGCCCAGCTACAGGGCTGGAGCCCCGATACTCACACAGGCCCCGAGAGTCTTGCTGATGCACTGGAACTAGTTCTAATGTCTCCCTTGGAAGAAAGGAAACCACAGTTGAGTCTATAACCCCTCTCTGAGCTTGTTGGTCCCTGGATTATATCACCCCACCAAAATCACCAGGGTCCACCCATTCAGGGAGCCCGGGACCCAGAGCCATTCAGTGCCCTGGTCCCCTGGACTCTGCCTCAGTCTGGGCGGCCAAGCATTAAGGGGTCCATTCCAGCTATGGAGGGACCCCATCAAGAGGGTCTGGAAGGACTGGGGAAGGTCCC
Organism: Leptonychotes weddellii; assembly: GCF_054177405.1. Lineage (NCBI taxonomy): Eukaryota > Metazoa > Chordata > Mammalia > Carnivora > Phocidae > Leptonychotes > Leptonychotes weddellii. Next base: position 55,814,442 of record NC_138369.1, read on the forward strand.
CGGAAGCAGTGGCCTCCTGCTCATACTAACTGGATATGAGAAACTCGTAGACTATTTCCCAAGAAAGCAGACTCTGAGAAGGAGATGCGTGTGCAGGAAGTTTCCTGGGGACTGTTCTCAGTATCAACACCTGTTGGGGAAGGGGGGTATAATCACGCGGGACTGGGTGAAAGGAATGTGAGACAGTTGAAGCGAAGGCGTTGTCTGGTGCCACACGGAGATCTGGGATGGCCCTGCTGAGCTGTCCTGAGTTGAAGCAAAGGGCTGGACCTTTGTAATCCACAATGACCAGTCACTGGATGAGAGCTGCCCCAGAGAGGGGCATGAATGTGAGTCCGGAGATTCAGTTCCTCTGAGGGCAAGTCTGGAAGAGCAGGTGCTTCAGTCCAGGAGCAGGGCTGATAAGGCAACAGGGCACCCATCACACCCAGTGTTACAATACTCAGAGGCAGGCGTGGTCAGAAACTTCCCTGCCACCCGGAGCAGATGAGGACAACGGAGTGACTGCCCCATGCTAACTTGAGAGGAGCTGGAGCTAAGCCCTAAGGAAAGAATGCAAGTCCCTTGACAGCCACGCCTGGGGCTTCACGCCTGGAAGGACCAACCATCGCTCCTAAAGCCACCTCCAGACCCACCCTCAACTCTCAACCAACCTGCAGGGGGGTGGTTTGCGTGAGAAGCCCCAGGTCCGGCAGTACTGGGTACTAGTTTCAAACACAGCCTTTCTCTTCCCACAAAGCAGGAATGGGAGGGGTTAATGAAGCCTCTGGCTGAGTACCTCGCTTGCAGAAAGGAGCCGGCTGGGAATCACTCATCCGAAGGCAATGAGGAGCCAGCCTTGCCGGGTCAGAGCCGAGTAGAGGCTGGGGACTAAAGCGACGGTGCCACTCTGCCCTGGGGTTTATAGCAGGCAGCTGGCATTTTTGGTAAACCAGGCAACAATGAGCAAGTGAAGTCACTTCTCTGCGCCTCAGTCTCCCCATCTATTAAGTGGGGCTGTTGTTTTAAGGTGGAAATGGGGTGCTTTCAGGAATTCCCTCCACAAGCTGTGAGGTGCTACCCAAGTGTCAGAGTAGAAAGCAGCTTCTATGTTGCTACTTCTCAAGCATGTCCAGATGGTAACATTTTAGCAACAAAAGACAAAATCGTGTGGGAATCCCTGAGAGAAAAGAGGAAAGTTTCATGGCTCTTTGGGAGAACGTAGATCAATTCAAAATCAAGCTGGCAATACCCTATAAGCTGACGTTTTTCTAGGTCTAAGAGAAAGTCTCCCATACGTTCACAAGGAGATGTATATACAATGGTGAACACAGTATCTTTGTAACATTATAGAATTAGCAAGAATAACCTTGATGTCCCTAAGGAGGGAAACTGAGGAAGCTAAGAGGCTAGATTCAAGAAACATTAAGGATAATAAAGCCAACAGGGTTCGTCTGGATTTGAGGTGGGGGGCAGAGGTATCAAAGGGGGTGCCTGTGTTTTGAATTTGCTCAGCAGACCCGTTCTGTGCAAGAGGGAGCAATAAAGAAGGGCCAGGTGTGGGGTGATGATCACATTTCTGGTCTGGAGGAATGTATGCCCACATGTGGATGCATCACGTGGCCAGTTGGACAGACGGTCTGAGCCACGAGGAGAAGCCTGGGCTGGAGACATACTGGGAGGAGGGAGGTAGAGGATCATCTGCAAATCGATAGCGGGTACAGGCGAAGGGAGACTATGGGGGTAAGGAAGAGGGTCTAGGACTGGTCTTGAAGGAACTACAACTATGCTTTTTAACAGCTTTATTGAGGTATAAGTGACACACAATGTACAGCACATACTGATAGTGTACAATTTGATAAATTTTGACATGTATACACCCATAGATCCATTATTACATTCAAGATAATGAGCATATCCCTCACCTCCAAAGTTACCTGGTGTTCCTTTGTAACCCCTCCCTCCCTCCTGTCCCCAGGCAACCCCTGATCTGCTCCCTTGCTAGGATTAGTTCTCATCTTCTAGAATTGTATGTAGATGGGACCACACGGAATATAATCTGCTTTGGTCTGACTTCTTTCCTTCACTCTAATTACTTTCCTTTTTTTTTTTTTTTTTTGTCCATGTTGTTGCTTGTATCAAGAGTTTATTCCTTGTTATTGCTGAATTGTAGTCATTGTATGGACGCACCACAATTTGATTATACATCGCCAATGTATGGACACTCAGACTGCTTGCACTTTTGAGCTACTACAAACATAGCACCTATGAATATCTGTGTACAAGTCTTGGTGTGGACAAACACTGTAACTTTTCTTGTAAATACCTAGGGGTGGAACGGCTGGATCATACGGGCGGGATATGGTTAGCTTTTAAAGAACTGCCAAATTTTTCTCCAAAGAGGGGAGACTATTGAACATCCCCACCAGCAGTATACAAGAGTCCCAGTTGCTCCAACTCCTCACCAACACTTGGTATGGTCAGTCTTCTCATTGTAGCCATTCTAATAGGTATATAGTATGATTTCATTGTGGCCTTACTTTGCATTTCCCTGGTGACTAATGAGGAAACAACCTTTAGCAACCGGAAGAAGAGTGAACCTAGCTATACAGGAAACCCAAAGGAGAAGACAGAGATGCAGGAAGAAGACCAGAAAAACGTGGCGTTGTGGAAGCCAACAGGAGAAATGGCTCAGAGAGAGTGGTCAAGAGAATCAGATGATGCTAGTGTGACCCGAAAATTCTCACTTGGATGTAGTGCCTTTGGTGCCATTCCAGTAGCAATGGGTCCAGCTTCCAGCCTCTCTCCACGTTTGCAGAACAAGAGTCCGTGGTACTGCCTACTGAGTGGCATCCTCTCCTCAGGTGTGTGGGCCCCAGCTCCCTCCTCGGAGCCCCTGTGTTGAAAGCACCAGCTGCGAACACTTTGCAGCAGCCCCACGTTTCCAGAAGGGGTCACAGGCTCTGTCTCCTGGGAGGCCAACTGCGACATGATTAGCATGCGGAAGTTTTCTTAGGGAGTGGTCTCAGGCTGGTCACCTCTGAGAACGGAAAAAAGCAAGACTGGGCGAGGCCGACGCTGGGATGCTGAGGCTGGGATGGCCCTTCAGCGTTGTCCCCATTGGGGGCAAGGGGGCCGAGCCTTCCTTCCCTGCAGGGACCAGTCACTGGACGAAGCCTGCCCCATGAGGGAGGTGTGACCCTGGGTGAGGCGACTCTTCCAGCTGAAAGTGATGCCCGTAGATAGTTACTGCTGAGGACTGCCAACCCAGCAACCTCTTCCTTTCCTCTTCAAGAGGGATCGGGGCAGCACAGTCAGCCTCCACTACAAGGGGTTTCTCCTCCAAGTTTCCAGGTTCTTATCACCCAGCCTCTTCCTTTGGCTCCCCACCTCAGTTTGGAAGCCATTTCCTGCCGTTACCGTCGCTAGATCACTTCAGAGCCCCAGGTACACTTTTGCAGTGTTCCAGCTCCCACTTAAGGGATTCCTTACACTAAACACTCTCTCGCTGTTGCCGGTTTCCTGATGTCCTCCTCCGCCCGGAGGACTCCAACACCATTAGGGAGAAGGGGGCGGGGTGAGAAGCCCACGCTGGTGGACTGGTTCTGTGTCCCACGGGCTGGGTTACATATATATAACCCAGAAAGGTCAATTTGGAAAATATCAGGATCGTGTTTTGCTTTCGGCTCATGCATATCCCCGAGTCGTCTGAAAAGACCAACATTTCCATACAGAAATCTGGAATGTATCAGAGAACATGCATCCTGAGCCCTCCGTGTGTCTGCCCTGCAGGTAGGAACGTGCCTGAACTCTCTGAGCAACTTGGAGCCTGAGTGTAATCCATTTACGGCACTGCTGACATAATGCACTAAACGGCTCCCTGGTGATCTGAAAACGTTAACACAGTCACAGCCTGAGTGCCTAACTTCATGTGGACGTGACTCAGGCTCAGGGATAATCAGCTGAAAAACGGTATAAAGGGGTGCTGTAGGGGCAAGAATAAATCAATGACTTCTCCTTTCCATTCTTCTACCAGTACCAGAACGGATTTTCAGTAAATGCTGGACAGCAAGACCAGCACATCCCAAATAAACAGGTCCTGCCAGTTAATCAAGTGTCCATCACAACACTTAGATGTAGTCATATTGGCTTCAGGAAGCCTGTCTAAACTCTACTTCCCTGGCTCCCCTCACCAGCATTAAGAAGTCATTAGAATACAACCCACTTCTGTCAGTCAGAGTACATTTTATTAATACAGAAAGACCATGATTCACCTTGTTCACCCTCATAGGGGGAGTTTAGATCCTGGTAAGCACCACTCATGTCGTTTACCATGAACCTGATTTACGAGGAGGAAGCAAAACACAGCATTATTACCAACAAGTCCTCGCTGATAGTCTTAAACCCCCCCAAAATAAATGTATTAAAGTCTTCAAATATACAAATCTAAAAATATGTTACAACATTTAACGGTTAAGACTCAAGTTCATTTTTTAAAATACGCTTTAAAATATACTAAGCATCTCTCTCCTTCCCCTGATCCTCCAACGATGGGCAGAAGTCCTCCTCACTGAAGTCCTCCTCACTGTCGGCCTCCTGGATTTCTGTCTCGTTCTCTGTCCCTGGGGGAGAAGCGGGCTGCATAGTACTCGAGGCGCCCACTACGAGGCTTGCTCAGCAGACCGCTTGTGCTGCTTCCGGATGTGGCCCTCACTGCCGGGGGGCACCTCCTTCCGGTGGTTCGCTGTGCTAGTCTTTCCCGCGGTTTCAATCCAGGGGTGCTGAAGGACCTGGTGGGCGGTGTAGCGCTTTTTGGGGTCTACCACCAGCAACCGGCTCACCAGATCTTTGGCAGCTGTGGGAGGGCGAGAAGGAAGAGAAAATGAAATGAATGCATGGGCTCTGACTTTGTCTGCCCCGCGCACGAACTGAGATCACAAACGCCCATGTCAGCACCACACGCTAGAGGGCGCTGCCCCACAGAACTTTCTGTGATGCTGGGAGCCTTCCACCCACGTCTGCACTACCCACTGAGCGTCTGAAATATGGCTACCGAGACTGAGCAACGGAATTTTTATGTGTTGACTTTCAACGAGTGCACATTTCAACTGCAATAGCCACGAGCGGCGAGGGGCTACCATGTCGGGACAGCAGAGCTTTAGAGGATGTCCGTTCGTTTCTAGAGTCAGGGGGCCAGGCCCACCCCTGACAGCCATGGCGCCCCGTGCAAGAGAACAAATGGAGGCCACATACCATATGTCTACATATCTTACATTTTGAAATCAATCGTCGGGCTGTTAAATAAAATCTGTTCAATCTCCTTCCTAAGTTGGTAAATACGCCTTCACACTGACAAAGTTGAGAAACACGTGAAGGAAACCTAAGTACAAAACAGCACCAAGTCAAAATGAATTTCATTTCCTGCCCAAGATCATGACTGATTCTAGAGGGATGGGGGGGCAACTGGTGGGCCAGGTGGCTTGAAGCAAGGGGGGAGAAATGACTTCTCTGTGGCTTGTTGGCTCTCCCTGGCCAGCTCCCTGAGCTTCCTTTTCGATCACATGAGAAAAACACCACCCACTTCTCCCCACCTTCCTTGGGTGATGACTCTTGCTTAAGATCAGCTGCTCACCCACCCATCAGCCCCTCCTCTACACCACTTTCTGGCCACCTCTTAAGCATGGAAGCCACAGGACTTCTCCTACCTCGCCCACTTCAAGCTGGGTGAGTTCTGCCAACGAAATGCCTGGGCACCCACCCCAAACAGCATCACTCCCTCAAGATCCCCAGAGGACTCAGCAGGGAGTGGGTCAGGTTTAAACTGGGAATTCTCAGACTCACATGTACAAGTGTGGACAACTGAACACCCCACCAACATGTCCAAGCTCTCTCTACCCCTCTGAACAGAGGCTCCTTGGCTACCCTGGGGCAATATAGGAAGTTTCTGGGTAAAGAGGTCTCCCCAGTCTTGGAAGTAGGCCTGCACCATTTGGGCAGGGAATTCTGGGGTTCTGATTAAGTCACCTAGAAGGGGGGACCTGGTTCTGGAGGACACATCTCCTTGGCTCCAGAGTCCCCTTGCTCTGTGGGGTGGACATAACCAGAGTAGGGCCCTCTCTAAGGCATGGGGCTCAGGGCAGGGGCCACCATTCCCAAATCTAAGGACAGTGCTGCACAGAACTTTCTAAAATGATTTTCAGTCCTTCAATTCCCAAGTCACCACTGGCTTGCTCAGCTCAAGACCCTCACTCCACCTACAGCACGCCACCCCTCTCTCTACCTTATTTAAGGGGCAAAAAAAAATGAAGCTTTCTCCTTGCCTCATCCCCCAACCCCAAGTAAGGAGACTGAGGCTGGGGATGAGGGCAGTTCGATAACTCATCTTAGATGACATGGTTGGGGGAATTGAGGGAAAATAAAGTTGTCACTCCTATTCTACTTTTTAAGCTAGAGACTCAAAGACTCAAAACCCCTGAATATCCAGTTCCCAATTTTATAAGGGTAGCGGGTGGTACCGACAAATCAGTAGCAAAAAGGGGAAAGATGGGTTTTGAAAGGGGCCAAAAAGGAGGAAGACCCTACATGCCTCTGCTCCACTGGAGATAGCTAAGACCGTCACCCCGTGCCCTCCAGAGCCTCTGTGCTCCAACTACACCCCTCCATGACCCCTGGCTGTTCACGAGGAAGATACACATTCCCGGGCTGCTCAATTCCCAGTACTTCTATATACGAGATGACTGTGATCTTTCCAAATGAGGGTTTACATTTCTGATATTCTTCAGTTCTGAGGTCCCTCCACCACCTTAAGTATCTAGTGACTGCAACCAGTGGTCAGACTTTTTCATTGAATCCAAAGCAAGTCCTGTTTCCCGGAGTGCTATACAAATAAACCTCCACGAAGCTCACAGTTAACAAAGGATGAAGCACAGGTCGACAGCCCCTCTCCGTGCCCAGTTCTGAGGTGGGCCCCCTGTGCGCCTCATTACGCAGCTGACCTAAAACCTGCTCTGCCGTCAGAACCCAGGACGGGCCCCAGCTCTAACATGGCCTCGTGTCCCGCTCGGGGGAGCCAATCTCACCGTCAGAAATATTGTCCCAGTAAGGGGCCAGGAACTCGAAGTGGCCCAGCTGGATGATGTTAAAGAGCTCGTCCTGGTCCCTCTCTGGGCTGCGGAAAGGGGGGAAGCCACACAGGAGGATATACAGGATCACGCCTGCGGCCCACATATCCACTTCCAGCCCGTAACCTGTGTGACAGGCAGAGACAGAACCCAAACTGAGACCAGGCTGGATCAGACAGGAGGAGACAAACATGGGGAACTGTGGTTCTGGGTGACCGAGGACCGCAGCTTTCAGTAAGCACCAGCCACTTCTAAACACATGGGGGGGTGCTTTGCTGCCAAGGCCTACAAACGGGGGGGTCGACACCAGTGTTACCCAAAGCATGGTCCTCAGACGACTGCCCGTTTGTTACCCTTTCTTAACCGGTCCAGGATAAAATAAGCATAGAAACTGAAAGTAAACATTTAGAAACGCAAAGCAATTGGGCACGGCCATGACATCCAGCTGCATGGTCAAGGACACGTCTCACTGATCGGAGTATAGGGCAGAGTTCGGGGGTTGTCGAGCACACGTGGTAAGTCACGCGTGGCATGAGCGGTGACCTCATCCCATGTAGCAGAGCTTCGTGTGGGTCCACACTATATTAGAAATTCTAAAACCCTCACCAGAGACAGTTCAAGAAGCCCTGGTCTACCCCAGCAGCCTCTCCATCCTAGTCCTTCGTTGTCTTTTCACACTGAAAAAATATTTTTACTGGCTCTCTCTTATGATTATAAAAAGACTGACATTACTATAGCTGTATCCCCCATGAGCACACACACCCACACACCCACACATATTTATACTTCCTGTAACGAGATTAGGATCACATTGGACATATTTTATACCCTATTTCATTCACTTAATATATCATGGCATTTCCTATGGAGGAATGTCCTATAAAGAATATAAAAAAAAATTCTTCAAAAATATGATTTCTAATAGCTGTCAGTATTCCCTTTATATAATAAATCCTCTATGTTGTAATTTAAGTATTTCCTAACTTTCTTACACTATAATTCTGTGATGAACATCCTCATCTATTAAATATTTGTGCACATCTCAGACTATATTCTTGCAATAACTTTCCGGAAATTAAATGCACAATACAGTAAAGGTTGACACAGTAAAGGTTTTTGATATGTATTGCCCAATCATCCTCACAAAACCCTATAACAGCAGTATGGACATTTTCAAACATGTTCTAACTTTTTACCTTTGGAAAAGGAAAACACTCAGCAGCTATAATTGGGAAGTTGGATATTCATTATTAAGCCCCAGAGCAATGGTGTCAAGACAAATCAGCAAAAAATATATATATATATATTACAGAAATAAATCATTGCTGACCTCTTTCTGGCCAACTTTACTGGCCTTTTCTCAGCTCTGTACTACCTTTCACACTCAGGAGGGTCTGGCTTAGCTTGGCCTCCCATCTTGAAATGTGCCCCTCGACCTCTGTGACCCCATACTCTCCTCATCTTCTTCCTGCTTCCACTGCCTTGTCCCCTGCTAACCCGTCCTTCCTTCTCCATCCCCCAACTCTGGGCCTCCCTCCAGAGTCTGTCCCCGGCTGCCCTTGCTGGCATCATGAGGAGCTCCTTATCTCGCCCGCATGGGCTGCCATTTCCGAGTTGAGGAGTCTCAAGAGCACCCGCTCAGCCCAGGGCCTGACCTCCCTGCCAAGTGGACAACTCCATGCATCCATCCTCATACCTCTACCAAATCACTGTGTTTAAAATTTCAACCCATCCACCCCATCTCCCAAAAGAGCTTTCCAACAGCCTTAGTTGGTATCAGCACCAAGGCTGTGGTTTCCCTCAGCATTCAGGGAGACTATTTGCTTTCCTTCTTTTACCCAGGTCATTGATGCCTCCACAAAAATGTCTATGGTTGTCACCACAGTGCCTTAGCCACTCTGCTGGCCACACTGAGTCCAAATTCCTCTGCTCAGCCTCCCCCGTTGTGGAGAATCCAGACTCAACCTAGTCAGCCAACTAAATTGCCCTCTGCAACACCGAGACCAGTCTTCTCAATGGCTCTACCACCCAACCCCAGTGCATATTCCTGTCTCCCCGTCTTACCTTCCCTGATGCTTCTGCTGCTGGGAAACTCTCTCCTTTCTCCCCACCAACCCCACAACCCACCCAGAGCTTTCCTGCCTTACATATGACGCCTAAACTGATTTCTCCCAAAGTGCTACAGTGGCTAAACAGACATTCATATATTTGGAGCCATATAATAATAATAACGGTTTCCTTTTTATGTACTTTATAGAATGTGTCACTAAAACAGTCCATTGGATCCTCGTATAATATACAAACTGGTAATAAATACTACTCATGGGGTTTGAAATGGGACACCTTGCTCCTTAAAATGCAAAGTTGGAGGAGGAATTTTTAAGCCAATTACCATAAGAACTGCTTCAAATTTTTCCCATTACAGGTAGCCTTGGGTCAGTGGCACAAATGGCCTTCCTTGTTTGAGTTCCCAGGCTAATTCTCCATCATCTTTTATCTCGCTCTCCTGCCCACACACACACATACACCCCCCAATCCCTCCACTGTAAGGGCAGCCCAGCTGAGGAAAAAGTCCACATGCTTTGGTCAAGTTTCAAATATCTGTTCAAATATTTGGTCTGTTTCAAATATTTCCATTAAAATCCAAGTGCAAGCCTGGTGCCAACTCTGAGATTTCTGATTGCTCCATATTGAAAAATATTAAATGTTAAAAATAAGACAGTTGTTAGTCAGTGAACCACAGTCCCATGGAGCAAGGTATAACACGTACCTTTCTCAGAAAGAATTTCAGGAGCTACATAGGTCGGAGTCCCACACACAGTAAATATAGGTCTCACCACGTGCTTTGCAAGGCCAAAATCAGCCAATTTCAAGGTAGTAGATTTGTCCTCATTTCGCTGAACCTGTAAGAAAACAAAATCTCCAAATCACCAAAATTGTGATGAGAACAAAGAAGAAAAACTAATGAGACAACAAGCATGCAAGGTCAGGATAAGCAAATGATAAACCTACTTGAGCTTATAGTTGATAAACCTAACCTGATTTCAGTGGTGGATACTCACATTTTCAAGTAAAACACCAATGAGTTAGATTCGCTCTGTTGTCCACTACGGTAGTACCATATTGCCACAGATGGCTATTAAAATTTGTATCAAATTGAAAATTTAGTTTCTCAGATGCACTAGCCATATTTCAAGTGCTCAAGAGCCATTGAGGGTTAATGGCTACCATATTGAACAGTGCAAATATAGAACCTTTCCATCACCACAGAAACTTCTATTGGGCACCACTGAGTTAGAACAAGGATCAATGATATTTTGAGCACTGACTAGCATTAGTGAGGACTAGAAAATGTCTCTGGGGAATGTGAAATCTGGGCAGAAAAAAAAAGAAAGGGGAAGAACTAGAAATTAGAAGGAAGAAGTAAGCAAGCAGTGGAGAAACGCTAGGTACAGACCCCAATTTGAGGACTGGGGAAGGTCTTAAGGACCAAACAGACCAGGAGTCTTTAGTTCCAAATCCAAGACTTGCCTCTGGATGGTCTTGGACCAATTTCTTTATTCATCTAAGCCTCTGTTTTCTCCTTTAAAAGGGGAGGGAGGTAATCAATTCCCGCAATTAGGCTTGTGTCAGGAGTTCCAATCAATGTCCATAATCTACCCTGCGAAGTCCTCCTCTAAAGTAACCAACTGTCCCAGGCCGCCAGGAACTGAAGGGTTCCCAGGATGTGAGATTTTCATTTTTAAAACTAGGACAATCTCTGGGGCGCCTGGGTGGCTCAGTCCATTAAGCGTCCGACTCTTGATTTCAGCTCAGGTCCTGATCTCAGGTCGTGAGATCGAGCCCTGTGTTGAGCTCTGAGCTTATCAGGGAGTCTGCTTGACATTCTCTCTCTCCCCCTGCCCCTCCCCTGCTCTCAAATAAATAAATTAATTAAAAAAAAAAAAACTAGGACAGTCACAGGCAAAGCAGGATGAGGTGGTTGTCCTTGTTTCCACATAATACAGAATTAATGCTACTAAATAAGGATTTATTCATATATATATATAATTCATATATATATATGATATTATTCATATACATATATATGAAGAGACCAACTGGGTTCTGTTAACATTTTTGCATGAAGGTGAAAGTAGTTCTGATTCTTTAGACCCCACTTCCACCAGGTTTTGGAGAAGGGGAAAATCAGTCATTTTTAGAGCACAGAAAAGACATGACCCTCACTCTGAAATGAAGACGGAGAATCCCTGCTCTCCTTTGTCTTCGTCAAAATGGATCCCACCTGCGTCTCATTCTTCCAAACAAATTCCTGTGGCCAGCTTTCTGATCACTGGTAAACCAATTCCCACTGCCCAGCTAATGTGTCCTGTCCTCCTTCTCCCTCAAGGTATCTGCATGCTAGATGATGTGTTAGGAAGAGGTGGGTCTTCACCTAAAAGAAATGAATCTCAAGAGGTGAGCCTAGCAGGTATTTAGACCACCACGCAAGACACGACATAAGTAAAGATATGTTCTATTTCACGTAAAAACAAACAGCGAGGGGGCAAACCTAGCATATTTTGCAGTAAGTGAAAGATGCATTGGTTCCCTCCTTGCTACGCAGGTGCCTTTCCACTCTGGGGAAAGATTAAATCACTGGGCACATGAGAACTCCAACCTTCTTCAACGCTAGTTGGTACCCAAACAGGTAAGGCAGAAGGGCGACCCACAGGAGGTCTGGCCTCCAAACATGAGAGAGTGTTAAGACTCAGAGCAACAGCCTTCCCCCTGACCAAGTCTCAGGACACCAAGAAATAAAGGCAGAAGCCAAAGGGTTCCCACAGCCCCTCGTTCCTGGGAGGCAGGAAGCGAGGTATCACAGCCCGGTGGTACCTGCCTACTTCCAGCTCTAGCCCCGCGCAGGCCCCACTCTGCAGCAATCCAGGTAGCCGCCCCTGGCAGCTGGTCTGTGCACGCCAGGAAGATGCTGGTTCCCTACCGGGAAGGCGTTCCGAGCCCCTTTAGCAGCCTTGTTACCCATCCTTCCGACCTCGTGTTCAAAGAAAGCAGCCCACGCAATCTCTAGCAGGGAGCTTTGAATGGTAGATTCTGCAAGTGTGGCATCTTTTCCTTCCCCCTGTCGTCTGCCTCTTGGGAAAGGTGCACCTGTTGTCACATCCTCCCTGGCACCTTTCCTCCCAACAGAAAGGACAAAGCTGGGGGCTGTCAAGGTCTCGGGCCCAGAGGGGAATTTATCCATAGAGGGCAGAGATAAGAGTGGAATCTTAAAAAACAAACAGAAAAAGTCCAGCTCCTAGAAACAAAGAGTAGGACGGTGGTCACCAGGGACCGGGGAAAGCTGGTGGTCCAAGGGTACCAACATTTGGTTGTAAGATGAATATGTTCTAGGAATCCAATGTACAGCATAGTACCTGTAGTTAATCATTCTGTATCGTGTACTTGAAATGTGCCAAGAGAGATCTTAAACATCCTTACGAGAAAAAAAAAATGCCACAAAAAACAAAGCAGCTCTATGAGGTGATGGACAGGGAAATTAACTTGAGTGTGGAAATCCTTCCACAATGTGTACGTGTATTGGATTAGATCATCATGGCATACATTTGAAATATATCACAATTTTATTTGTCAATCATACCTCAATAAAGCTGGGGGGAAGAAATTAATGCATAGTTTTAATTAAAACATAAATTTTGTTAAATATAAGATTAAGTAAATTTATACTTTGGAGTTTTTTCCAAGGCATCTTCTCAACAAAACTTTTATTTTCCACTTAAAAAATAATTACAGCCCCTATGGCGGCCTTGAAACCCAGACAGCCAGCCAGTGCTCTGGGGATCCTGGTCACACAGAAGTGCCCCCAGGAACACAGCCACCTTCCCCCCTGGAGGGACCCCTGCTGGACCCAGCACCACCTGAGGGATTGATGGCAAAAGCCCCTTTTGTAACAAATCGGTAAAATCAGGGTCAAGGTGACTGGCTCTGTCCCCTCCTGGCAGAGGTCAGCCTCAGGTCCACCTGCTTCTGGTTCTCCGGGAGCAGGGGGCGCTGGGCGGCTTCCTCATGTCCCGCACTGAAATAACCCTTTGCAGGACGATTCAGCATCATGCACCCATTACATGTACAGACTCTAAAGCCCAACAGCCAGGTGCAAACTCCAGCTCACCATTCACTGGTGTAACTGGCTAAGTCACTGGTCCTCTCTGTGCCCCCACTTCCTCATCTGTAAAGTGAGATGTGAATGAGATGTGTGGTGAGAATTTAATGAATTAACATTTGTAAGGTGGGATAAACAGTACCCCAGCACCTAAGAAGCATGACATAAGTGTTTGTTAAGTAAACTCTATTATTTTAGCCTCTGTAACCTCAAAAGAGCAGGACTGACTTCAGAGAAAATGAGAAGTATGGGAGGTTGTCCTTGATATCTTCCTTGTCCAAACCGAAGGCCCCTATATTGGACAGGGCCCTGGTCCATCCTGTGCTGTGAAAGCTCCAGCCCCCTCTCAGCTCTTGCCTGCCCTGCATCTCATCATAGAATCTGAATGCTCATGGCAAAGGGGAGCTGAGCTGTTAATGACTGAGCTATGATAAAACAGGGATGAGGCTGGCTGACCACACCCCGGGGGAGAGGCTCCTTGGGACCACCTATAGGAGAAATTACCAACTTGTCTGCAGGCACATGCTCTCACATCTCTCCTGGAATGGGGACAGAGGTTGCCAATGCTCCTAGCAGGGCCTGGGGGGCCGAGGGCAATGGGAAGACCGGCTCTCCCTGTACACCAACAGAACCATGGGCACAGGAATACAGGGCACGCCCTCTCCGGTTTCCCCAGACAAGAGTAAGTTCTCTGCACTTGCTTTGGATCCTGCCAGTGAGCTTACTGCTCTTAGAGGAGAATGTGTCTTCATTACAGAGTCTGAGTTACCGCAGGCAACCTAATCGATGCCTCCCTAATTAACTTAACTGAAGGGAAAGTCACAGATGCAGACAAAAATGCGATTCGTCTGTGGTCTGCATAGCGAGAAAGATAGGGCCCAGAAGGAGACAGGGAGGTAATGATTAGAATAACTGACTAGAAAATCGCATTTGGAAGGGGAGGACAACAAAATAGTGTGGTGCCTACTAGAGTTTCCAGCTGGATCATCTACATTAATCACATTTGCTGGGTAGTTGCTGAAAAAATATGTCCCCCACAAATATTTGTATTCTCCCAACCAAATGATCAGCAGGAAAAGCATCTGGCTGTCTTGATACCACCAAAATAAAATATGCCCCCAGGAGAAATAACAAACTAGTCCTTTCCTCAGAGAAACACCCCCAACTCCAAACCCTGGCTCCACTGAAGGACCAGCAGATTCAACACGGTGGAAACTCAGTCTTTTGTTTCGCACATTTATTAGGTTAAATGCCCACATGCTGAGGCATGCATTTCCAAACACCAAATCCGTGTTTTACATTATTCCGTGGCCTTTCTAACACATGGTATGCTGCTTCTTTTCTCTTCACGGTTTCATCCTGCTCCTTGTGTCTTGGGATCCTCCCCACGGCACTGCCCACAGCAGACGCTGAGCCCGGGGGCTGGTTAAGATCTGTGGAGTCGTTTGTCCCTTCCAGAAAGCGGCTCGAGACCACCGGTGTTTTTAATTCTGCTGTCTCCAGCTTCTACTCTCAGTAGGGACGTCACATCCTTTGGAGCCATCCGTGTGACTTGTGGCTTCTCATCTATTTCATCTACGTGAGCAGCTTAATTATACTTAAAGTCCTGCACTGACTGTGTGAGTTTCATTTTGTTTTGTTTCTACAGGCACCTCCCATTCTTGGCTTCAGAACAATTCCCTATCTTAATCGTGAAATCAAATGAGGGACATCCTCCCGGGATAACTCTTCCTCCTAGCATCTGAGGGACTTCTGAAACCACCAGCTTTTCCACCCAGATGGGAATGTGTGTAAAACACCCTCCCACCAACGACTGTTCACCTCTGATTGAAATCTCAACATGGAAGAGATCCCACAACTTTAACCGGCAGCTCATCCCATTTGTGGCCAGTTTAACTTGTGAGGAGGTTCACCCGTGTGTTGATTCCAAATTCCACCCCCTACACAGTTGTCTAAGTCTGCCCTCGGGGAGGGAACTGAAGAAAGCCATACTCATCCCAAAGGGAAACAGTTATCATGATCCCCAAGTCACCTCTGGTTTCTCTAACTTCACATCTGAGGATCTTCCAGTTGATCCTTGTAAGACCTATTCTCCTGACCATCACCCCTTTCTAGATCCTTCCTACACTAAGTTCACTGCCTGAACCAACAGCACCATCATCGCTTGGGAGCTGGGTAGAGATCTAGGCTGCCCAGACCCACTGAACCTGAACCTACGTGTCAACAAGCCCCCAGGGTGATTCGTGTGCAGAGTCAAGTCCTGGATGATCTCCATTTCATCGATGCCTCTTTTAACAAACAACGCTCAGAAATGAACACTACATTCCACGTGTAATTTGATCAGGACAGTGGACCTCAGGCCTCTCAGTGGATGGGGCACTGGGTGGCCATAAAGACAGCCAAAGACTCCATTCGGTGTCCCACTTTGATGCCCCTTCCTCAGAGAGCCTTTTGAGGGGTTCAGAATATGCCACCCCAAATTATTCCACTTTGACATATTGATTATTAAACAACTCCTATCTTCCACTAGTTTTCCCATGATTTTACTTGCCACAGTTTGCTGCCCCTAAAATCCTAGAAACCCTTTTTCTTTTATCTTGTCACTTCTCTAAAAATTTATTGTTCTTTTAAGATGCTCTGTAAAGCCCCAATTTCGAACTACCTGTTTGAGTTACTCACCCAGAGTTCCTCCCATGTGTGTGTGCTGCATTCATGCCCTCCGTCTGGTTTTCTCTTGTTAGCCTGTCTTTTTTCGATTTAATTTCCAGGGTCCTGCCAAAGAACCCAGGAGGGTGGAGACAAAAGGGTTTTTTTCCTTCCCTATACCTTCGTGGGCCAGGTTGGCCAGGTTTGGCCCATAGCCCCTGTGCCCACATCTGAACCTGCTTCACTGACATTTCCACTTCTCTGTCTCACTGCTCTGGGTCATGTTCCTTCCAGAGCTCGGTTCTCAGCTGCCCTCCAACTGCAAGAGTGTTAGAGATGAATTCACACAGCACTGTTAGGACTGCTGATCCATCTGCATCCATCACCCCCTTTCCCAGCCACACCAAAGTTCCCTGATTTGAATCCAGGTGGTCTCTATTATTTACATAAGCACCCATAAAACACCTGGAGGGCCTCAAAGCTTCAAGAGGAATCTTTATTTTTCTGAACAATTAACAGACTCCTGTCCTTCAATGGTACCTCAATTTAAATGTGACCTTGCAATGTTCATCTCTGAACAGAAGATGGCAGCAGAGTATAGACCAAGCAGCAAGTAGTACCCCACCCCACCCCCACCCCCGCCCCCACCTCAAGCCAAGAAAAATTCAGATGTGGTTAAGCCTACTTCTTACTTGATCCTTCATGGTCCTTCTGGCCTTTTCCCTCCAAGTTTCCATTTTCAACTGGCTATGAGGACTTTATGATCTTAGAAACCAACTCACACTGAAATACCAAAATTCCAATGCCTAGAATCAATTTACATTTCAACAGCCAAAGATACCGTAATGCAAAACAATGATTGAAAGCATCAGTGGAAACAAAGTCTTCCCTGGGACCAGTCACGACAGGCCAATTGACAGGCCTTCATCTGGTACTTTTCTACTTCATTAACACCTGATATTCACCCAACAAATATTTAGATGCCTAGGGTTTGCCAGATATTTTTCTAGGTACTAGGAGCAGTGGATGAAACAGGTAAAGTCCTTGCTCTTATAAACCTTCTTTCTATTAATAAATAATATTCAAATGAGTATGTAGTGTTCCGCAGTGATAAGTGTGGTAAAAAAAAGAAAAAGTGAAATAAAGGTTGTGTTGTCTGGTATAGTTTCCAATAACCACATGTGGCTATTTACTTTAAACAAAATTTAAAGTTCCGTTCCTCAGACACCCGAGGTGCATTTTAAGTGTCCATGTAGTAGTGGCCACCGTACTGGGCAGTGCAGAGACAGGACATTTCCATCATCACAGAAAGTTCTACTGGACAGTGGCAGGGGTTGCTATTTTAAATGGGGTGGTTAAGGCAGGACTCATTGAGGAAGTAACATTTGAAAAAAGTCAAGCGTGACCCACATTCAAATTTGAGGAGAAAGCTTTTCAGGTGGAGGAAATAGCAAGTGCAAAGGTCCAGGGGCTTGCTTGGCCCGATGTAGGAATAGCAAGTAGGGGCAGGAGTGGAGAGAGTGACGGAGTAAGCGGTTGGAGTGGAGCGCTGAGAGGAAGCCAGAGGCCACATGATGCAAGACCTTGGAGCTCACAGAAATGAACTTGGCTTTTACTCTGAGTGTGACAGAAAGCCAATGATGACTCTGAGCAAAGGAGTTATAGGGTCTGGTTTACATTCGGAGATCACTCCGGCTTCTGGGAGAAGATGGCCTTTAGAGGAAGAGAGAGGACCAGTGAGGAGGCCACTACCATAGTTCCAACAGGAGATAATGGTGGCTTGGTCTCTGGTGGTGGAGTGGAGGTGGGGACAAGTGCCATCCTAAGGGCAAAGAGAAGGTTTGAACGGGGAGGGTGAGGAAAGGGGCTCTGGGGCAACTAAGCTTCCTGCCACCAGCAGCTGGGCCGGTGGGGGCCCCATGTGACAGAGAAGGGGGGCTGCAGCCCAATATGGGGGTGAGAGCCCGCCTGGAGTTCAGGATGGAACAGAACGTGGAAAACCGCAAACAGGGCGGACAGACACCTCTTTCAGGGGGTGGGGTGTGTAGTTCATAAAAGTGGGGTAGTAGCTGAGGGGGACGTGGAGGAAACAAGGTTTGTTTTCTTAAGTTGGGAGATAGCACGTCTGTTTAGGTGATGATGCAGCCGTGCTCTGGGCTGGAGAAGTCTGGAAGAGGCGCAGGTTCCGTGTGAAACCCGGTTTCAGCATCCTGAGTTTGAGATGCTCATCACATCAGACAATCAGGTGGTGACCTGAAGTGAGTGGCCGACCACGGGCCCACCCTACTTGAGCCAGGAAACATCTACAGTCCACCCTCCACTCTTCCACATCCACACCCAACACTGGGTTAAAAAGACACGGCATCCAGGGACTACCCCCCAGGCTCTGTGGCCAGACACCCCCCGCTGGGGGATCTCCGGCCATCCCCTCGGTGTGGTGTAGCCTCAGTTTCCCCACGTGTACATGGAAGTAATGAAGCCTTCCTCATAGGGTTGATGTGAGAATTCTATGAAAATGCAAAGTGCACAGAATCGTGACTAACGTGCTAAAATGACAGGACAATAAAGTTTGTGCGTGCTCTGATGGGACGTGGGCTCTAATCAGGTGGGAGCACAGAGTCAATGTCTCAGTGCAACAAGTATAGATAGTGATTCTCCAGAGACAGTCCTCTACTACCACCCAAGAGATACCAGACGGCGTCTGGAGGTATTTTTGGTTATCACACCTCAGGGCGATGCTAGTGGCATCCAGTGGGTAGAGGCCAGGAAGCTGCTAAACCTCCTACAATGCCCAGGACAGCCCCCACAGCAGAGTCATCCTGCCCAAACGCCAACAGTCAGTGGAGAATCCTCGCGTAGAACAAGAGAAATAGGGCCATCACCATCAGGTTCAGACTAAAGTGACTACCCCCGGAAAAAGAGACCATTGAGGTACAGGATGTTTCCAAACCAATGCTTGGACTAATGTGTGATTTCCATACTCTCCTCTCTCTCTGTATGGAAACACAAAGAGTATGCTCCTCCTCACCAGCTTCTCAGTCTTCCTGATACTGGAACCCAGCCAGGTCCCCCACCCCCCCCAACCCCCAGCTCTCAAGGGACCAAAGTCCACATTCAGCATTGAACTTTCTAAGGAAATCATTTAATCCAGTCAAGCAACTGAACTGTCAGCATGTGTTTTGCAAAAGAGCTCAGAAGTAGGACTGGAATTATCTGGATTTTTGTTTTAGCTCTGCTTACACCAAAAGAGCCAGATGACCCCCACCTTGACTTTTTCTGAGCCTATTTTATCACCTACCATATGGGAGAGGTCTCTAGACTTCCCATGCAGACCTAACTTTCTGTGGCTATGCTACAATCTACCAGAATTTGAAACCATGCAGCAAGAAAGGATCTCTTTCATCTCAGTTTCAGCATTTAGGGACAGAAAAAAAAAATGTTAAGATCTGCCAAGCACCAGTCTAGCAGAGTGTCCAGGAGCTTGGAAGGGTCCTGGGTTCAAATCCCACTTCTCCTCATTTGCTGTGTGACTCTGAGCAAGTTACTCAACCTCTCTGGGCCTAAGTTTCCTTCCCTGTAAAGAGAGGTAAGTGCACTTACTGCACGGGGTGTATACAGCAGGTAGCAGGAGCAAAGGGCTTGGAGCAGTGCTGGGTCTATAGCGAGCACCATGTGTACCCCATCACAGGTGTAATTCAGTCCCTTTGAATCAATTAACTAAAAGGAAGGGAAGATTTTTGCAGTCTCCCTGATTCTATCCTTCACCACCTTGAGTCCCTGACATTTGTTAAAACCAAAGTTTTACCTAAAATAATACTAGAAACATTACCATTTTGCAGCCACACCTAAGTACCTAAAAGCTAAACGGCTTTCACTTGCTCCCCACAACCCGTGAATGTGGGCGGGGCTTGATCCGCAGGTAAAAAACAAACTTGACACATAAAATCTGAACTTGAAAAGAGATAAACCAGCGGAGGAGGGTAGCTGGAACCCCAAGGTCATTCTCGGCACAGCCCTTGAAGAAGCTTCCCTTGCAAGGACCCTTCTCGTTCCCTATCCAAGAGCCCCACGCTGAGGGACCCATCCTGGCCAATGAGACAGAACAGGAAGTGTGCTGAGGAGCTCCTGAGCCAGAGTGTCCTCCACTTTAGAAAGGGGAGAACACCAGCAAGAGTCCACCCCCTATTTCTCCTGCCATTTATGTGAGTGTGACAATGTGATCCTTGGAGCGTGGTAGACACTTGCGGGCCCTGAGGGAAATGGCAAAAACCGCCTTGAGATCTTTGAC
Source organism: Leptonychotes weddellii (assembly GCF_054177405.1). Classification (NCBI taxonomy): domain Eukaryota; kingdom Metazoa; phylum Chordata; class Mammalia; order Carnivora; family Phocidae; genus Leptonychotes; species Leptonychotes weddellii. The sequence goes on from NC_138369.1 coordinate 55,834,633, forward strand.
CTGCTCCATTAACCATCCCTGCAACCACTTGTCTCCAGGCTTCTTGTCACTGAGACAACTAGATGTCTTCATTGTTTGAGCCCTTGCTCCACAAGGTATGCTCTGCAGACCATTAGCACCACCTGGGAACTTATTATAAATGCAGCATCTCAGGCCCCTCCCACACCCACTAAATCAGCATCTGCATCTTATCAAGATTCCCGTGCACATGGCGATTTAAGAAGTGCTGATTTACCCCACTGTTAGTCACGTGGTCCCATGGCAGCAGGAAGGTAGCTCAGCTGCACCAAGGAGAGCCAAGACGGGTGTCCTCTCCCTCTCCTTAGCCTCTGCTCAGCCCTGACAATTCACCCCGCTCCCCTGGATGCAAACTCTCCACGGGCACACATCTCTATGTTTCTGCCTCCAACTCCTTCCTGGAGAGGTAATGAACTGACATGAAACACCAAGCCCACCACGGTATGGCCGTGCACGTAATTTATCAAAATTCCCAAGGTCAAGGTCCTACCCAGGAAAGTCAGAGTTATGACCAACAGAATTACTATTGTCATGGTCACCATTACTTATTCATGGGCCTCCAGTTGTGCCATGGAATCTGACAAGGTCAAAACATCAGAGATGGTTCCTACAGGGGAAATTTACCATCTTGAAAAGGCACCTGTGGTCAAATGCCTGAGCATGTGGCCCACATGAGATTCTTAGACAAATCATCCTTTAACCTGATTCTATATATTCTACCCGACTGACTGAAAGGGATTTTAAGAGTTTTGTCTCGATACGGAAAAGTGGAGTCTCCTTGCCCAAAACAGTAGTTAGAAATTAAAGGTTGGGGTGGGGGATCAACGGTATATCGGCATCCACACACAATGCCCAGGTCTACGGAGTCCTTAGCCAGAAGGCCCAGTCAGAACATTACAATCACGTCGGCAAGGTTTAATGAATGAGAAAGTGGGAAAAGGAAGACCCACAGCTGAGTTTGCCCCGCCCCATCTCTATCTCTGTGCCTTTATCTGTTTTAATCTGTCCCTCTCCTTCCTTCCTTCCTTCCTTCCTTCCCTCTCTCTAGCCTTCCTCTCCATATCCTCACATAACCCCTAACACGCAGGACATCTGGAAGAAGCTGGAACAGAGCCAGGGGTTTCAGATTACTGCAATTAGACAACCAGATCTTAGACCCTGGACACTCGTTGAAGGGACTCACCAATTTGCTTCCTCAGATTAAGGGCATTTTGAAAATACAGATTTTTAAGAAACTTAATCTTAGATCCTCGAATAGCTCACAAGAAATCACTCAGAGCAGCAACAACACACATGAATACAAGTATTAAGAAGACATTAGCAGAGGGCGCCTGGGTGGCTCAGTCGGTTAAGCATCTGCCTTCGGCTCAGGTCATGATCCTGGAGTCCCGGGATCGAGTCCCACATCGGGCTCCCTGCTCGGCAGGGAGTCTGCTTCTCCCTCTGACTCTCATCCTCTCTGTCTCTCATTCTCTCTCTCTCAAATAAATAAATAAAATCTTAAAAAAAAAAGAAGAAGAGCAAATATTTAAAAAAAAAAAAAAGAAGACATTAGCAGATTGCTGTTATGCACCTTTACTAAAGGACCTGAACTTCAGGACTCCTTGGGGGAATGGAGTCACAATTTTAGAAGTGATTTAGCAACGTTCAGCAACATTTTCAATCATGCTTTCAAGCTGTCTCTGTTGCTGATAATTAAATGGTAAATTATCAGACATCCACCCTTGTAGGTGACTCTTTCAGAAGGAACAAACAGAGGAAAACCTCAGTTATCAAAATGACCCAGTATCTAGAATTTTGAAGACTTTAAGAAATTTCCTGAAACTTCTGGCTATGTGGTCAAGCCTTAGACAATATGTGGGTTCACTTACTATATGGATACTTTTTATTTTCCTGGAAACTGTTAAAATGGAGACCACGAGCCACTCTCACTGATACAAGCCTGAAGTCATAACTCTTGATGTCTCCTGCTGGAATTCACTCTGGGATTCTTGAGATGGTCTCTTACAAACCTGTCTTCTCACAAACTTGATCAATATTGGCCAATGACCGAAAGGCTTATATCACTGCACTTTTTCTTTCGTGATTTCCTGTTATCGCTGAAATCCCCATTTCTTGATTTTATTAAGTATACCTTAACGAGATATGCTTCATAGGCATCAAATGTTTAGTGAACGCAATCAGTATATAAATGCATTCATGAATACTTGGGCCGCTAAGGAGAGGACCTGGACGCCTCTGTCTTAGATGCTAAGGGGAAAGAAGACTGAAGCTGGAGCTGGAAAAAGAGAAGTCCTGCCGGCCAGGGAGAATTGTGCATCACAGACCCGCTCACAGCACTAAGCACTGAGTCCTTCTTGTGCATCCAAGTAGAAGTGGAAAAAAGAACTTAGAGAATTAAAATGAACAAAATGACTGGATAGGTTTCTTTTCCAGGAAGAACGGGCAAGGAGTGTGGTGGGCCATTTTTTATCCTTCCAGATTTTCCTTACCAGCCTTGGGGACGTCAGTCACGGCCTTGTCCTAGCTGCATGCAGCAGTTAAAAACCTAGAAAAGTCTGTTCCTTCCCAGAACCCACGAGAGGCCAGAAAGAGTACCACATTTATCCTTGATGAGCTGTGACCTGACCCTACGGCTGCCCACCACCATTTGCCCTGGATTCCGAGGGTCTCTGCTCCAAGCACTTTGCAGCCACCGTGCCTGCTGCCCATTTCCTTCCTTTCAGCCTGTTTCCAGAGCGGGAACCTGTCCCTTCTCTTGCCCTTCCTCTGGGACAGACGGTCTCAAATGACCTTGCTCCTGTCTGACCTCTCCTCAGCGTCTTCCCCCACCCACTCGCTCAGCCTTCTTTGCTGTAGGCAATATCACAGCTGTCGGCCATCAGGGGCCTGGCCTGCCCATTTCCCACCCTGCGTGGGCTGCTCTCATCATCCTCACCTCTCTGGCTCCTGTCCACCCCCTCCCTCCCTCCCAGGGCCCCGTCAACACACAGCACATTCCGACCCCACCAAGGGAGGCACATACTGGCAGGAGAAGCAATTAACATTTCTGCAAGCTGGAAATTCTCCTAATTAAAACTTCTTTTGCAAGATCTCAGGAGTCGAAATAACCAAAGGGAAGAGGAGTGCTAGCATCTTATCAGGAAGTGTGATCAGTACAAATAGACAAAGTCAGTAATACAGGCCTAAAATTGTACCCCGGGGCCCAATTATTAGACACTAATATTTCTGTTGATTAAAGTAACATGGTAAGTTTGCTATATTCATAAAGAGCTCTTTGCACATTCAGAAAGTCTCTAAAAGAAGCAACAGTTATAATCACTCATGTAGTCAGATATTAGTTCTAACGTGAAATCACTTTCCTAAGTTTAGCAAAGTCAGGTCTTAATACAGAAAGTGGCCATCTACTGAAGGATAAAGAAACAATCACTTTGATAATACAAAGCTCAGCACAAGCGCAAAACACTAAATTAAAGGCAACTGAAGAACATTCATTGAGAGACAGTGGTCACCACGGTGGTATTTAGGAATAGTAAGTCTTAGAAGACCAAGCAAGTTTGTGATGTGTTATCAGACCAGCAAGTTGAGAGATGACACCCTTCTAAGCCCAGACAATGAGCCCACTGCCAAATCCAACACTATCCAGAACTCTGTCTGAAAAGCCAAAAACACTGACATTAGAGAGCATTTAGACTTGACATAACAATATGTTGAACTTCACTCACCCAGAAAAAAGACTAACGTGGCTTATAAAGGTGACAGACCTGTTCATTTTGATAAATGCAAGCTGACAAAGTATCCACGGGACAGAAAAGATATTAACCTATTTCACAAAAGATGGCTCAAATATGGAGCTCTTGGCAGTTTCTGAAGGAGCCATACCACCACAAAAAAAAGTTCATTTAAAAAAAAAGCGGGCTTTCCTTGAAGTCATAAAAGAGAAAAGGGTCTAAATATAAGTTGCAACCAACACCAATGAATAACTCATGTATTGAGACTGAAAAATTACAGCTCCTCTGTAGCTGTGCGCCTCTCTCTAGAACACACACACACACGTCCCCAACACCACACACACACACACACACGTACACACCTCATTGCCCTTAAAGGCACTAACAACACACATGTCCTGACATTTAAATCCATGCAGAGTTGTCAAATGACCTCTAAAAGGCAGTCAGCTTGTCCAAACTAAACATATTCCTTGCAGTTTCTCTAATTCCTCAAGTAAACTTCTCCATGAAATCTAAACCGGTGCTTTTTCCGTTTTAAAAACTGCTGACGAGTGCATCCGTAACACAGGTGAGAGCTGCTATTGCCCAAGAGATAAGCTGGCTCGACACACTGGCTCAAGGACCCGGCTGAGAAAATGCAAGCGGAGATGACTGTCCCCAAAAGAAATTAATCCTAGAGGATACATTATCTCCTTCCACATACTCAAGAACTTGTATAACCGTTATAATGCTTGGTTAGGCCCATGCCCAGAATGGTCAGCTCAGGGGGACCCACCCAAGCCTCTAATCAGAACCTCTTCTGCTGAGACAATTCAGTGAAAAGATCAGAGGCTCATTCGAATGTCTCCATAATAAACAGCGAACAGTACACTGCACACGGAGAACGCACAGGCTCAGACCCAAAAGACAGAAACAATCAAAAAGCAGCTGAAGAAAGGATGAGAACACCCAGCTAAGGCAGAAATGAACTTTTTTCAGAGGGAGACATGTGATGGTATTTCAGACCTCTCAAGAAACCAGTCAAACTGCTTCTTCAATTCTATAAATTTGGGCCAAAACAAGGTCGCTCAACTTTGTGGTCAACATTGACTTCATTTCACCAGATACTTTGTTTGATTTACTCAGTATTTCTGTTTGCTCGTGGGCACAGTTTACAGATATATGAATGTACCGAGGAATGATACTCCCAGGCTGGGTCTACAGGCATGAAATTTAAGAAAACAGGCTAAAGCCCTGCCAAAAAGGAAAACATAAATAAAAACGTGGCTCATGGAGATCATTTTCCCCATTCGCTGGTGCTCTATCTGCAGCAATCCGGCTCTGGATGCCTGCTCGTGATATCCACCTTAACATCAGAGTCATTTCTAAAGGAATAATAATGATGGTAGCCACCACTGACAGAATGCTTGCTGTTTGGCAGGCAGCACGCTCTGATCTGAATTCCTTCCTTCATCTAACTACTATTTAAAGATGGTTCACCATGTGACAGAACTGTTCAAGGTTTTGGGGTAAAGTCTGAATGAAACAAAGCACTGCTATCATGGGACTGTCTTTCCTGTAAGAGGACAAAGAAAAAAGAAGAATAAATAGGGAACGTATCAGGTGGCGATCAGGGCTAAGAAGAAAGTGGGATGGGGCGCCTGGGTGGCTCAGGTGGTTAAGCATCTGCCTTCAGCTCAGGTCATGATCCCAGGGTCCTGGGATCAAGCCCCTCATCCAGTTTCCTGCTCAGCAGGGAGTCTACTTCTCCCTCTGCCTGCCCGTCCCCCCACTCATGCTCTCCCTCTCTTTCTCTCTCTCTCTCTCTGTCTCTGTCTCTCTCTCAAATAAATAAATAAGATCTTAAAAGGAAAAAAAAAGTAGGATAAAGGTGCCAGAGGGTGACCATGTGAAGCATGCTGTGCTCACAGAGACCACCAGGAACACACTTGCAGTTAAGGAACACTGGGTTTACGGACTCATTGCAATAAGAGAGAATGCACACCACTGGGATCCAGTAAGCCAAATAAGAGGGTGTTCAAAGGACTTTAAGATTGGGGTTGTTAGGTGATTTGGGGGAGGGCTCAAGAAAGCAGGATTTTGCTCCGAACTGGATACTGTCAGGAAGTGAGGGTAATTCTACAATTGGATGCCTCAGTAATTCTTACCAAGAAGGTAGGAGGAAGTCACCCCTAGTAGCCAAAAGTGAATGTGTGGCCATCTTTGTGGTTTGGACAATCTTGGTTTTATCTGCATTTGGACATAATTATAAAGGGGTCTTGCTTTTGTCTGGATCCATCATGGTCGCGGAGTGTCCTTATCCGGTGCTGGTGTTCTCTGAGACTGTCTATTGTCAACAGGAAAACACCACAGCTGAGCGGTGAATGCCAGGCCAGCTCCCAGACATCCTCCCTCAGCCGTGCCAGATAAGTACTATTGCTATTTCTCTTTTATAAATGAGGAAACAAAGGCCCAGAGAGGTGAAAGACTTATCCTACAGCAAGTAACTAAGAAAGCCAGGTTATCGGACTCTTGAGCCAGCCTCTCACCCACCTCACACAAGGGCCCCCGCAGTGCTGAGCCTTTTGAATACCCCTGACAAGAGGTTCTCTTCAAAAGGCCAGGGGGAGTTTCCGTGCAAAGGTGATACAAAGCCCACAGGGGAATCTGCTGCTGGCACCAAGGCCAGAGGCTGTGCAAATACACCCGAAATTAAGTCCACCCGGTCACTGTCAAGGCGGAAGCATTTTTCTCCCAGGAATGAGGAAGCACTTCCCGTTCTATTTAAATTGGAAGGTTGCTTTTTCAATAATGTCATCAACACCAACGCATCTCAGCAACTCAGGACCTATAACCAGAGTTTTAAATACTGGCACAGAATGTTAAAATAACACGAAGGCCGTGTTCCAGAATGGGGGGATAACAGTGCAGGAGACATGCTTCCCTACCAGCAGGAGGTCAGGGCTTACCAGCAGGTTTTCCGGCTTGAGGTCCCGGTGGACGATGCTCTTGTCGTGCAGGTGCACCAGCGCCCTGCACAAGTCCATGAGCATGAGCGCGGCGTCGCGCTCGGCGAACTTCACGCTCTCCATGATGGCGTCGAAGAGGTCCCCACCCTGCACGTACTCCATGATCAGGTAGATTTCCGCCTCCGTCTCGTACACCTCGTGCAGCTTCACGATGTTGGGGTGGGAGAGGCTCTGGATGATCAGGATCTCGCTGTCCACCATGTCCTCCTTGCCCTTGAGCTTGGACTTGTCGATGATCTTCATGGCGTAGGCCTGCCGGGTCTCGCGGTGCCGGCACTCCTTGACCACCGCGAAGTTGCCGTCCCCGAGCACGCGGCCCGCCTCGTAGTGCTTGTGCACGTCGGTCGCCAGGAGGCCCGCGGGCCGCCGCTTCCGACCGCCCCTGGGCTCCCTCTCCCCGCGAGCGGCCGGTTTTCTGGCCCCTGACGCCGGCGTACAGGGCTGCTTCTCCCGGTCCGCGTCCTGCTCGCCCCCGCGCGGCCCCGGGAGTGCCTCGGGCTCCGTCTGCTGCTCCCTGGGCTGCCGGCCGCCTGGCCTGTTCCTGCAGGCGCTCCTGGCCTCCCTCCTCACGTCCCGCAGCCCCTCCTCTCTGACGGGCTGGGCTTCGCCGAGCTCCCTCTTGGCCTTGGCGGCTGCCTGAGCTTGACCTTCCTGACCTTCGGGGTCTCTGTCCTCCTTCTTGTCCGGGTTTTTCCCGGGCCTCCTCAGCTCCTGAGTGGGGTTCCTGGGGCTGCTCCTGTGGCTCTCGCCCTTCCACGCTTCCTCCCCGCCTGCACGGTGGGCCTCGGGGGACCGCCTGCAGCTCCTGGTCCTCACCAGCTTCTCCGCTGCGTCATACCTGTGGCACTTGCCCAAGTCCAGCTCACTGGTCCCCAGGGACAGCCGCTCCCTCTGCAGGCCCTGCTGGAGCTCCCTCTCTCTCTTGCACTTCTCACATCGGATGAGCTCACCCGAGGTCCTTTCGATCTCCACGCCCAGGTGCTTCTCTCCGCTCGCAGGTCTCTCCAGAGTGGCTTCCCTGGGCGGCCTGCTGCCCGGTTCAGGCTCCCACTTCCCCCCGACCCACTTCTTCTGGGGCCTGGCCCTGTCCCCCAGCGCTGGCTCCACGGGGGCCTTTCCCTGATGACTGATGGCTGCCTTGGACCGGGAAGCCTCACCGCAGCTCTTGGCAGCCTCGGTCTCCCCACAGTGGTGTCCCCCTCTCAGGGCCCTGCTATGAAGCCTGTTTCTCAGCCTGGGAGAAGGGGCTCGGCTGTGCTGGGTCAGTGTCAGGGCCCGGGCTTTGCTGGGGTACAGTTCTTCTATAGCTACCTGAATGTTCTTCAGCGTCAACGGTTCTTTGCCCATGGCTATGAAAGCGTCCCCTTCCCGGAAGAAATCAGAGACACTCCTGATCTCCCTGCCCTTGAGGTTGAAGAGTTTTCTCACGCGATCGTTCTTCCATCTGGGAAAGCCCAGGGCCTCAGAGATGTCCGCCAAGAGCTGCTCAAAGCTCTGCACGGACCGTCTGTTGAGGAGCAGAGTGATCTTCCGGAGGGGGTGCCCACCCAGCTTCACCACGGTCACCACCCTGGGCTTTAGGGTACTACTGTCAGCATGGACGGAGTGAAGACCATTCTGAGTGCTGAACATGGGCACCACAGAGCCGCGTGGCCCCAGGAGTGGTTTCTCCAGATTCCCTCGGCCAGCAGGCAGCCATGTGCCCTGCAGCTTCCGCTCCGTGATTCTGGAGCTTAAAGATTCTAGAGAGTGGTCACACAGGCCTCGATGTTCTGCAAGAGGAAAATGACAACACAGTGTCAGTTATGATGGATTCAAAGAGCCCTTTGGCCTTCACCAAAGCTTTACTGAAGGTCACTGATTCTATTACGGTTTTATAGAAGTGTGATCTTTGAGGATCTGCTTAAAATCTTGGAGCCTGTGCACTTTGGGTCTAATCCCCAGTCTCCCCTGTAAGAGATCAGGAAAGCAGAACAAGTCTTCGTTGGGCCTGAGTGGCTCTTCCAAGCCTCCCAGGAGCCCCCATTATGTGCCACACCTTGAGAGGCCTCACTAGGCGTGGCCTGACCCTGGAAACACAACTTCTGCTACCCTAAAGTGAGCTGTCTTTCAGGGATATACAGCTGAGATAAAAGGTCTAAGCTTCGCTGCCCAGGAAATACCAACAAGAGGTCAGAACATTCTGGAACCTTAAAGAACCAAAATCTCACCCACCTCTTTGCCAAGAAGAGTTTTTTCAGCTTGACTTTCAACTCACTCGAGGTGAGGTGGAAATGTGAAGAGGTGATGACCACAGACTCTGAAGACAGATCTGGATTTGAATCCTGGCATGGCCACTGGGTACTTGCGTGAATGTGGGCAAATTACTCAGGTTTCTGTTTTTTCATCTAGGAAGTAGGAATGAGAACACCTTCCTTCCAGGGTTTTTGTGAAGAGCAAATGGGAAAATAATTAAAGTTCACTTAAAGGGGTGTTTGGCACACAGTAAGGGCACAGTGATGGCCAGTTATTAATACTGTCCTTACAGTCTCAATATTTCTTTTGTATGATAATTATCATTTTGGTAGTAATATATTATATTGATAAGGCAGAATTCACTTGGCATCACAAAAATTCATGGACCAGCGTGACATGGTGGATATTTCTTAGGGTTGCAAAAAAGAAAGAAAAGGAAGGAAGGGAGGGAGGGAGGAAGGAAGGAAAGAAGGAAGGAAGGAAGAAGAGAAAGAAGGAAGGAAGGAAGAAGAGAAAGAAAGGAAAGAGAAAAAGAGAGAGAGGGAAAGGGAAAGAAAAAAGGGAAGGGAAAGAGAAAGAGAAAGGAAGTTGAAACAAGTTTCAGTGTACGTATAGAAATTTTCTTCTCTAAATGGTTTTTCTTCCTGATACTAAAAAAAAAAAGAAAGAAAGAAACCAAGGTCATATTAATGTTCAGAGCTTTAATAATGAAAATGCGCTCATTCTCAATGTATTTCCTGATAAACTGCATAATTGAATAAAACAGGACGTATTTCCTGATCAACTGTGCCCAGCCAGAATAAAGCAGTTGAGGCAAAATTGGTTCAATTTCCATTTCAGTCTGGGTCAGGAAACAGGAAAATGACAGAATGTGTCACTGAGTTACACCATGAGGGTGGGCTGTGGATTATTTACATTACCCCACAGGATCCATCTGTCCTACCCTACGTGTAGGAATCTGCTGTTTATGCTTCCTTTAAAAAGAGATTAAAGATAATAATTTTTATGTGCATTTGAATTGTAGCAAGAACCCCAATTGTGCCAGGATGCGCAATTTGGCCCAGCATATTTACACAGAATGTTTTTTGTTTTTTAATTATAATGCACAATCTGTCCTGAGATGATTTCCATCTAGACACAGGTGTCAGATTGGATGACAAGTAGTGGCTGGTACTGATCCCATATGCCATAAATTTATGAGCTTAACACTTACATTTACAGTTCAACTATTTATGGACATCTCTTATTCCTTTTCTTCTCATAATCTCTGTAGTCTGCCTCCAATTTTGTCAGAGAGTTGAGAGGAAGAAAGTTCTACAGCAGTAATACTAGTCTGTGTTTCCTCATGGGGAAAATTAAGGAAGGATACCAAGGAAGAGGACCTTCAAAGGTGTGTGCACAGGGGGACTAGTGTTGTCATTTGTTTTCCTTGTGGTGCTTCTCACAGAGTAGGACCTGCCATACATATTTATCAGGCTAAGTCAATGGAAAAGAATTCTCTGTTCCAGGGAAGGGAAAGGAGAGGGATTTTTAGGGGAGAACCAGAAGGACAAAGGAGCATTTGATGAATACATTAGGGATGCAGGAAGAGTTTAGCATGGAAGGGGGCTCAGGAGGGTCCCAGAGAAGGGTCCAGCATGGGATGTCAGGGAACCATATAAGAATCTTCATGAAACAGGACAGACACTGTTAGTGCTCACACATTGAATAGTGACTGAGGATGACAGTAAGGTGAGTCATAATGGGACCTGCGGCCTCAAGGTCCCAGTGAAACTAGGGAGTTTAGGTAGGGTGATCAATGACTTGGCCCTGTGGTACCCAGAGTCGGGGGAGGGGAGGGGCATGTTCTCAGCCAGATCCAGCCCTGATTCCTGGTGGTGAGGGGAGTAAACTGGGAACACCCCATCCCTGAACCCAGGAGAGGCTCCATAAGAGTGGTCCCCATCCCAGGGCACAGAGACAAAGGACGTGAAGACAGAGCAGCTCTGCTCCACCACCATCAGGCATGCTCAGTCCACTGTCCAGGCAATCACAAACTCATTCAAAACCTCTGGTGTCTGGGGGCAAGCGTGAGAACTCAATCCCTCACCTCCCCAACATAACCGGGTTCTGGCTGCATCAAGCTACTAGGCAGTGCTAGGAAAACACAATGTCAAGGTGCAAGCCCTCCTCCCCCCTTAAAAATCCTTAGTCCAGAGCAAAGTTTTCTTCTTTAAAGGTGAGAGAATCAAATCAGGAGACCCTGAATGCCTGGTCTGTAAGCAGGAAGAGGAAGAATATAGCACAACCTTTGGGTTTGTCTCCAGCAACAGCCTCACCTCCCGAGGACAACAGTGGTACATTTAGGGTAAATAGAAGCAGCAGTATCCTGGTACCTACCCCCATCAAGCCAACCAGAAAGCTAAAGACCAGCTTGTGTCTACTTATCACCAACAATTTACAAAATTGATTAAATGGAACCGTGTGAATTTGCCAGTACTTCCATTTTGACCTGCAAAAGAATGGAAATTTCATGTGGCTCAACCTAAAATGATCTAGGATAATAACCCCTACATCAACCACAAATAGAGAAGGTAGAGATAGTGAAAATTAAACACCCTAATTCCCAGTCTTTGGTCATCAAGCCTGTAGCTTCCCACAAAGTGACACAGAAAAAGATGCTGTTGTAGCACTCTGTTTTTCTAAGTTTCTACAGCAACATAAATTGGCCTTGACTTGACAATACTGCTGCTTTTGCCTCATACACCCTAAATACAAATGTTTATAGGGTTTCTCCCCAGAGTCAATCTAACCACCACCACCCCCCCACACACACACACACAGTAGAATAAACACTGCTTTCTCTGAGCCACTCCTCTGCTCAAGAACCTACAATGGCTCCTTATTACCTTCTTGGGGGCCAAACTGAAACTCCTCAGCTTGATATGTAAGGCCCCCCATAATCCAGTGCCCTCTACCCATCCCAACCCCACACCCACCCCCCACTCCTTACACCCACCCATGCCTCAACATCTTGTAAGACCTGGGACCCATATCCACTGCCAAACCTTCCCTGACCTCACTTTCACAGTCAGCTCCCTCCTCTGAAGCTCTGTTTGTTCCTTCACGTGAATGCTTGAGACTGGATACAGGCAGTTGGCTGCTGGACATCTGGTCTACCCTTCAGCACATCTCACTATTAATGATACTAGGCACTGCAGATTTGGGGAACCCATTCCCAGCACTAACATCCAACATGAGTGGCACATCTCAGTCTGCCAGCTCTCCTTGTAGACGAGTGTTTCTCCTTTCAGCTCTGGTAGACATCACACCCCAGACCTCATAAAGAGATTAAATGAGAGAGGTGGAAGAAAGCGCGATCACAGACATCCACTTAATACAAGGAAATCTGCCAAAGCAGCATTTATAAAGAGGGACTGATACAGGCAAGGGAGAGCATTTCTTCAGAGTTTGCAATGGCTTCATTTTAGAGGCATGCAAAGAACACCAAACACAGGGTCAGAGACCTCACTTAAACCCCAGTTATACCACGCTCTTCCTAGTCATGTGACCTTGGGAGAGTTATAGAATCTCTCTGCGCCTCAGTCTCTACATCTGCCAACCATGATACCTCACTCATGCTGAAAGTGCTCAGCGTGTGCTTTTCTTCCGTCTCCAAAAGAAAACAGGTCTTGTAACCTTGGATTTCCCCTAAATCCATTGTACATCTCGAGAGCAAAGAGAAAAAGATGCTAAATGTGACTCAGCAGGTGAATTTGTCATCCATGTAGTGTTTGAAATAGGAAACCAGTAAGGACAGGATAATAAGAGGAATACTCCAGCAAATTGAAGCATACAGCAATTCTGGGAGGCTAAACGAACTTCCTGCTCACTGATCCTAGGATTCTCTGACTGGTGTGAGCCAATAACTGCATGGGCATTTTGCTCTTATTGCTTCTAACAGCTTTGGTCCCTGGCAATCCTGTCTCCTATTTGCTGCCACGATTCAGATGAGGTAGCATAACCTGATTCTACAAGGGTCAGGTCTACACCTTATCATGCTGGACCAGGCTAGCACAATGATGGGAAGTCACATTAATCCCGTTTCCTGTGTGATCATTTAATAACACTTTGTTTAGGCTGCTAATCATGGAGTTTAGGATCAAGATTTTAAAAAACAGAAACTATCCTGCTAAAATTAATCTTTTACTTGTCTTTTTTAATCAGAATAAAAAGAATGTACCTCTTCCTAGTCATTTTCAAATCCTAACCCATATGTCTAACAAAGAAAAACAATGTCTGAGGTCAGCACTAACTTTGGAATTCTCACCTTGGTTTCTAGAGAGCTATAATGACACATGAGAAAAAGAAATGGGAGAATCACACCAAATTGCTATCAGGCATAAGTAATACATAATCACTTTTTAAGCATTTACAAATTATGAGTACTAAAAGAAATGGAAATTGGTGTTTCAAAACATCTGGTAATATGCAATACAACAACAAAAAGTGACTGGAAGAAAGTCAATGCATCTAGTGGCATATAACCCCCTTTCCTGGCAGGGAAGCTCCTCCTAGAATACTTTCCCTTTTATTGACCTCATATTTCTGAGTGGTTTCACCAGATTGATCACGTGTGGCCCCAGGACGCAGTGCTGAGAAACTGTTCACTTCCATTCTTTTGTAGAAGATGAAGAAGGATCAGCTGGAATCATTTTTTCCTATCACTGAGTAATCATTTGTCCTGGGCTTTTTCCAGGGTCTGTTTGGGAACAAACTCATTTTGTTCATATGCAGATTATGAGGCAGGAGAAACATTTGTGAACTTACATTTGATTATGCAAACATCCCAAGGAGGGTTTTCTAAACGAATAAAAAATTGGAATGCAGCCTCCAGTCACTAAGCCTCAAAAATGCTACTGTTTCATAACTTGCAAGCCTAGCCAACCAACGTCTGTATTAATCAAAGCCAGAGAAATTAATAAAGGTAATAAGATGAACCTGCCGTGCTATTTATTTGCCATCATTGCTGATGACACTTCAGTCTCTAATTAATGATGTCACTACTTAATCTTTATTACCAAACAGCACATCAACTGAGACATCAGAAACAGAATAATTTTTTTTTAAAGATTTTATTTATTTATTTGACAGAGAGAGAGATAGCCAGAGAGGGAACACAAGCAGGGGGAGTGGGAGAGGGAGAAGCAGGCTTCCCGCTGAGCAGGGAGCCCGATGTGGGGCTCGATCCCAGGACCCCGGGATCATGACCTGAGCCGAAGGCAGACGCTTAACGACTGAGCCACCCAGGTGCCCCCAGAAACAGAATAATTAAAAAGACTTTTTTCAACTCTCATCTCAGAGGTGCCCCTGGTCTGGGTTGTCTTTTAATCTGCTGACCTACTCATGCCCATTTTCCTATGTAACTCCCAGCTTATTGGCACAAGAACCTTGTATGGTCTCTGAGTGAAGGATATTTGCCAGTCCTTGTTATAGCCCACCTAACAGATGCCTGATACTTTTTTCCTAAGCTACTCACTGATTTAAAGATGGAATCTGCTAAACAAAACGCAGAATCAGATCCATTAATACAGAGAAAAAACTGGTGGTTGCCAAAGGGGAGGCATTGGGGGGATGGGCAAAATGGAGACGAGAAGGGGAGTTTCACACTTCCAGTTGTGGAATGAATAAGTCATAGGCATGAAAGATACAGCACAGGGAATACAGTCAATGATACTGTCATAGCGATGTACGGCGACAGATGATGGCTACACTTGTGGTGAGCACAGCATAACATATAGATTTGTTGAATCACAATGTTGTACACTGGAAACTAATGTAACATTGTGTGTCAACTGTACTTAATTAACAAAAAAAATCCATGAAGAAAAAAGTGCAATGGATACTGACCAGGCAAAACTAATAGTTGCCTATACAACCTTGTTATGGGTGGAACTGTGTTCCACCGCCCTTGAATTCATCCAAAGTCCTGACCCCCCCATCTCTCAGAATATGGCATGATTTTGATAGGGTTTTCACAGAGGCAGTCAAGTTCAAATGAGGTCCCTGGGGTAGGCTATAATCCAACATGACTGGTATCCTTATAAGGGCGTTAAGTTTGGACACAGACAATCGTACAGGGAGAATGCTATGTGAACATGAAGACGGCCATCTACAAGCCAAGGAGAGAGGCCTTCACTGGCTCCTTCCCTCATGGCCCTCAGAAGGAAACAACATTCCCAGCATCAGATTTCAGACTTCAAGACTCCATAACCAGAAGAGAACAAATTTCTGTTTAAACCAAAAAAAAAGGAATGAAAGAAAAAACTTTACTGTCCCAGCTACTTGGGAGTTGCAGTGAGTTAGTTGGAAGAGGGTTTTAAAGTGAACAAGCTTACATATCTCCTCACTTTCAATTTTAGTATATGTGCTGCCGAAGCGAGCACCATATCTCCTCACTTTCAAAGCTCATCCCATCCCCCTCGGTAATACTCTTCCTCGCGTCTTTGGGTTTCCCCGCACCCTGATCCCCTGATCTCATCCTGCACACGCTACCCACCTCATCACCACATCACACTTCTCCCTTCCTCTTCTGCTGGTTTTATTTTGTCTGAGGAACCTTCATGTTCCATGCAAGCCAGAAAGCATTTTCCTCTCTCCCCAAACATCCCAGGACACGCCACGACAAAGAGGACCAATGACCAAGGGAGGAACTTTTCTCCACTGTCACTACTGTGCCTCCTTTGGCATCCAACTAAACTGGTTAAGCTGCAGCTCCCATCCCCAATGTGCACACACGCCGCCTGGGGACTGCGTTCACGTACAGGAACTAATTCAGCCGGTCAAGGTCTAGGATAGGTCCTGAGAGTCTGCATCTCTAACAAGGTCCCACGTGATGCCTATGCTGCTGGCTCATGGACCACACCTTGAGAAACACAGATCTAGAGACAAGTTCCAGAGTATGCTTCTGGGAATGCTGGTCGCCTATAAGCAATTTCAAAGTGGCCCATAAACCAATTCCTTAAAGTAGTATTACAACCCACGGTACCTTCATTTTCACCATGTGAGTAAGGAACGTATGGTATGTAATTAAAATGTGACATCACCAGTGCAGCCCAATCAGAAAGTCCATTGCCTGAGTTTTCCTTTAAGGACAGCACACAGAAGTGAAGGAGAGGAGGACCACCTTGACGACCCAGAGTGGACCCGTGGCACTGGACTCACCTGGGAGCTTGTTGGAAATGCAGAATTTCAGACCCCAGCCCAGACCTACAGGATCAGATTCTGCATTTTAACACAATCCCCAGGTGGTCTGATGCATCTGGAAGTTTAAGAAGCACGCTACAGACTACCTCTTACATCACCAAAGTGGCTAGCCGAACCAAAATACACAGACCATGGCGGGGGAGATTACAAAGTCCTTGGACTAGTGCATATGCCTTTGATTAACCCTGAAAGCATGGTGGCATGACCCAACCAAATCCCAAGTGGGATCCAGGGGCGGCTCTGGCCCAGGGGTGGGTTCACTTCTCTGGAATCTACATGCACCGGCTGCCAAATGGGCAAGCGAGGGAGTGAGCGAAGGCGGAAGAAGGAGGTGTTTCGTGCACAGGTACCAGACACCTGGGAGAAAGGAAGAAGAAAAGAGACGGTGACAAAAGAGGCAGTGGAATGGCATCTGCACCTGCCCTCCCGATCCTCGGAGCACAGGTTCAATGAGGGACACTAAGTGAGCTGGGTTTCAAAAGCCTGTGTGAGGCTCTGGGACGCAGGTGATAAGGTGCAAGAGTAAACAGAGGCAGCCGCCCCACCTTCCCCAGCACAGCAGAAGAGGACAACGTGGGGCCTTAGGGACACACTGACAGCAGAGGTGGGGGAGTGAGGAATGACTTAACTGCTGGAGAAAGAATAGGAGCTGCAGTGTACCTGGGCACAGGTGACACCCTGTCCTGGGGACTCGGGGACACTGGCTGAGGTCCCATGTATGCAGGCGGGGCCACTGGAACTCCAAGCTGGGCATTAATATTAACATGGCCTCAGACATTCCAGGGACCACAAGAATAACCATTGCTCTCCAACAGTTTTTCCTCCAGATGAACCCTTCTCCCGCTTTTCGATGATTTCATCACATGAAGCTTTTATGCTCCCCTTTTCCCCTTCGGCTCTGGGTTTGCTGAGCCTCACCAGATGCCGCCCTGTCGCTCATGTTGTCCCCCTTTGCGACATCCAATGCTGGGTTGCTTTGACAGAAGCCTCCCCTGGGGACAGCTTATCTTTCTGTCTCACCCCTGGGTTTACTGTTTCCTCCCAACACGCCCCAACTCACCCACGATCTCATCCCTGGGGTGTCACCTCTCACTCAGTAAAATTCCAACAAGGCATGGCTCCCAGGCCGGGATGTTGTTTTCTATGACCTGGATTTTTAATCCTAATTGTCGGCTGCAGCCCAAGAAACTTGATTTGGGCTGAATTTTGCTTTTCTCAGTGCTGTTCAGGGAGGCTCTTTGGAAGGAGAAAGTACAGTCTCCAGCTGACTTGATGCCTCCACGACCTCATATTTTCCTTTTTTCTGGCTGGTTATCGCACCCAAGGGCCTTCCCCAGACCACCAGTCTCCACTGGCCTGTGTCCTAACAGTATCTAAACACACTGGGCTAGCTAGAGCTACACCACAGTCCATTTCTGTAGGGGAGGCGGCAGAAATGATTCTACAAGCAAACCCCATCTTCTTTTTTCTAGAGAGACTGAGCACATCTATCCCTTTCTGCATCTTCATGCTTTGGTTTGGATGGATCTCAGATTGATGTGGAGACACTGGGAATATTTGAACCATCTGAAAGTGCCTGGCCCTACAGACTCTGACTCCTTGTTTATCAGCTGCTTATCTGTGGGGCCAGTGGACCCTCTGCTAAGCATTATTATACAGGACAAAGGAGGCAAAGAGCCTGTGGATTCCTTAAAAAGCATTTTTTTTCAAGATTTTATTTATTTATTTATTTATTTGACAGAGAGAGACACAGTGAGAGAGGGAACACAAGCAGAGGGAGTGGGAGAGGGAGAAGCAGACTCCCCACTGATCAGGGCTCGATCCCAGGACCCTGGAACCATGACCTGAGCCGAAGGCAGATGCTTAACGACTGAGCCACCCAGGCGCCCCTAAAAAGCACTTTTTAAATGATTCTGACCTCTTGATAAGACAGCCACCATGTACAACATATAATTAAATAGCAAGCAAGTAAAGCAACTTAAAAGGAAATGTTTCCAAAAAATACAGTTTTCCCTCATATTTAGGAGCGACAACATATTTGTACTAGGGCCTTCTACATAAAATAATGATAAGGGAATACTATGAATTATTTTATGCCAATAAAGAAGATGACTTAATAAAATGGATGGATTCCATGAAAGACACATATTACCAAAGTTCCCTCAGGAAGAAATAACCTGACTAGCTCCATTGTGCTCTTTATCTGAGGTTTGCGTCCATCAGATAGAGGAATAACTTTCCATAAATATTGAAGACATGGTCATTACACGATTGATCGGGTTTACTGCTAAAAATTCTCAGAAATTGCTTATGTTGAAATATGCCTCCTTTGTAAACAAAAATAATGCCTTGGATCCATTCTAAGGAGGATGCAAAGGGAATCTTAAGGAGGATGTGTGGAAGCAGAGACTGTGTGGGTGAAACTCTTTGTATGTTAGAACCAAAAGGCCAGTAGCCCAACACCCTCGATTTTTAGATACAAATGTAGACAAGAGAGGGTACACAATGGGCCCAAGGCCACACAGCCAATTAGTAAGAACAAAAACAATCAATGGCCTCAGGCAAATTTAGGGGTATCATTTGTAATCGTGGAATAAAGCAAAGCTCATGGGACCAACGAGAAGAAACAGAGCAGGACAGGAAACAGAGCAGGAAGCCCACTCATCAACAGGACCTAAGCAAAGCAGCTTCAGTTTAGCTCTGCCCTAATTCTTAAAGCAGCCAGCATCCCAACTGGGCAAAATAAAGTCCCACAGTGTTCCTGCAGCTGGTAATAAACAAGTGAGCTTTTCCCTGATATCCCCGTAGACAGGATGACCTAAAAACACAACTCCCCAAAGTGTATTAAGATTCCAAACAGAGTGAGGTTGGGGGAAAGCAGATTAAGGTACAAACTTTTCTTCTTCCTTTAGGGAATTCAAACTGGGTTTGGTTTTCCTCTAATCTATAAAAGTAGGGAAGTCACTGTGCTAGGACCCAGGCTGCACCCCACAGCCAACAGGCACCATAAAGCTCTCGCAGTGGGCCCAGTACCCACCCTGAGTGCCAGAGCCAAGAGGGACCTCTACTGGGACAGTACCCACTGGTCCTCGCTGCCATGGGGGCCTGCATGGCCACCACCGGCCTGGCCTCCCAGAATGGCCGTGAAGACCGTAACAAGATGACAGGCATAAGGTCACCTGCACATGTAAGCACTCAGTACATCATGGTTCAATCACACTGAATCCAGTGGCACCAAGGCAAGCCAGCGCCTCTGCTAAGAAGCCAACGTCAGGGGCGCCTGGGTGGCTCAGTCAGCTGACTCTTGGTTTTGGCTCAGGTCATGATCTCGGGGTCGTGGGGGCTCTGCACTCAGCAGGGAGTCTGCTTGAGATTCTTTTCCTCTGCTCCTCTCGCGCTCTCGGGGGCCGCACATGCACACACTCTGTCACTCTCTCTCTAAAATAAATAAATAAATAAATCTTAAAAAAGAAGCCAACCTCAGTGGGCAGAAATGTGTACAGTTCCTTCAAAGAGCCCACCTGCTGCACGAAGGTCTTTTGAGAGCATCATTTATAAATGTTTTGGCAAAGATTGGTGCCTTCAGAACCTTGACAGAAGTAAACCTTGGCAGTTTCTGTGGTTAAGCTTCTTCAGGATCTCTTGCAATGCGCTCTTTTGACATTTGCCAAAAACATGTCACTGGCAGGGCTGGTGTCTACTAAATAAACGGACCTTGCTTGGCAAGGTTCCAAGCGCACAGACCTAATGCCAGGCAGGCGGTAGGCTGGCAATAAACAGGTGTGTGTGAAAGAAGCCAAGAGATCCATAATCGTGCTAATGACCGCAACCTACCAGCTGAGTCCACAATCATCAGGAAGTTCCAGGATGATCAAAGAAATCCTACACCTTCGATCTGTTTCTGCCCCAAAGTCTGTCTAAAGCTACTCAGTCATCCACGTTCTACAGAGCCAGTACAGTTATGGATGCAGGTGTCCAACTCGATCCCCCCACCAGGCAGTGGCCCCGACCCACCTGTTCTTAAGAACGTTGGCTGTTAAAGGGCCACCACTACTCTAGTTTCCAGAATTACCCTCTGTTGACTGGAGACCCCCCACCCAGGAGGTTACACACCCACCTTCACCTTCGCAAGTGCAGCCCACAATCAGTGACTGATGGGCACAGGGAATGGTACCAAAGACCAGTCCCTCACCCAGGGGGGCCCAACTCTGTGTGCAGTGCATTCTCCAGAACTCCCATGGGCTCGGGCTGAGGTTGTCTCCAGCGGAGACCACATCCTTGCTTAGCTGTGTCCCCTGCTCCCCTTGCCCCCCACCTCCCTTCTCCTGACAGCTTTCCCCTCAAAATCATACACACAAGGATCCCGAGCTCAGGTTCTGCTTCTAGAGAACATGAACCCACACCATTGCCTAAAATTATGAAAGGCCTTTAAATCTCAAAATAAGAATGAGTGTTTTGTGGCATGTTTTTTCAAATTCATTCATAGAAGGCATCCCATCTTTCATGTTTCATTAAAAACAAAAGGCAATTAATTATCCAGAGATGCCTAGAGTGTCTTCAAACTCTCTCACACACACCATCCTTCCTACCTTTGGTCTGGTCTGCAATCGATCATCTAAAATCATTTCTCCAAGAGGTGTTCCATGAAGACCCTCAACCCCTCCATCCCCCTCCCTCACCAACCCTGGGGCTGCTTCCCTCCCAGCTTACCACTACCAGGTGTCACAATATTTACCCGATGCTCTAATCCCTGTCTCCCAGCCCTCCAGCTCTGTACCGGCTAATAGACAGCCACCGGCTACATGGGGCTATTTGCAATTTCAATTTAAACTAATTAAAATTACTGTGCCCAGGGCGGGTGGCATAGGAGACCCTCAGTGAGTAAATGTGAGTGAATGAAAGAACAGTTTGTGGTGATCATCAGTGATTTCCCAATATCTAATTTGGTAACTTTTACACCAAAAACTGATATTTTCAAGAGCAGGAAAAAACTTAAAGAACCTTTAAGAAAGAGTTCCTTAAAACGCATGAAAGGATATGACTGTTACTGGTTGAATTTGGAGCGGATGGTAGTTAATTGTAGGTTAAGAAAACACAATGCCAGCCTCCAGATCGAGGCAGCCGGCTAGCCAGAAACTGCTGAGAATTTTTGACAGTTATTCAAGGCAGCATGGAGAATATAAAACTTTCCTTTTTTCCTCCCTGGAAAGGGCAGGTATTTAAAACTCCACTCCCTCCTCCCAATAGAATAAAAACCCATCATGTATGTCTTTTCTTTGTTAACATCCTTACTTAAGACTACTCAACAGCCCACACATCCTGTTTATGGCCAAGCAAGCATGTGGGGGGAGGGGCAAAATAAAGAGAGAGATCACTCTCTCTCCCTACCCATCCCCTCTCCACCTCTCCACCAACACTCCACTTTCCTTTCTAAGAAAACAGCTTCACAAAGACACCTACTTTGTACTCAACGATAGAGAAAGTAAGCTAAAAAAGAGAACCAGGCAGCCTCTGTTACCTTTGCTTTGTCTACATTACAAAGACATGTAATGTGGGGGGGGGGGAGCAAATAACTAACAAATGTTCCTGGGAACATGGGAACCACGGGGGTCTTTCAACTGGTTCTCAGATGTTTTCATTTATTCTTTATTTCTCCTTAATGTGAGTGTGGACTCCTGTTTCCCTTCCACGCTATGGGACATCTCTGGAAAATACTACCTTCAAAACCAGTAAGACATCTTTAGCTATGCCATTCTTGCAGAAAATGATCAACTCCTTTGAATTCTAAATTAATACTAATGGCATTAAAGAGAAAGCACTCCATGGTTCAAATAACCAGCACACAGTAGACTTAAAACTTTACTCAGGAGCTTCCTCAAAAT
Source organism: Leptonychotes weddellii (assembly GCF_054177405.1). Taxonomy (NCBI): domain Eukaryota; kingdom Metazoa; phylum Chordata; class Mammalia; order Carnivora; family Phocidae; genus Leptonychotes; species Leptonychotes weddellii. The sequence continues at coordinate 55,856,755 of NC_138369.1, forward strand.
TACATTACTCAGGAGGCCTGCAACCCTTGGTCATCAGTTGACCCCAAGTTCCAAAAAGAAAAAGGAGCTTCAGTCTAATGCGCTCAATTGCTTTCTGTCTCCTTTTCCTTCTTAAATTAATATGGCCAATGATTTTGGTTTTCTTAACTCAAACACAAGGTTAGACCCTGACCAGGGCTGTGGTGTCCTTTTATTTTGTTCTACATTAACGGTTGACATAGTAGGCCTGTCTTTAGCCTCACTGAAGATCACTGACATCATCTTTTTATCCAGACTCACAATATAAACATGCTATTACTAACAAGTGTCAATCATCTAAGGGAAGACTATGATGTTGGGGCTAGTGATGTCTAGTGCCAGTCAGAGACCCCAACAAGCAAATTTAAATGACTTTCCATTCCAGAATGTGAAGTCTTAGTCAATTAAACATATCAGTTCTTGCCAGGGCGCCTGGGTGGCTCAGTTGGTTAAGTGTCTGACTCTCGATTTCAGCTCAGGTCATGATCTCAGGGTCGTGAGATCGAGCCCCATGTCGGACTCCGTGCTGGGCATGAAGGATTCTCCCTCTCCCTACTCTCCCCACCACACTTGCACATTCCCCCGTTCCCTCTCTTTCTCAAAAAAAAAAAAAAAAATCAGTTCTTCTCAATTATAATTTGTAGGTTTGATGCCGTTTAAGTATTGATGCAATTTTTGAGGGAGGACAGGAGAGAGATGAAAATGAGTAATGAAGATAGTAAAATATATTACAGAGCTCCAATTGCAAGATCTTGGTACTTACACAAGAATAGTTGGATTTTAGGGGAAAAAAAGAAAATTGTAGCCTCAAAATAGATACCACTTCGCATGAGAATTTAATGTATAATACAAGATCATTACAAACTAATCAGGAAGGTAAGAATCATTTTTATTCAATATTGAAACAATTGGTTAATAATTGGAAGTAAAATGAATTTGGATTCCAGATGACTTAGAAGCCACAGAAACACATAAATAAACTGTACTTTAATATTAATCAAACCACTGAAGGGAGAAGGAGAGTTTGGACACTGGAAGCATTAAAGGAGGTCACAGGTGTAAGATCCCAAGCTCTCAGGCATCAGCACAGGGCGGGGAAATGGAGGATGGACTGACTTCGGTGTTGGCACCCTACATGGCAGGTAGGTAGGAGCCTCAGACAGCAGCTACCATAAGAAGAGTTCTTGCCCGTATGAATTCCACGTGGACTGAGCAGCCCTCCTCCATCTCAGACCCTCCAAGTGGGACACACACAATGGCAGTGCCCTGGCTCTTCTCTGCTCTGCAAGACAAGTGACACACAGCACTTCCACCCATAGTCCAGTTGCCCCAGTCAACCCAAAAGGGTCTTGTGTTGGACTCTCCCAAAAGCAGAGCCTGGGGTCAGGATTTAAGTTGAGCTGGGAGGTGATCCTGGGAAGCGCTGCGGAGGGTGAAGCAATGAGGCAGTCCAGCAGCATGGGCCAGCTGGTCGCTGCTATGGACAATCTGGGCTCAGCTCGGAGAGGAACCTTCTGGGAGAATGGGTAGAACATGCCCAAAGGTTGTCCCAACGGAGGGGCAAGGCAACTGTGATATTTATCCACCCGTTGCCCTCCATGAGGGGTTGAGGGTGGCTCTCAGGAGCATTAACTCCCCAGAACCTCTGGCTTTCTCCAAGAATGAGCGAGCCATTCCCCTACGGCCAAAGAAAGCCCTCAAACAGGGCTGCGGTGGATTGCAGGGGAACCGTAAGAACAAGAACTAAAGCCAGGGCTGATAGCATCTGCTCAAGAAGGGGAGCACATGAATATCTGGGGGGCACGGATTCTGGGTACAGCCAATCCAAAATCAACACAACATCTGAACTACATTGAACAACCAGCTTCACCCAACCCATTCCCAGAGGAGACATTCCAAAAACCAGGCCACTGTGGCGTAGACCACAGCTCCTCCAACCAGACCAACAATGGTTCTCAAAGGTGCCTAGCTCGTGGGTGCGGAGCCAGCTCTTAGGAAAAATGCTCCACTAGTCTGGGGGGGATTCCAAGACGAGTAGACACAGTGCCTGTCCTCCGGAAGCGTGTGGTCTCTGGGGGGTGACAGGTCAGCCCTTGCTTACACACCATTTGTCACAAGTTCCAAAGAGATGCGGTGGGGTGCAGGTCCCCTGGAGGACGTCAGAAGCTCTGCCATGAAGGTGATGGCTGTGCCAAGGCCAAGAGACAAGTAGCAGCTGGTCGTGAGCGGGAACACACAGAATGGAAGGCACTTCTGGCAGTTGGCTCCTGGGGCTTCCATGGAGGAGGGTAGGTCAGGTTAATAATTCACACAAAGAGGAGACACCAGGTGACATTTTAAATTATTTCGTGCCAGTAACTTTAATTAATACAAGATCTCACTCTGGCCACCATAGAGATTTGCCTTCAGTTTGTGACATTTTTATTTGTATGTCTGTTTGGGTGCCCTTGTGTTCTCTGCCCTCAGCTTCCCCCAAGGGCAGAGTTTCCAGATTCCTTGTTATGTAATTACCTAGAGAGCATTTAACCTGCGCCGCACCCGTTCTCTCCTCGGAGAATTTTGAGTATCTCTGTCCAAAAAAAAAAAAAAAAAAAACAGACTTGGTGCTCTTAAAAACTGAAGGCAGATAACTAATCTCACTTTATATGGTATGACAGCTTCTCTCTCAGAACCATCCACGATTTTGTCAAATATTTTTCACTTTCTCAAAACATGGAGAAGACACAAGGTATGTGCCTAATTAGGCCACAGAGAACCTGCTCCAGTGGGTCAGGACCAGCAGACACAACCGAAAGGCTAACAAAGCCAATCACATCCCAAATGAGCACTAACGAAAAGTCCTAGAGAGGGAAAAAAACAAAAACAAAAAAAACCAGACACTGCAAGACGCTGCAGTTCCTCAGAAATCGGTTCCGGAGAGCTCAAGTCAGTCAGGAAAGACGGGACGATGAATATGGGTAGTCCAGCTCTGGCGTGGAGCTCTTCTGGGCTTCCCGTGGACGTGGGTGGTCCTCACCCTGGTCAGTGGCACCGTCAGCCACCCCGACCCCATGGTGATGAGCCATCTCTGACTCCGCATCCCTCCCCTCACCCCCCACAGCCAATCTCCAAGTCCTGTGGTTTCCACCTCCCAAATCTCTCTCAAACCTGGCACCTCCTCTCCATTCCCTTAACTACTCACTGCCTCGGTGCCTACCCTCAGCACATGGGACCCGACCCCCCTGTCTCTGGCCTTCCGCCCTACCCCATACCTACCCACACCTGGGCAGGCAATGTCTCTGAGCCATAAAGCTGGTCATCTGCCTCCTTCATTAAACACTCCAGGGGTTTTTTCCACCTGTTTCTCAAATTCCCGAGGATCCTCAGACACATTCTAGGGCATTTGCAAGTTCTCTCAAATTATGTTTGTTTAACTTTGTGCTTCCATTTCCATGATAATCTTTTTTAAGCTTATCCATAGAAAATCTACAGAAACATATTCTGGATCATGTGAACATCCATGTTATGGCCAAGTGCTGCCACATCGTTTCACTGGGTGTATTCATGCATTTACGATATAGTTGGCGACCAGAAATATTTTAACTGTCACAGGCTAATAAGAAAATAAGAAATCAGACTTAACATAGAGAACTAATGAGAACTGAGCCATCAGGCAACCCATGTGGCACGACACATATCATACCAAATTCACAAGACCTGAACACTTGTTTTTAGAATCAGAAACAGTGATTTCATTGTAGCGAAAATAACTTCATCCATCACACTAAATTCATCCAGTTAATTTGAATTTCTCGATTTGTAGCTGTGTTGATATTTTACACATATATTTGTTTTGGTTTTAGAGTCATATGCGAGCTCCAAGCATAGAGGATAGACCTCTTTCATGCTACTACGTCTTTGAACTACATTATAATAAAAAATAATTTAAGCCACCACTAGGAATCTACAACATTTTGTTTCCTTTAAAGGAATTCACATAATCCTCCCATTGGAGAAATTCGGAATGAGGCTTAAGGTCCATAACAAGCCCTACGTGGGAGAGACAGTGATGTTCTCTGATCTTTCCATCCACACACGTCACCCCCCATCCTTTCCCAGGCCCTCCCAGTGAGGTCTGACCAACGGGCTGTGGGTACAAGCAGCAATGCATCAGTTCCAGAGCAAAGCACAGAGGAGTCGGAGAGCAATTCTCCCATGAGCTCCTCCTGCGCTGGTGACTACAGAGGCCCCATTTTCCAAATGGTGTGTCTGCAAGATGGGCAAAGCTCTCCCACCTTGGCCCTCTGCTGACCTGGAGGGACACAGAGTGTGAGTGACCGATAACCTTGGTCAGGTTAAGCTATGAGGATGGTGAAGTTGATTTGTTACTGCAGCAGAGCTTAGCCCATCCTGACTTAGCCCACTGCAGCCTCCCTGCCCGAGCCCTTCTACTCATACTCATGCTTCCAACAGCTCTTAGTTCAATGACCTGAACACACCAAGCTGTTTCATGACACCTGACCTTTGCACATGCTGTTCCTTAATCCTAGAATGCCAGCTCCCTTACTCTTCTGTTCTCCTCCCCCCAGCCCACCACTGTGATTCACCCTTCAAAACCCAGGTCAGATATAAGTACCAGCAGGAAGTCTTCCTCCCTATTCCTCCCCTCTGACCCCTATCATCATTACCCATGAACTATACAGAATGCTTATCTTACCATGTAAAAGATCACACATTCACATGCCTATCCCCGCCCTACCCGCAACCACACTGTGACAGGGTCAGCGGCTCCCTCATCTCTACACCCTCAAGACCAGCATGCAAGGAGAGTAGGCACCATTTGGCCATTTGGCCAGGAAGAGCTTCCTCCAGGGGGCTAGTCTAAGGCACTTGAAGGAAGTTAGATCCATTACCCCTACAGGGAATAAGTCCCAGCTGTCTCTGCCCCAGCAACAACCAGACCTGCCCAGGAGGCCCAACCCTCCCCATCATCTCCTCAAGCACAGTGCTCCTCAGCCCTAACAGGGGCCTAAGGCCTAGTACTCAAAGTGTGGTCTCCAAACAAGTAACACTTACAAAACTTAGGAGCTGGTGGGAAAAACAGAATCTCAGGCCCCACCCCAGACTTCCTGGATCAGAATCTGCATTTTAACAAGATTCCCAGATGAGTCATATGCCTAAGAATATTTGAGAAGCACTGGGCCAAGGCACCCAAATAGAATCTCTTCAGCCTAAAAGGTAACTTTAATAGTAATACTTTCCACTTGCAATAATATCTGCTAAGTGCCTTACACCACTAAGTCCCCAGAATAATTTGCTCATGCCCATTTTACCAATGAGGAAACGGAGGCTCAGAGTAGTTGGGTACCCTCTAAGGATCACACAGCTTTGAAGCGATTTGGAGGCAGTTCCGACGGACTCAAGAGCTCTAACCCCCATAACTATACACTACAAGGCATACTGCCGTTTGCAAAGTTCTATGAACACTTAGCCTTCCAGACCAACGCAAGCGCCACCCTGTCCCCTCATACAACCCCTGAACTGGAGCTTCTCTCTACTCCATCACTTCCTGCCTATACCACAAAGCCTCCACATACACCACCAGCTCTGAGAGACTGCCCGTTCTCCCTGGGTACTGATTTTATGGACTTGCTCAATAAGCGTCTGACGAGTCAATGAAAACATTTCCCCTTTGATCACCAACAACCCTCTGAGGTTGGCTTGACAATTATTATTAAATAAAGAAAGTTGGGGCACCTGGGTGGCTCAGTCATTAAGCGTCTGCCTTCGGCTCAGGTCATGATCCCAGGGTCCTGGGATTGAGCCCCACATCGGGCTCCCTGCTCGGCGGGAAGCCTGCTTCTCCCTCTCCCACTCCCCCTGCTTGTGTTCCTGCTCTCGCTGTCTCTCTCTCTCTGTCAAATAAATAAATAAAATCCTTAAAAATAAATAAAAATAAAAAAGAAAAAAAAAAAAAAAAGAAAGTTGAAGAGGCTGACATTCCCAGGAAAGTTTAGTGACTTGTCCCCAGGTCACCAGGAAGCCGCAGACCTCTGGGGATGGAACTCCACTCCCTGATTCCCAGTACGAATGTCTTCTTCCGCACTTTTCCACTCTCCCTGCATTTCCCTCTCCTGACCTACATTACCAGGCAGTTAACAAAACATCCTTTCCAAAGAACTCCCCCACTTATGCATCTTCAAAAGGGGCTCTGCTTCACCACCAGAAGGGCCAAATTTAGACGTTAATAGGAGGCCACCAAAGGAAAAGATGGGGAAACCATGGGTTCCACAGACAATGAGCCTAGCACTGAAGCTCAACGTTCCAGCATTTCTCTCTCCAAGCTTTGCCTGCAGCCTGGCCACGATAAACTAAGACTTCACCTCCATTATTCTGAGGGCTTCATGGGGTTCTTATGTGGAGACTCTCCCTTCTCACACTTTTCTAGCTCACCATCAAAGAACACGACTCAAAGACCTTTTACACCTAAACGAAGTAAGTTACAGAGCATCTTTCAGCCATCCCGTTTTCTCCTCTCTGTTCTTTCTCCAGTGAAGCCTTCTTTGGCACCACCCAAAGCAATCCAAATTTTAAGTTGAAATGCTTTTCCAGCAACCCCAGCATGCCTTTCCTTTTTTACTTCCTAAGGCCCCTGCTTTTTGCTACCTTGCCCCTTAAGGAAAAGCCCAGTGCTTGGCTACCGTTCTAGATGCCTTATTGGTTGTGATGGTGATTGTCAGCTCAACACCAGCCCACCAGACCACCTCTCCCAGCAGTAACCCAGACTGACCTCACAGCTCCTAACACAGTCACCGAAGCACAGGACCACCGGATGCCAAGACGTGGTGACACATAGTGATGGCAGTAGCACCAGCTTCAATTTGACCACGGTCATCTTGGACAAAACAGGGAGTAAAGGAAGGAAATAGAATGCACGGGGCGGGGTGAGGTGAAGGGATGACTAACATTGGCGATGAATAACAACTGAGTTCCCTCCACAACTTCTCCTCACCCCACCCCCCCCTCCCAGCAGGCGGATCCGCTGAGAAGGTGTCCCCAGCCGCCTCTGCCCAGCCCTGGCGCAGTCTTCTCTCCACCTCCAACACCTCGCCCCCAGAGCCAGACGTAGAAGGCAGTGTAAATGCGGTCTTAGATTTGAAATTAAGTGATGGGAGATTTCACGAACTCATTTGTTTTTTTCCCTGTTAATTCCCAAATGCTTTGCCCGTAGGCTTTATCCTGATGGTCTTTAGTTCTTCTGTGTGTTTCTTTACCTAGTTCTAAGGAGTTTCCTTTCTTTTATAGCTCGGTCGGAGAGCTCCGCAGACCTGGGCTCAAATCCCAGCTCTATAGTTACCAAGCCATATGACCTCGGGCAAGTCAAGAGTTCTGGGCAGGGCCGTTGCTCATCTGAGAAATGGGGATAATTCCACCTTCCTTACAGATTGTGGAAAGGATGGAAGGTGGTCAACTCCAGGCAAAGCACCTGGCACACTGAGATGCTCCATAAACGTCAGCTGCCTGCCGGGTGCCTGCACTCTTCCGCAGCCCCACGGCACCTTGAAGGATGCCCACGCGTTTCCCGGGAAGGCCCCTCTGGGTGGCAACGAAGAGGAAACCAGCTGCGGACAGCGTTATCCCCCTAACCCCGAACAAGCGAGTTCCAGCGGGTGTAGACGCGCGCGCGGACACACACACACACACAGCGCTTGGGGCACCCCCGCGGGGCTGGCACGGCGCCCCCACCCCGCACGGAGCGGGGTCTCTGCGTCCCCGACCCGCTGGGGCCCGGGCACGCGGCACTTACCCGGGGCGGGCGGCGCGGGGCGGGCCGGGGGCGGCGGCGGGCGCGGAGTGGGCGCGGCGGCGGGCATGGCGGGGCGGCGGGCTCGGGCGCCCGGGGCGCGGCGGTGGCAGCGCGGGGCCGCGGCTCGACGGCCGAGCTGGCGCGGGGAGGCGGGGCGCGACCGAGTGGCCAGCCGCCCGCGCCCGCCTCTCTCCTCTCCCTCCCGCCGCCCGCCCGGCGACAGCCACCGGGAACGTCTCCGGGGGCGCCGGGCTTAGCAACCGCGCGGCGCCGCAGCCTCGCTCCCCGCGCTGGCCCAGCGTGCGCGCCGCGCTGGGCCCTGGAGGCAGGGCGGACGGGGAACGGGCGCCCACACCCCTACTCCGCCAGCTCGTGCCGGGAGGTGGCCCTAGGGGACCCCTGGGCGGCCCCGCCCGGTCCAGCCTTCCCGCACTCCTTCCCCGCCCTGCACGCCCTGGAGCCAGGCGGGATCCTGCTCTGAACGTGAGCCTCGCCCACGTTCTCTGTAGGTGGCAAACCAAAGACAGCCTCAGGAACCCCACAGTCCTGGCAGTTTCGAGTCCAGACTTCCCGCACCTCTCCCTCCATCCCACCCCATTCCCACTACTCTAGCACGCTGACCCCAGGTCCCGCAGCCACTTACATCCTATGGTCCCCTAGATTCAGAGACCTGCTCCCATTCTGACCACACGTGTGGCTTCTAAGGCAAAGGCTACAAAACAGCCCTCAGCCTCATGCCTTCCTGGTACCATCCAAAGGCTGCTCAATGTCCCTTGCACTGTTGTACCCCTTCCAAGTACCACCCCCCCCCCCAATCCTCATATTTGCAGATATCCCAGGTCTGCAGTCATGGTCCCAGGCGCAGGGGACCCATATTCTCAAGCACCGGCTCTCAGGCCCCTCCTGGGCGAGAGGGTGAATGCAGGGGACCACCATACACACACCTCTCCACGTGGCCACTGACAAGATTACAGAAGTGGTCTTGATTTTGCCCTGATCCGTCAGGTCACAGAGCGACCTTGTCCAATGTTGATGTTCTGTGAAATTGTTTGGGTTCAACAGAACACTGAGGCTAAGCTAAGAGTACCAGGCCAGGTCCCAGGTGTCAGCATCTGTCTCACACAGAACAAGTCTAAAAGAAGGCTGTTTCTGCCTCTCAGGGATGAGCTTAGGACCAAATATCGTGCCAGGCTTCTAAAAGCCCACCTTCAACAGATTGCCTTTTCTCCCCAGACCCAGGGTCACAGAATGGCTGCAACAGCCTCATGAAGCCATTGTGTGAAAAAGAAGCTTCTGCTTCTAGCTGGCAAGATGACCAGACAACCCAAAGCAATCATAGAGGACCATAGTCAGCAATCCAGTTCACCAACAGTGATCAAAATGACAAGTGACCTGCCTCCAAGTCACTCACCCTCTAGAGAGAGGAGGCAGATAATGAAATAATCAAGTAGGGTTATAAATGATATGGAGAAAAAGGAAGTAAGGAAAGGGGGAAGTGGTTATTTTAAGGCGGGTAGTCAGGAAAGGCCTCACTGACAAGGTGACACTTCAGCAAAAGCCTGAAGGAAGAGCCTATTTGGGAATTTCTCTCGGAGGCAAGTGCCTTTCAGCTACTTAAATACTTTCTTTTTAGAAGCCTTTAGCAGCCACTCCTCCTGGCCCCATCATTTATGTTTTAGGAGTAAGTAAAACTGAAACTGAGTTTGAGAAAAACGTTTAACTTGTGGAAGAGAACTCAGATGACTTATATTTTCCTTCTTGCAAAAGCAACAGTCCAGCAGTGTTTAATTACTGGTTAGATAATCATTTATATGTTAATTAGACGCATGATGAACACCTTAACTGAAGTTATCAGATTACCTTGCAACAGTGAGGGGTAAATACGATGCATCTTGTTGAACACTGTGAAAGACATCACTAGTTGCCTGAATACTTCTTCCCTCTTTCTGACCTTGAAAGAGACCCCAGTGTTTAGCTGAGCACCCTGCAGCCTGGAATAAAGAATACATTTCCTGGGCTCCCTTGCAATCAAGAATGGTCATATGGAAAGTTTCTGGCCAATGAAATAGAATAGGATGGGTTCTGTGGGAGTTTCGAATGGGCTCGTTAAAAACAGATGTGGTTAATAGCTATGTTCCTTTGTCCCTCTCAACCTCCTTCTTTTGTCCAGGATTTCACACATAATGTGTGGTTGGTTCAATTATTATTTTCAACTCTTCACTCCATCCCTTAATAGAATTAGACAACCCACCCTTTAAGGTACATGGAATGTACTTCCCAAACCTTGATTTTAGTCTTGACCATTTTCCCCATTTTAGTCTTTGACCCATGGGATGTTATCAGATATAATGGGAATAAAGGCTTGGAATGTATTCCTGTGATTTGCTTTAACCATCATATGCTCCTGCCAACAGCTGGTCAAAGCAAAATGTCAAGAAACATGTAGCAGACCTAAACTTGGACCTGTTGCTAAATTCAGCCAACCTGCAGACTAAAGCAGAGCTACCCCCACCAGACTTACAGACCTAGGAGTGAGACAAAGAAATGCCAGTTATTGTAAGCTACTGAGTTTGGGGCTGGTTTGTTTCTCAGAATTATGGCAAAAGCTAGCACACATGATGGTTGATGATGGCTGGAGCTTCAGCAGCCATCTTGGGTCATGTGGTCAGTCACCACAAGAAGATGGAAACCAAGCCCTAAGAACTGCAGAGCAGAAAAAATAGAAGCCTCAGTCCCTTACAACATCCTGCAGCTACCATTCCACCCCTCAACTATCAACTTTGGACTTTCCTTTTAAGAGAGAGTGAATCCTTGTATGTTTAAGTCACGATAGTCAGAGTCCATTGTTATTAGCTCCTAAGTGATGATTGGTATCAATTCACTCAAAAAGGAAATCACTTTATTTTCATATTAAGAGAAACATTGATCACGTACATTTGCAATCATTTTTGTCAAATAGAAGACAGAAAAGAACCATCTTGCTTACAGTGAACCACTTAACTAGCAACTCATTGAGCATAGCTAAAGCAAATGGAATAATACTACTGTTGGTCTAGTCAGGATGTCAGAGCTGCTCTCGTTGCAAGTGATCAAAATTCACCCATTAGCTCAAGGTGGCAGGGAGCACAGGATAGGATTTAAGGATTTAAGGATATCTGAAGAAATCTCACAAATATCCAAAAGCAGATTGGCTACCACCTCATGACCTGACTCTCAAATGTCTCCTGCAATTGATCCATCGGAGACTCCAGTTTCTCCAGTAAGGAACATACTCAGCTCAGCTTATTTATTCTGACCAGGCCACTTATACTGGATCAGCTGCTTTGGGGTAGGAGTCCATCCCTGGTCCAAATAGCCATGGCTCTGTGCGAAAGCAGCTAGAGGAATTGGAATGGAAGTCAAGCCTGGGGGGGTAGGAGGAGGAGGGCCTTTCAGAGGCTGCGCCTAGGATATTCTAAGCCTGGAGGGGAAATTGCTAATGGCAGGGAAATTGACTGACATATCCAGGACACCAGGTAGGCTTTGTTGAGGAAAGAGCTAGAAAATTTCCAGGAGGTCAATCCCAGGTGGGATACCACTGCCAGAGAAACTTGCAGGAAAGACCTAGATAAAGGGATAATGAAGCCTCTAAGAGAAATTGCTCTGCTTCCCAGCATTGCCCAGGATGACTCCAGATTGAGATGGAGGAAAAGGAGAAAAATTCAGCATCTTAACACAGACCACTATTCCAACAAATCTGCAATGTGCTTTCTCCAGTGACACTTTACATTTCTCCCTACCATATGGATAGGGCATTTCTAGGCACCTCCCCACCCCCAGCTGTCACCACGTCTCTCCTTCCCTCCCTAGATCAACCTCTTGCGAGATTATTGCACCTTCCTTATCTCCACACCCTCCCTTCTGCCCAGCTCCTCAGACCTGCTGGAATGAGACTTGTTCCTATCTTTCTGCATTGCTGCTTTAACTACACTGCTAACGATCTTATCTGTCAGACTCGGTGAGCACCGCGTGATACAGTCCTTGTTTTATTTCATCGTACTGCAGCATGTGATCAGTCTTGAAATTCTCTCCTCTCCTGGCTTCGATGGTACCAGTCGCTTTTCATTCTACCCCACTTTCTCAAAGAAAACATTTTTACTGCTTTGTGGGTCCCTCTTCCTCCGTTCAGGACTTAAATTACTCTGTCTTAGGGCTTTGCTCTTGGCTTTGGTAGACTCACTGCCCTGGCTGACCTTATCCAATGCCTTAGTGCTAACTTCAGGCCAATGTCATCTCCCCTCTCCCAAGATCAGCTCAGTGGCCTACTAGACAGCTCCTCAGAGGCCTCTCTTAGGCACCTCTCACAGCATATCCAAAACGAAACTCATCATCCATCCCCCCAGATTCTGTTCCTCCTACTGGATTCTTGGTCTCGTTTAATTCAGATGTCCAAGCCATAAATCCAGCAATGAATGTCAACTCCACTCCCAGTCACCAAACCCTCTACTCTCCCCAACTCCTTCTCCTTGCCAACCTGCCATCGCCTTGTTCACACTCTGATTACATCCCATCCAGACTACCCCAAGCATCTCCTCCCTCACACGGCTACATCCTTTCCTTACTTACACCCAGGTCATCAGCCTTACTGGACTCAAGGAAATCTTTCTCAATATTGCTCTATATGTTACATAATTAATTCTCCACTAAAAATCTGCCAATGAAAATAATAAAAATCTGTCCTGAGAGTTAAATTCTAAACCCCTTAGAACGGTCTTCAAGGCCTTTCAACCTCTAGTCTTGTCTACCTATCAACTGTCATCTCCTGCCACTCCCCCATGGACACTCTGGGCTCCAGCTCGTGCACATTCCATGCTTTGTCTTGGCTGCCATGTTTTCCCATACACTGCTCCGTCTCCCCTGAGCAGCCCTTACTCCACATCACCTCCCCCCAGTAAGTAAACTGCCAAGCCATGATTCAAGCCCTAACTAGTTCCTACTCACTCCCAGCAGGAAGGTAAGAAAGTAGGGTGTTTGAAGTGACCACATAATGGCCAATCTGATCTCTCCCCAGTGCTGACAACTGACCCAGTCACTGGCACGTTCCATCCAGCCAGAGATTCTTATCTCCCTGAAGTCAGCCCAAATGCCTCCATCTGGCTTGAAAGACTCGTCAGGTTTGGCCTGAGTCAGCACCAGTGAAAAGTTTTAAAAGGGAAGAAGTCAAAACTACTGCCTAAGATAAAATACAGGGTTTCCTGCGGATGTCCTTCATGCATGTAATCTCTCTTCTCACTCTGGTTCAGATAACTTTGTGTCACCTGTGGGTAGACATGATTGAAGGAATATATCTAAAATGTTACCACTTTTTCTGGATACAAGATCCTGTTAAAACTACCATTTGGGTCCTCCTGATGCCCAAGAATATTGCACTCAGTGCTATAAAAGTAAGATGCAGATCATTGTTTCTATACTCTAGCGATAAAAACAAACCCATTTGCAAAACTACTAATCAATTTTCAAATGTGGAATAGTAATAAATGGAAAGTTGAAAACATTCTCAAGTCCTTATAGTAGAGGAGTAGATTCAGGGCAAGATTTCAAGTATCATAGGATACTATGTTACTTTTGAAACAAGCAGCATTTCTCAAAACACTGGGCCTATAATTAGATACAATAGCTAGAAAACTAAACAGGGCCTAAGTCTGAGAAAGTTAGACTTTAAAACAAAAGTATGTGTAATCTCTTACTGAATTACCACACTTGCCCTCAAAAAAAGAAGAGATAGTAAATAAATGATATCCAATCCTAAGATTCCAGAATAAGACATGTAGGCTAAGTTAAAAACATGCATTGGCCTATGCACATTTGCAAAATGTATACATACATATGGTCCATGCCAGTGCATGGAACACACTGAAACTGAGAACCCTATAAAGGAATTCCTAAATTAGGGACTTAGATCCTCTTATATAAAACTTTAAAATAAATTTATCAGTGACTAGGTTGGCTTTAGATGAATTTTTCCTGTTCATCTAGATGTCAAATACAAAGGATAGGTTACCTCGGATATGGGTGCTATCCTCAAAGATAAACAGAGAGAAAGTAGACAGACCTTTCCTGGTTCTTTTTTCTTTTTTTTAAGATTTTATTCATTTATTTGAGAGAGAGAGCACTAGCAGGGGGCGGGGCAAAGGGAGAGGGAGAAGCAGACTACCTGCTGAGCAGGGAGCCTGATGCAGGGCTCGATCCCAGGACCCCAGAATCATGACCTGTGTGGAAGGCCAACTGAGCCACCCAAGCGCCCCTCCTGGTTCTTATATTTGGTTGAAGGGTTGCTGCTCTAAGGCAAGGATCTGCATATACTGTATGGAACTCACCGCCAAATCTGGCCCATTGCTAGTGTGTGTAAATAAAGTTTTATTGGAATACAGCCATACCTCTTCCTTTACATATTGTCTATGCTGCTTTTGAAGAGTTGTGACAGAGACTGTGTATTCCACAATGCTAAAAATATTTATTACCTTGTTCTTTACAGAAAAAGTTTGCAGAGCCCGGCTGTATTGTCAACACATTTCTGCGGTCTGTCTGGATGGAATGGAGAAACCACCAAAGTGTACTTATTTGTTGTATGTTTAATAATGGTGAAAGCTTTTCTGAAAAAAAAATTCAAGCTCCTCATTCTCAGGTTCAACAGTCATTCTGGTTTAATCTAATCCTTTAGTGTCCAACCACTCAGTAGATTTATACCCTCTCTGAACATTCTCAAAATCTCTACCAAGGAGAGAAATCAAATGCAAGAGGGGAGACAAGCATTTCTGAACTATCAGGAGCTTCCACAAAGGGAAATCTCTTGTAAACCTCATAACTCCGTAAGACAGTCATCTTACCATTTTTCTGAAGCTGTCCCCTCTGTTTTTGAACACTTAGTGAAGCTGAGAATTGGAAAGGTTAAGAAATTCACCCAAAGTCACACAGCAGCCTCATCAGTTGCAGAGGCAAAATCAGAATCCAGGTCTCTCTGACTCCAGTGCCCATGCTCTTTCCACCATGTCTCGCTGCCTATGAATTTATCCACTTATTCATCCAGTAAATAATCACTGGGCACTATGTTCAGTCTCTATGTCACCATGCCGGGCAATGAGGACACAAAGATCTTCAAAAACAATGAAGAGTGACTGATCCCACAATAAGATACATTCCAAATAAGATTGCTGTGACACCCCCACCTCAGAATCCCCCTCAATCCACAATCTAAATTAAAAAAATTAAGAGTAAGTATATCCTTGTGATAGTTCCATGATTTTATTTTTCTAAAAGATGTAGTGTTGAGTAATTAGGTCATAACCCTGAAGTCTATCCATTATGTATTTACTGTTGGCATGATATCAGAGAAGGAGCTCATGAAATCTGAAGCAATTTCTCAAGACAACTCAGTTTTTCTTTTATCTAGTTTACCTTTGAATTTCTATTAGCCACCACTGCAGACATAATTCCATTGTCCTATTGGCATGGAACCCCCTAGACTGTGATAAGTCAGACACAAATCACTGTGCTATGCTCCCTAACTGGGGTGTCATTATTCTTCCAGTATGGTCTTAGGCAATCTTTCTTGTCTAGAGCTTAAAATATTGGAAGTTTCTTCTACAGTCTTGATAGAGGATCTTAATTCTATTTATTTCTTTCCACTGATTCTTCATAGCTGTATGAAGCCTTTCATTGAAGCCTAAAAGTGGTAAAGAAAATAGTATCGTAAACATCGCCACTCTAAATGATGGGTTTTTTTTTAAAGTAATGTTTTAAATGTAAATAGTGAAGACTCCAGTAGAAGCATCAAACTTGATGTCTGTGTTGTGACAAGTGAATGATGCTAGGGACTGGCGTGTGGTTTCACGCACACAGGTGGGGTTTTTTGCGAATTTAGTTTAAAAGCAAGTAGGAGGTTCAACAGTGAAGACGTAAAATCTGACCATCATTCGATCATCTACTGAACCTTAATGCTCAAAAACAATCTATCTTGAATCCCTGTTGAAAAAATGGCAGGAAGTCATCTACACTTTTCATCATTTTCAAACAAAATACAGTGACAGAACCACAGTTATAGTTAGCCAGTTTCTCCCCACTCTCCCCAAAATGTTCCATGCCCCAGTGTGAAACTGACAAATTGTTCATTAATGGCTGAAAGAAAGAGCAAGGCTGCAGGTGTGTGACTCCACGATGTATTCCTTACAGTGAAAACAGGAGTGAATATCTTGTAAAAATCAGCAGCAACAATCAAGACAGAATTATGCCTGGAGAGAAAGCAGAGAGGGATATTGGCAAAAGTCCCTTATCAAATGACAGCATGGGGAGACACATAAAATCAGTGGGATACAAGAGGAAAGGGCAGTCTGCACTTAATCCTTTAGTGTCCAACCACTCAGTAGATTTATACCCTCTCTGAACATTCTCAAAATCTCTACCAAGGAGAGAAATCAAATGCAAGAGGGGAGACAAGCATTTCTGAACTATCAGGAGCTTCCACAAAGGGAAATCTCTTGTAAACCTCATAACTCCGTAAGATAGTCTGCTGGACATGCCTGCTGGTCCTGGTATCACGTCGAAGGAGCCGGTGAAAATCATGAACATGATCAAAGTACAGCGATTCAGTGTTTGCTTTCTCAGCATGCTGTAAAAAGGAATGAGCACTAAGAACAATTCTGCTTTTGCCACCCTCAAGGATGACCGCTCAAGAAGTGTTACAGAGAATTACAGAGATGAAGACGAGATTGTAAAAGTGGTATTTTCGTGTCATTGATAGCATAAAAAAGGACCTCTTCTGTGATTCCTAGTAGCAAGTGTCAATGACAGAGGCAGTAACTTAGAGAGGCTAAACTTATAACCTCAAAGCTAATAAATATATCACAATTGGAAATATCAAAGATGAGATAGCAGAATTCCAGAGGGAGGTTGAGCTCTGGCACAGATGAGTCCATCACTGAGTAGGATATTTACCCAACATTTTCTTTTCTTTATTCATCAGAGAAAAGTCATTATCATATTACTGGGCATGTTTAAAGGCCATATTCAAACACTGCACCAGACCATGAAGAAAAATCTTTCCTGGGCCAAGTCAAGCAAGAGCAGAACTGGAATGCAGGAAGGAAGCTCTTCCAAGTTCAAACATTCACCCTCCAGGGCACAGAGTGCAATGTCACTGTCAACTTAACAGACTTTGAGTGTAGTCTTCAGCATGTGATTTCTGAGTGACAGTCCAATTCCAATATCCAAACAAACTAATAGGACTATCAAACACCTGCTGACCTACTGTTCACGCTGGCAGTTGTAGATACCCTTGTGAGGAAAAAAAAAAAAAAATACTCTTCTCCTAGGTGATCTGAAACTACTGCTGTTCATCTTGACTTTTTTAATGTCATGCTTTGTCATATTTGAAAATTGTGATGATTTTTTTGAACCTAAAGTTGATAAGTTGCATGATCCAAATCCCCATGAATGGTCTAAAGTAAAAAACAGAATAAGTTCCCAAATAAGCATGTTAAAAATAAAAATACAACTGCAACACAGTTATGTTTGCAATATGAAAGCTAGGCCGTCATGGCTGGGTCTGGATATCCATTGTCTTTTGTATGTAGTCCTTGAATTTGTCTTTACAGTTGCATAGAAACTTCCCAGTTTGAAATTTCAAGAATGCTGCAAGTCTTCCATGAATCTTTAGACCATCCCACTTGCAGTGAGAGTGGGTGGAGAACATGAGACCCAGGGAAATGAAACAGCCTTTTCTGTGTCACTAAAAAGACTAAGGATGAAAAAAAAAAAATGTCCTAACTTTGTTTTCGTTCACTTTTAATAATACCGTTTCTTGCAGCATTTAGCACCAAGAAAATTGGACAAAACCCCCTCACATTATCCTTAAGTTTCAGAGAAGGTAAAATAATGTAGATTTCTTTAAAGCTATTTTCAGGAAAACATTTAAAAAGCACAATTATCTAACAAAGCAAAACTTATAATTATATAATTCCACAGCACTTGGCAGCATGATAACTTTCATTTAAAGGAATGGGTGGGATTCGTTTTATTCCTTCGTGTCTACAGAACTTTGTGCCTCAGATCTCCAGAGATCTCTGGTGCAGAATAAGGTTATCACCAAGGAAATGTCTTGCAGAAACAGCCACTGTATTTCAGTCTTTAGGAAAACAGAAGTTGAAAAGTGCAAATGGAAATTAATGGTAATGAAAACAGTGAAGATATGGTTTAAAGAATGTTTTCTCTGAAAAACAAAAGCAAATGATACATAATTAGTGACAGAAGACTTGGTTCCCAGAAAGATGGCACCTCCTACACCTTGAACTTTAAGAAGGTATCACCTTGGTTCTTGGACAGAACCTCAGTTATAGTGTAACTATTATGTACTAAGTTCTGTGTTGCTAGCTTTATATGAATTGCTCTATTTACTCCTCACAGCAAACTATTTGTGGAAATTGTTATTCCCATTTCAAAAATGAATCAGATGAAGTGACTCTCCAAGACCACGCAGCTAATAAGCAACAAAAACAGGATTTCAATCCAGGTCTGTCTGACTCCAAAGTCTATGTTTGCTTACTATACCACACCGTTGCAGGCTGGGAAATGAGTGTATTCGTTAGTTTTGCTGTGTAACAAATAACCCCAAAACTTAGTGACCTAAAATCACAACTATTTATTCAGGTCATGATTTGTGAGTTAATGGTTTAGACTGGGTTCAGATGGGCAGTTCCTCTTGTCTTGGCTGGGCTCACTCATGCACCTGTAGTCAGCAAATAAGTTAGCTGGAGGCTATCTGGTCCAGGGTGGCCTTGGCTGGCATTGTTTATCTCTGCTCCATGGGGTCTGTAATCATACAACAGGTTAGCTCAGGCCTGTACACATAGGAGCTGCTCAGTATCCCAAGTGTGTGAGACCTTTTGATACCTAGACACATCACATCAATCCCATCACATTCTATTGTCCACAGCAAGTCCCAGTGACAGCTCAGATTCAAGAGAGGAAACATAAACTTCACTTCTTGAAGAAAGGAGCTACAAAGCCACAATGTGCCCCACCTCTGTGATTTCGCTCCAAGAAATCCACAGCCTTTCTCTAGCCACGAGAAAGCATCAGAGAAACCCAAACTGAAGAATATTCTTCAAAATACCTGACCGGTGCCCTTCAGAAGTGTCCAGGTCATGAAAGATAAGGAAAGACTGAGGAACAATTGCAGATTGGCAGAGCAAATCAAGGAGCTATGACAACTAAAAGCGACATAGGTTTGTGCAATGGATCCTGAAACAGAAGAAGAATGTTGGTAGAAAACTGGCAAAATCCAAATAAACTTATAGTTTTATTAAAGAGTAAAGTGTACTGTTTGTGTGATAAGTTATAAAGTTACTCTACTCATTCCTGACCTTAAAGGGAATGCTTTCCCTATTACATCATTAAGTATGATATTTGCTGTAGTCTTAATTGATGGCATTTATTAGGTTAAAGAAATTCCTGTCTATTCCTAATTTACTAAGAGCTTTTCACAATAAAAGCATGTTGAATTTTAGTAAAATTTTTTCTGTGTCTACTAGAATAATCATATGGTTTTTATTATTTCATATGTTAATTTGCATATTTTCCTAGACTTAAGACAACCTTTTTTTAAGACAATTTTGTATTCTTAGAGTAACCCAACTAAATAATAACGTATTGATTTTTTTCATATGTTGCAGAATTTGGTTAGATAATATTTTCTTTAGGATGTTTGCATTGATATTTATGAATAAGATTGATCTATAACTTATCTTACCTCATTCTTTCCTTGTAAGAGTTTGTTAGCAAGGTTGTGCTAGACTGCCTCCTAAAATGAACAGAAGTATTCCATTTTTTTTAGATTGTCTAGAGCAGTAAATATAAAAATGGAGTTAGCTGTTATTTTTATGTTTCATAAAATTTGCCTGCAAAGTCAGACAGGTCAAGTATTTTCTTTGTGGAAAGATTTTGAATGCTTGATTCAAGTAATCATATGGCTATAGGACTATGTAGATTCTCTACTGCTTCGAGAATTGTTTTTCATAAGTTGTGTTTACCTAAAAATTCATCCATTAATCTAATTTTTAAAAATTTATTGGTATAAATTAATTCATAACACGCTCTCAATTTCCCTTTTTTTAAAGATTTATTTATTTATTTTAAAGAGAGAGCGCGCACGAGTAGGGGGAAGGGCAGCAGGAGAGGGAGAGAGAATCGTAAGCAGACTCCACACTAAGCATGGAGCCCAACATGGAGCTGGATCCCATGACCCTGAGATCACAACCTGAGCCAGAATCAGGAGTCGGACACTCAGCTGACTGCACCACCCAGACGTCCCACACTCTCAATTTCTGTGTAATCTCTGGAGCACTGTCATTATGCTATTCTTTTGAATATTATTTATTTGAGCCTTCCCTCTTTTTGCATATTTTATTCATTAAAAAGATACTTTAAGCAACATCTATTATATGCTTGTTTCATAGTTCATTAATTTTTGCACTTACCTTTTTCTCTACTCCCTTTTACTTTTGGGGTTTATCCTGTCTTTCTTTTCCTGCCTTTTTTTTTTTTTAATTTTTTTAAATTTTATTTATTTATTTGAGAGAAAAAGAGCAAACATGAGGTTGGGGAAGGGCGGAGGAAGAGGGAGAAACAGGCTCCCCGCTGAGCAGGGAGCCTGACACAGGGCTCAATTCCAGGACCCCAGGATCATGACCTGAGCTGAAGGCAGACACTTAACACCAAGCCACCTAGGCCTCCCTCTTTTTCTGTCTTTTAGAGTTAAATGCTTAGTTCATTAATTCGGAGGATTTCTTCCTCTCTAAGATAAACATTTGAAGGCTCTACATTTTCTTCTAAGTACCACTCACAAGTTTTGTTCCATTCTAAGTATTTTCTAATTTCCATTATGATTTCTTTTTTGACCCAGGAATTCTTTTAAAAATGGGAGTCTTTAGGGGTGCCTGGCTGGCTCAGTCGGTAGAGTGTGCAACTCTCTATCTCAGGGTCATGAATTTAAGCCGCACATTGGGCATGGAGCCTACTTAAAATTTAAAAAAAAATGGGAATCTTTTTTTAAATTTCCAAACATATAATTTTTCTAGTTATATTTTTATTATCATTTTCTAACTTAATTGTATATGGACATAATGCCAATCTTTTAAAAATTGCTGAGGATAGCTTTATGGACTCACATGTGGTCAACTTTTTACATATTCAACATGTTCTTAAAAAGAATAGGCATTCATCCACTCCTGAATACAATGCTCTATACATGTCTTCTAGATTATTCTTATTAACTATGTTTCCAAATTTTACATTATCTTTAGTGATTTTTTTATTGGTTAATCCGTTAATTATTGAGAGTTATATTTTTAATGTTGTACCATAATAGTAGATATGGCAGCAATTTTCAAACATTTTTTTTTAAAGCAGAAAACTTTTTTTCAACTGAAACCTTATAGGAAATCTTAATGTATAAGACACACAACAGCAGAATTATTTTGGTAAAGATTCATTTTATATAGTCAAATTTATAACATACTCATGGTAAAGTTAAATGATGAGTATGTTAATGATGTAAAGTTAAATGATGAGACTGTTTTGAGAACACAAAATTTTGAAATGAGAACTTATGGAAGATAAGGTATTATGTAAGTCCCAGGATGCAGAAGGCAAGGTGTCTGAGTATACAGAAGGTAACCCAGAAGTCTGTGGAGTGTTAAAAATTTATGGGAAGGACGCCTGGGTGGCTCAGATGGTTAAGCATCTGCCTTCAACTCAGGTCATGATCCTGGGGTCCTGGGATGGAGCCCCACATCGGGCTCCTTGCTCAGCGGGAAGCCTGCTTCTCCTTCTCCCTCTGCCTGCCGCTCCCCCTGCTTGTATTCTCTCTCTAATAAAAAATTTAAAAATCTTTAAAAAAAAAAATCTGTGGGAAAATGTTCAACTGCATTTGCTCTCAAAGCAACATAATGCAGTGAGGAAATAAAACAATATAACAACAGACAGAACCTCTTTTTGCCCATTGTACTCAATGCTGACAAACATGGAGAGATGAATGCTCACAACCATTGCTTTGATAGTGGTACGGTCTTCAAAATATAATTAGTTTTGAGACTCTGTAAAAAAAAAAATACTTGCATTCTTTTCCTCAGAAGTTTCCTTTCTAAGACTCTGTGCTGCAGAAATAATCTTAGATACAAAAAGATGAAAGAAACTAATATTTACCCCATGCCTACTCTGTTAGACACTTTGCTAGGGGTTTGGGACCCTGAAAAAACCATTAGTTTTAGATACTATTGATTCCATTTTATACAATGTCTGAGTAACTTATCTAACATCACACAGACATTCCTGTCCAGCTTGATCTAACGCTGAAGACTACAATTCTGTGTCTTTGAAATTTCTTGATTATCAAGCACTTGTACTCAGAAGAACCATCATTCCTCATACTTCTTGGTATCCCACCTCATCTTCCTTCCCTATCTAGAGTCACAATGGCTATGACAAGCTGAGTGGGAATTTGAGGTTTCAAGAGTCACAACTGAAGCCCTCGGCTGGAGGATACTGATTAGATTCCAAATAAATGTCATCAGATGAAATTTTGCTCTTTTCACATTTGGGAAATTGCTAGAGGAAAACATCCGGATTGAAAGGAAGTTCTGAGAGAAACCCAAGCATGCAAGCATTGGAGCTCATCCTAAAATTTTCAATTCTCAATGAAAAGTCCATCTTCAAAGGCATAGAGACAGATGTCAATGTGTCGTGGGAATTACCCACAAGAAATCCACTTAATGGAAAAAATGTGTTTTGGAGACATAAAAATAATGCTGCTGTTAATAGTCATCAACAACTCCCTTGAGACCTAAAGCATGGAACATCCAACATGACTCAGGGACATTCTAGGGAATAGCTAATAAGACTCCCAAAGCCCTTTCTTTCTGCTCAGCCTACATGAGGATGATGAGGCCCGTGAGGCTGGAGTGCTCTAAATAGTCAGGTCAGGGGAAGAAGACACTCCCCCAAAGAAAGGGACTCAAGGGAAGAATTCATAGATGGGGTTGCCATGCCACATCTTCCATTCCAATATGGACTTTGTGGACAAGAGCACCATGAGCAATGGTTGCTGTCTGTCTGTCATGCTCATCTTGGGATGGAGGCTAAAGATCACTTAGGTGTGCATTTGCCTTGTTGAAAGCCAGGGATAAGGTTTGTTGTCCTGGTTAAGATCAGACTTTATACCTTGGAAGGAAACAGGAATTTTTGGCTTTTCTAAAAGAATGAAAAATACGAAAAAAAGTGATGGTCACTCGTGACCATAGCCTGTTTGAGCTTTTGCCAGAAAGGAGGGTGCCGCCTTCCCCTCCCTACTTTGCCACATTTCTCTTACTGCTTCTCAGGCTTCTAGAAGCCCTCGCAGCCTGCCAGCTTTGGAGGAGGGCTTTCTCAATGCAGGTGCACTTAAGATCCCAGGTGATCCTTTGGATTCCCACAGGAGTTGCATCCTTCCCAAAATCTGCATGAAGACAAGCCACAGAAAGAACAGGTCATAAAAAAAATCTCCTGAAACACTTCACCCACTAGCCAGACCCACGGTCCCTAAAGGTCCCTGTGCTTATGAGAATTCTCTCACAACCAACATAATATTTATCCAGGTCCTTGCATTGTTTCATTTCTGAGTCGTCTGAAACTTTAAAATTTAGAGACCCTGGATAATAGGAAAGAAGCATCACATAAAAAATGAATAATAAAAAGGTCACATTGAATTGCAGTATTGTTTCTTTTTTCTAATTAAAACTTTCTTCTTCAGTCTTTGGAAAGTAACCAAAAAAAAAAAAAATCTTAAAGAAAATATATGTAATGAAAGCAACCTAAATATAGAATAGGAAGGGCTGGTGGGTTCACCAGAAATTTTCTAGCCACAATTTTTATACCTCCCTCTCTCTCAGCCCCAGCATCTAGTGCATCCCAAGTCCTGTCAACTTACCTCCAAAGTGGCCCTCAAATGACGTGTCTCCATCTCAACTACCACCACCCTCCTCCAAGCTGTCATCACAACCTGCCTCAACCACTGCCATAATCTCCTAATTCCTCTCCCTACTTAGATTCTTGTTCTTCACCCACCTATTCCACACCAGAAGCTAGAGAGGATTTCTTAGAATTCAAATATGATTGGGCCATGCTCTTGCATGAAAGTCTCCAATGGCCAATTAACATTTGAAAAGTTGCTCTCCTGTTTACTCATTAGGAAAATGCAAATTAAAAACATGGTGAGATACCACTACCAAACAACCAGAAGAGCTAAAATGAAAAAGGGGCAAAATACCAAGTATGCAGAATCTACTGCGAGACCGGAGCTCTCATACTTGCTGATGAGAACGTAAAATGATGCCACTACTTTGGAAAACAATTTTAGAGTACCTGCTAAAACTGAACATATATCCATGCCGTAACCCTGCAATTATATCATTAAGTATATATATCCAACACAAATATGTATTTATTCATTACAGTCACACAAGTTCCGCACAGCACAATTTGTAACAGACAAAAAACTAGAAACTTCCCAAATGCTCATCCACATTAGAATAGATTAACCGAGTGTGGTATATTCATGCAATGACAATGACCAATCTATAACTATGAAAATAACAGATCAATCTCATAGATATCATTTTGAGTGAAAGAAGCCAGATACCGGAGAACATATTGTATAATTCTATTTATATAATGTTCAAAAACAGACAAACAAATAGAGTATATGTTGTTAAAAGTCCAGATAGTGCTTCCTCTTGGAAGGAGGAGTGAGGACTGGAGGCAGGTGCAAGGGAAGTCCTCCTTGGTTTCTGGTAATGTTCTATTTTCTGATCTGGATGCTGATTATACAGATATTCCATTTGTGAAAAATTCAGCAAGCTGTGTGCTTATGTGCACTTTTCCATATGTGTTTATGGTTAAATAAAAATTATGTAGATTATTCAATCACTTCCTATTAAGAAAAAAATTCCAAATCCTTAGCATGGCCTGCAAGACCGCAAATCATCTAGTACCTGCCCCACACTTCCACCCTTCTTGTAAACCACTCACCCCTGGCTTACTAACTCCAGTCACACTGACCTGGAATCAGTTCCTTGATTGTACCTCATTTCTTCCAACCTCAGTTGCACCCACTGTTCTCTTGGCCTAGAATAGTGGTTTTGGCAAACTGTGGCTGCCCCACAGGCTAACCCTGCCTGCCGCTTGTTTTTGTAAATAAAGTTTTATTGGAAGGCAGCTAACCAAGCCCATTCATTTACATATCGTCTATAGTTGTTTGGTAGTACAACAGCGGCAGAGATTGTATGACCCACAAAGTTGAAAATATTTACCACCTCGTCCTCTATAGAAAAACTTGGTGATCCCTGGTCCTGAACATTCTCACATGCCCACTCTACCTTCATCTGTCTAACTCCTGATCACCTTTCAGAATTCAACACACATTCTTTATTCAAGGAAGCCTAGGTCCATATTTTACATATTCCTGGACCTTTCTTCTATGGCTCCCTCCTATTTCAGGTCCTCAAATGGTTTCCCTTGCTCTCAAAGTAAAATGTGAAGTTCTTCACAGCTTATGATTTGGCCTATGTGTACCTCTCTGGCCTTTTCCCCTACACTTGCTCATTTTGATCTGATCTGAACTTTGGCCTCATTCCAAGACTCAGCCAAGTTCTATACCTCAGGGTCCTTGCCTATCCTATATCCTCTGCCTCAAATGCTCTTTACCAGCTTCTCATCTAGAGAACGTTTGCTCCTCTTCACATGTCAGCTTAAAGATGAGTCATAAGAGAGGCCGCCCCCTACTGGGTTTAGCACAGCCCAATGCTGGCAATTCCTTACCCAGTTTGGGGCCCTGAGGTCCCACTCCTTTCCAACTTTGAGCCCCTCCATGATCTGGCCCACACTCACCCTTGAGTCCTACTTTCACTTTCCCTGAAGCAGAGGCTGCCCATTCTTCAGACACCACAGTTCCTCATGGCTCCTCAGAATGGGCCTTTTCTGGACACCTCTCCCAGCAGATGACCTTCACAGAAGTAGCTCCCACGATATCTTGCCCTCTGTCTTAACCCAGAACAAGTTATGTCTCTCACTGGGAAGGGGACCAAGTTCCCTCCAGGAGGGGCTCTGGGTCTTCTTTGTGGTTCAGATGTAGACATGAGCCACCCAGGGCACCCACCAAAAGAGAACATGTTGCCTAAATCATCATTTCCATCGGGATCAGCTGCAGAAAGCTGTCTCAGCTGAGGTCAGGCCCTTCCTGGGGCAGTCCACACTGGTGACTGAATGAGGTAGGGACTTTAGGGTCTAGGCATTTCAGGCCACCTCAGGATACTCACTCCAGGATACCCTGCCGGGATGGCCAAGGCCTTGGTGGGCCAGCATTCTCTCTCTGCCCAATCTTGTTTGACCCCCTTCCCTTCCCAGATTTTGATTCCTATAAACATCTTGAACCCCACACTCTGTCTCAGCATATCCTTCCAGTGAACCCAACCTACAACATTTATTTATGTAGTATTATGGAGTAAACACAGAATTTGGAGTCAGACAAACCTAGGCCTGAATCTTACCACTGGTACGCACTGGCTGGGGAGCCTTAAGAGAGTAATTTAAATTTCTACCCTCCTCATGAAATGGAGCTGGTAGGGGCACCTGGGTGGCTCAGTCGTTAAGCATCTGCCTTCGGCTCAGGTCATGATCCTGGGGTCCTGGGATCAAGCCCCACACCGGGCTCCTTGCTCAGCAGGAAGCCTGCTTCTCCCTCTCCCACTCCTCCTGCTTCTGTTCCCTCTCTCGCTGTGTCTCTCTCTGCCAAATAAATAAATAAATAATCTTAAAAAAAAAAGAAAAGAAATGGAGCTGATAATACCTTCATTGCAAGTTTGCTTTTAGGATTAATGGAAATTATATTACATGAAAGAATGTTAACATGGAGGTTGGGAATGAGATCCCAAGGTTATAAATACCAGATATTAAATTGAATTGAAGGACAGAGCCCCCTACAGGACTTTCAAAGTAGCTATCCTAAAATGGACTGCAGAACCCTTAGAATTCCTCACACGCCAGTTTATAAACAGTATGATTGCAGAATACATCTTAAAAGAGAGTTGTTTTGAGATTCTGCTTCATTTCTGGAGGTAAGGGTGAGTGGTACTTTTCACTTTGCTTTGAGACAGGAAAGAGGGGTTCAGAAAGCTGACTGCCCTACAGTTACAGAGCTATAGTGGCCCTTACCTGATTCCCATGAGGGAATCAACAGGGCAAGAAATAGTCTGGATGAAATGGACAGAGGAGAGATTACACTGCAGTGGAATTATCCTGTACTCCTTAAGCATGTCTAGGTAGAGAATGTGAGAGTATTTCCCACAGGCTGGATTTGAGAATTCACAAGAAAAAGCTAGTCTGTGAGTTGCCTTAAGTATTGTCTAGGAGGGCAACCTAGAAAGAAAAATGGAATTTAGCTCTGGAGAGGCTGAGGATACTGCCTGAGGGTCTAATTATGTGACCTGCATTATCTTAGCTGACCTTGAGAAACCAAGAGTTGACAGCTACAATAAAGAATTGAACTGGGGCGTCTGGATAGCTCAGTCGGTTGGGCAGTTGGGCATCCTACTCTTGATTTCTGCTCAGGTCATGATCTCAGGATCATGGGATCAAGCCCTGCATCTGACTCCACACTCAACGAGGAGTCTGCTTGACACTCTCCCTCTGCTCTTAACCCCCTTCCTGCTGCTCACACACTCTCAATCTCTCTCTCTCCAATAAATAAATAAAATCTTAAAAAAAAAAAAAAAGAAAAAGAAGACTTGACCTGGCTAGAGAGAACTGCCGGTTTGCCCAGGGATGGGGCTTTATCCAGAAAGCACCCTGCAAG
Source organism: Leptonychotes weddellii (assembly GCF_054177405.1). Classification (NCBI taxonomy): domain Eukaryota; kingdom Metazoa; phylum Chordata; class Mammalia; order Carnivora; family Phocidae; genus Leptonychotes; species Leptonychotes weddellii. The sequence goes on from NC_138369.1 coordinate 55,884,474, forward strand.
AAAAGGAGTCCGCGTATTATGCCTCACATCCAGAGCTGCAGAGACATTTTATTATAGCCCAGTTCCTCTCTGTCCTTTCTTCCCCTATTCTACCCTGGAAGGACCAGAAACCAATATTACCAAGCAGGGGGAGCAGTAGAAATATGAGCAGAAATGCTCATACACCTATGAGCATAAATTTAAAAAAAAAAAAAGGCAAAAACGAACCTGATAATATCAGATACTGGTAAGGATGGGGAACAGCTAGAAATTTCATACTGTGCTGGGGAGTGCAAAATGGTTTGGAAAAGAGTTTGACAATTTCTTATGAAGTTAAACATACATATCTTCTATGAGCTGGCCTCCCACTCTTAGGTATTTACTCAAGAGAAATGAAAACTACAAAGACCTGTACTTGAATGTTTACTACACTTCTACTCATCATCATCCCAACCCATCAACTGGTGGTTGGAGAAATTAACTACGGTCCATCCATCTAATGGACCACTACTACAATGGAATGGTGCCACATGGATGATTCTCAAACACATTTGCTAAATGAAAGAAGTCAGACACAGAAACTTCAAGTGTATGATTTCATTTCCATGACATTCTGGAAAAGGCAAAACTGTAGGAGCAAAAATCACGTAAAGGACGCAAATGGAGGACAGGATTGGCTCCAAACGGGCATGAGAGAACTTTTCAGGATGATGGAACCATTCTGTATGGTGGTGGTGGTTATACAATTGAAAACATTTGTCAAAACTCGTAGAACTGTACACCTAGAAGGGGGAATTTTACCGTATCTAATGATATTTCAAAAAACCTATTTAAAAAAGGACCAAAGAGCAGTTTTCTTACAAGGAGTGTTTTGTTTATTATTATGTAACTGGTGACACTGGACTTCAGACTTTCCTTGACCTGTAAGGGACCAGTATAGGGAAGAACAAGCCCTGCTGCATAACTACATTAGCAGTAAAAAATGTGAACTAAGCTGGTTTCATATACCAGATACATCAGTGCCTCATATAGTGCCTCATATTTAGTTGACATTTAATAAATGCCAGTTCCCCCCCTCCATGAGCCTCTTGTATCAACTATCTAGTAAATAGCAGCACTTCTGGGAATCAGAAAACAAAACAAAAAATTGGAAAATGGTAGAGAACTTGAAGGAAATACAACATTTGAGACTGATAAGGCAAAGATATCCCTAGTGTGGTTTGTTTTCTCACACAGATCTAAAATCTGATTTGTTTAGAAATAATTAAAAGACTGGTGGGCAACTCTAAAAAATGAGGTAATTCTCCAAATCATATAACGAACACACCAAATTGTATGGGAACGCAAAAATGTTCTTGCTCTCTGATCTAACAACTTTTCGATGAAGGGGAAGTTTCCATGCACAAAAATATAACAGAATCAACTATTCAAATAAATAATAGAGTTCATCATGGTTTTCAGAAACAGCTAATACATAAAAACCAGTTATAGGAGAGGCAGAATAGGGAGATATTATTTAATGGGTATAGAATTTCAGTTTTACAAGATAAAGAGTTCTGGAGATGGAGGGTGATGATGGTTGAACATTATGAATATATTTAGTACCACTGAGCTGTACACTTAAAAGGGCTAAGGTCGAATTTATGCTATGTGTATTTTACCACAATTTTTAAAGTTGAAAAAAAAACAATAGCAATTCAATCATTTTGGTTGAGTATCTACTAAATAATTTTTTTTAAAGATTTTATTTATTTATTTGACAGAGAGAGAGATAGCGAGAGCCGGAACAGAAGCAGGGGGAGTGGGAGAGGGAGAAGCAGGCTTCCCGTGGAGCAGGGAGCCCGATGTGGGACTCGATGCCAGGACCCTGGGACCATGACCTGAGCCGAAGGCAGACGCTTAATGACTGAGCCACCCAGGCGCCCGAGTATCTACTAAAAATGAACATATGCAAACCCAATGATGGAGCACCTCAGCTCCTAGGTGTATACTTTACAGAAATATGTACATATGTTCACCAAAAGATATGTGCAAAACTATCTGTAAGCAGTGTTATTCACAATAGCCCACAAACTACAAACTATGCAGATGCCCATTAATAATAGAATAGACTAAATAGATGGTGATATATTCATATCCTGAAGTACCCTACAATCAATGAAAATGAATGATTTACAGCCACAAGCAACCATATGAATGAATCTCACAAACACAAAACTGAACAAAAGAAGTCAGATACACATTGTCTGATTCCATTTATACAAGGTATAAAAACTGGCAAAACTAATATAGAAAGTTAAAAGTCAAGGCAATAGTGGTTATCACAGAGGGAATTGTGACTCTAAAGAGGCATAGGCGGGGTTGCTGGTCATGTTCAGATTCTCGATCTGGGCGCTAGTTACATGGACGTGCTCAGTCAGTGGGTCGTCATCGAGTTGTCCTCTTACGATATATTCATTTCTCTGTATGGTGTATATATAGATATATTTTTAAAGATTTTATTTATTTATTTGACAGAGAGAGAGACACAGCGAGAGAAGGAACACAAACAGGGGGAGTGGGAGAGGGAGAAACAGGCTGTCTGCCGAGCAGGGAGCCCAATGTGGGGCTCAATCCCAGAACCCCGAGATCATGACCTGAACCGAAGGCAGACGCTTAACGACTGAGCCACCCAGGCACCCTCTGTATGGTATACTTAAAATAGATAATCCTATTTCTTTACACAAGCAAAACCAATTAGATAATCTTGTAGGAAATAAAATATATTGAAGGGGATCAGAATATACCACCCTAAAATATTCCACTTTGGCATAAGGATTATTTTGAGTTGAAAGCATTTGAGAAGGAACAGACACAAAGGAAACTCTCTACCTTCCCCCCATCTGCCTAAAAGCAGGGTATCAATTTTCCTTTGTCAAAGTAACATAAATCTCTCTCTGTGCAGGTGTCTCCTCCCCTACTAGGAAGAGGAGGATAGCCCTAGATTCTTAATCACCAACTCTTATCAGTAGAAAAAGTGAAGACTTGAATCTGCTTAACACATCTTACTAAATAATCCTTATCTTCCATTAGTTTCCCCCCTATTTTTACCTTTCCACATTTACCACTCCTAAAAGAGCAGAGTTAAAGAAAGAAAAGTAAGAGCAAATGCCACCACCTCACCCCTCCCCAGGGACAGAGATGGCTCCCACACAGACCCAGACAATAGTTTCCAAATCAGAGCCTGGAAAGTTTACAGAAGAGCATGCCTACAGATTCAGTTCCTCCATCACTTGTATTGTTTTATCACCTGGTCACAAGGGGATTCTGCTTCTCCCTTGGAAAGAACTCAACGCCATGCTGTCCAAGAGTCATTCCCTTATGCTGTGAATGCCTTTGGTGAGCTCACCAGCAGGGGAGTAACAGGCAGACTCAGCCTGAGCAGCCAGAGGGCAGAGCAGGCCTGCAAAACAGGTGTCCAGAGACTAATATAGGGCCTGGGGAGTACACAAGACCAGAGAATGAGGAAATGAGGATGCACTTGTATTATTAAATGACAGATAGTGACAGTGGATCACTGAAAAGATGGCTCCTGGAAGGGGTAGAGGTTGAGACGAAGGAAACTGCAAGATCCTTTCTAAGTATCTCTTCCTGACCTGGTTTAATGATTTTATTTCACTGTGTTTAGGCCTACATATCATATTCCCTGACCATATTAACTGTCCTCAGCTGTGACATTCCATAGCATGAGGACCACTTCTCCCTCACTGCCTGGGCTTTACCCAACACTCCTTGCTCACAAGATGAATAGGGAGGCGTGGGAGAGAGCCCCAACTCACCTGGGCCAGGTTCTGCCAATGGCTTGGTCTCAGTTTCTTCTTCTCTAATTTATTATCATCACCATCATCATCATCATCATCACATCAACATCATCACCATCATCACCATCACCATTATTATCACCATCATCAACACCATGCCCATCATCATCATCACATTATCTAGCCCTTATTCTGTACCAGGCAGTATTCTAAGAATTTTTGTATATATTGTAGGGGCCAAGGACAGGCTGTTCCAAGATGAGCCACTTTGGCATAAAGATTATCTTGAGTTAAAAGCAATCAAGACCCGGCAGATTTAGGGAAAGCTCTTTACCCCCAGAACTGCCTAAAAGAATTTAGATAGAGGAGCTGCTCCAGGAAGAGAGCTATTGCCATAGATCACTACATTATGATATGAATAGGTATGGTAGACAGGGAGGAACCTACCGAGGCCTGTTTGATCAAAATTTCTCTTTGTCCCACTGTTTCTGAATGGCCCAGCAAACATTTGTTTACCAAACATGTACTCTTTTTCATTCTTCCTGAGGATTGCATCCTTCCCTTTAAAGATCTGGACCTGTACCCCTTTCTCCTTAGTTCAGAATGACATATATACCTTATTTTGCCTGACTTTCTTTGGAATTTCCATGTCTGTGTGGATTCCCTGTACGTACACTATTAAATTTGATTTTCTCCCGTTAATCTGTCTTATGGCAATTTGATTCTTAATCTAGCCAAAAGGACCTTGAAGGGGACAGAAATTCTTGCACCCTGACCACATTAACTCACTTAATTCTCCCAACAACACTAGGAAGTAGGTACTAGTACCATCCTCATTTTATAAATGTGAAACCAGAAACACAGAGAAGCTAAGTAACTTGCCTAAACCCACACAGCTAGTTAGTGGTAAAGTCTGAATGGGAACTCATGCAGTCTGACCTCAGAGTCCATGCCCTTAACAAATAGTCTCAATCATATTTGAAACACTGATTAATGTGTAATTCACTAAGAAGGATTTTGAAATCATGTCTGGACTCAGGAGGAAAAGTGCCACAGTTGATTAGCACTGTCTGCAATGACAGTGTCTATGCTGTCTTTTTTTACCATTATGTTATAGAACGACAAAGACTTTGCCCTTAACCAAACTTTAGTCAGGCTCCTCTGAGCCCTCTTCTCAACTAGGCCTCAACATTGACCTTGATCCTGTCTTTGGTCAGCCTATCCTGGTCTTTTTTTTTTTTTTTTTTTTAAGATTTTTATTTATTTGACAGAGAGACATACAGCGAGAGAGGGAACACAAGCAGGGGGAGTGGGAGAGGGAGAAGCAGGCTTCCCGCCGAGCAGGGAGCCCGATGCGGGGCTCGATCCCAGGACCCCGGGACCATGACCTGAGCCGGAGGCAGACGCCCAACGACTGAGCCACCCAGGCTGACCTTGATCCTGTCTTTGGTCAGCCTATCCTGGTCTTAACGAGAACCCTTTCAAAGTCAATATAGCAAATTAGGGTAACATTTCAACAAGGGCAAGTGATGAAAGCCTTATGCCGATGGGGCATACTTTGGGGTGGCATATTCTGCTACCCTCAGTGGGCACAGCATGATGAGGGTCTTAAAGTATCTTGATAAGTAAACAGTAGCTTGTTAAGTGAGTGTTTGTCCTGGTGAATAAGATATGGTCCTGAGAAGGGAGCTCTTTGCAAACTGAGCAAATCGGGTCATTGGAATTCCCTGAAGCAAATGAGGAAGCTATTTATTGGTTCAAAGCCTTAATTCCCAGGCAAGAATTTTCTGGAGTGGATCTGCGGGTGATCTAGTTCTCTGTCCTGATCGTTAAGCTATATGGACGAAAGTAGTCTCAGTTCTCCCAAGAAAAAGCACAGGAGGAGCTGAGCTTTCAGCCTGGGCAGATGGTGATCCCAGCAACCAAACCTGGGTCTGGAGGATGAGGGAAGGCCACATGGGGCCAGGAAATATACCTGAATTTGGAGGTGTTAAGTCTGAAGTGGCTATACACCACCAAGATAGGGAGTCCAGTGGGCAGTAGGTGTTTATTGCTGAGAGCTGAGCTGTTGTTTAGGAGAAGGGGGTGCTGTGAGGTGTTGGTAGTTGTAGACAAGCCACGGGAGCATTTCAGTGAAAAACTGGCAAAGATAGTGCTTTATCCATAGTCCTCAACAGCCCTTTCAACTGTGGGTCTGCTGGATCCCAGATGGAGCCAGCTTTCAGCCTGTTCCATATAAAGTTCTCTTCAGAAGGGGAATTCTAAAAACTTAATTTAGCCATGTAGAGCTAAAGACGGCTATGTTCTGGACTTGATGGAAGATAGATCTTTTGTCTTTTGCTACAAGCATGAAAGCCTAGAGGCATCCAGTGGCCACAGACTTACACTTGATCTTATATGCCAAAAACAAAATGGGTTGGTTAACTGCCACACTCAAAATGATCTGTGCTCAGCAAACTGGCTGTCTTAGACTCTTCAGTTCTAATTGTTTTCCTAGGTTTATCCTTTTCTGGCTGAAGCCTTTTGAAATCCATTCTGCTTATCCCCAACTCTCTCAGACCTGGTTCTAAATCTGAGTAGAGCTTACATGTGAGTTATCAAGATCCTTCCAAGATGCCATGTCAGGGATTTGAAGTCAACGTAGCTGCAACATCTGTCAACCCATTGATCGCCACAGTTGATTTGGCTGATCTGGCTGGCTAAGTGAATGTCCCCTTCCTTCCTCACCACTCCACATTTGTTCCTCCCAAAGCTGCACACTGGATCAAAGAAGACAGCCTTCCCCAGTAGAACACTGTTCTTTGCTCAAGGGTGTAAGAGTAGCTGGGCTCCTCTGCTAGACCCTCTAAGATGTTAGGTCAGAATCCTTGCATATGGCCCAAATGGAGTTCCATCTATACCACTTTCTCCAATATGCTAATTCAGGGAGCTTCCAGGCTCCTGTCAGCAGTAATTCATGAGAAACCTAGGCTGGGGATCAGGAGTCCCTAGTAGATCAGTCAGCTTTTACTAGGATACACTGTGGTAACAAACAAAATTCTGGTGGCTTATATCAGTGGTTTATTTATCTCGCATCTGACATTTCTTCAGCTCAGCTTTAACTTCTCCTTGTCCTTTTCATAATAGGATCCATGGCTAAAAAAGCAAACCTTATCATGGCAGATAAAAGAGAGAAATGTCAAGACAGCACAATGGCTCCCAAAGTTTCTACAGCAAGCAGCACTCACTGATTCCATTTACATTTCCTTGGCCAAACTAAGTCATTTAGTCAAGTCTGATGTCATTGGGGTCAGAGAATCTTTTCCTCCTACAGAGAGGAGACTGCAAGTCACATGGCAACCATTAAAGATAAATGTCCTCTTATAAGGAAGGACAACAAATAATTGGGATCAATAACACATTCCATGGCAGTTTTCCCTCTTGGTCACAAATATTCTCTTCCCTGCTTTACACAATCTGAATCCAGTCATCATTCATCCAAAACAAATGTGCCAGGAGTGCCCAGCTGGCTCAGTTGCAAGAGCATGTGACTCTTGGTCTTGGGGTTATGAGTTCAAGCCCCACGTTGGATTTAGAGATTACTTAAATAAAACTTAAAATATATATATATATATATATATATATATACATTACTTTAAAAAACACAAAAACAAAGCAAATATGCCAGAAACCCATTCCAATCACAGCACCAGACTCAAAGTCCAGTATCTCTTTATTGCAGATTATAAAAACTGCCCCTCCTTGCCTCTTCAGCCTTGCAAAGGGCTATTGCAGATCCACAGATGCTCCCATTAAAGGGCAAGTTTATCTCTTCACCCACTGAATCTGAGCTTGGCCATGGGACTTGCTTTGGCCAATGGGACATTAGCAAAGGACACAGGCAGAGGTTTCAAGTTGGGGCTGGCCTTGTTACTGCACTTGGATTAGAACCTTGAGCCCACCAGGTGAATGAGCCTATGCTTGTTTACTAGATGGTGAGAGATAAATAACCCAGTTTTCCCTGCCTTATTGAGCAACCAGCCAAACACCAGGCATGTGAGTGAGGCTATCTTTGACCAGTCAGTCCTCAGCTAACCAACCAGCTGAATGCAGACATTCAGCTGAGCACAACCCAAACTGTGGACCCAAACAACTATGAGTTAAACTAAGGATTATTGGGGTGCCTGGGTGGCTCCATTGGTTAAGTGTCCAACTCTGGATCTCAGCTCAGATCTGGATCTCAGGGTCATGAGTTCAAGCTCCACACTGGGTTCCACACTGGGCATGGAGCCTACTTAATATAAATAAATAAAGGATTATTGTTTTCAGCCGTAAAATTTGGAGGTAGTTTGTTATGTAGCAAAAGCTAATTCGGGATAGTCTCTACATCAGATTCCTAGGTGATTCCTCTTGATCTGATCACCCCCTAAATACATAACATGTCATGTCTGTACCAGTCAACTTTGGTTAACTTACGCTATGGAAAACACCAAAAACAACCACCTGAAGATCTCCATGGTTTACAGCAGCAAAGGATTATTGTTTGTTCATATTACATGTGTACTGTGTCAGCTACAGATCTGCTGCACATACCTCTTTCATTCTGTGATCCAGGCTGAAAGGACGGTCCCTCCCTGTGACATACCACTCTCGTGGCGGAGGAAAAGACAATGGTGGAAATCTGATGCCTGTAAAGCTTATGTTTACATGGGGGAAATGGCACAGTACATTGGCCAAAACAAGTCAAAATGGCCAACTCTGATGTCGTTGGTGGAATGTAATCCATCCACATGCAGGAGCACCCACCAAGGAGGGGCACCCAAATGATAAACTTGGTGATGAGCAAGAGCTAACAGTTGGGAATGATACAATATACCACAACTGGTATCTAGCTCTCTAGTTCTGGCTCAGCTCTTCCTTTTCTGACCTCCCTTCCTCTGCCATAGTGTGTGTGTGTGTGTGTGTGTGTGTGTGTGTGTGTGTGTGTAGAAGAATAGAGGTGGGAGGAGTGAGCCTCTACAGTTCTTTTCCAGTTTTGATGCTGATTTTTACAGTCCCACCCCAATCTCTAGATTCCCCTCTTATTGGTCCAACTGGGTTTAGAGCCATAAATTTCAGTCCCTCTTAGCCTAGTAAGCTAGATACTTAACATAAACCAACAATTTTCAGTTTCCCCCCTTACCCTAAGACTGACAACTCCCATGACCATTCCCAGTTTTACATAGATAGGCTATTGATTGTACCTGCGACCCAAAGTGGCAGAGCACCCTCACCAGTGTCCCTCACCTTTATGGAGGCAGTCAAGAAGTTCCAACTTACTGTCTCACACACAGGTATCTCCCTGTTAACACAACCCGCTCCTGGTTCCATCCACTGTCCCTGATAATTACTGGAAACTCCCCCTTGAAACCCTCACAGCTGTATGAGGCTGTATGTGGCTGGGGGAAGGAGGTGGGGGAGCCTTGCTCTTCTGGTCCCATTGCTTCCAGAACCCCATAATATAATTAGAGTGAATTCTATCCATCTATCCTTCAGTCAACCTGAATTGCTAGCCCCTACCCAGACCAAACCATAGCATCACAACATACACATATAAGTTTCTGTACCAAATGTGGTTGGGACAATCTCAGAGCAGTGGAAACTTAAAGGAGAAACAGAGCAGGGGGTTGGGAAAGGTCATCAAAAAGATGTGGCCACCTGTTGACCCATGAGCTGGACCCCGGCACTCAGAGAGACTCCTTACCCCCTCCTCATCCTTGGAATGCGGGTTCCCTTTGCCTTTACTCCTAGAGGCTGCTCCAAGGACACAGCCTTGAGTTATGTGGTGTTGAGAATACCTGCGCAGTATCTGTGACTGAGCCCAGTTAGGGACTCTTTATGAATCTCTAAGATTTTGGCAGCAGGTGCAGGGATACATTTGTCTTGAGCTGCCCAAGACAAGTCTTGTATATAAGTTCCCTTCCTTATTAAACCTGCCACCTGCCAACCTGGAGTGCCTGCCTCTTTCTTTCATCTCCCCCTGCCCTCTGCTGGCTTCAGATTTCACCTGGGAAGCTCCCACAGGGTTTTGAAAGGGTTTTTGGTCCTTTCCAGAGGCATGGTCCCCATGGATGCTTCCAGTTTCTTCACTCATCCTTTTTCCTATTGGATCTCCACTTTTCCATATTCATTATTTTCAACAAGTGTCTCAATTCAGCGACCTCAAACACTACCTTATGTAAGTAACTTAACCCTTCCCCCCAAAGGATGGGTTTCCTACATCTTACAAACTTCCACCGTGCCTCAGACCTTTTTATGGCTGAACCATGAACATGAGAGGTGAACCAAAAGAGGGTGCAAAAGCAGAGTCAACCTAAAAAAACAAAGACCTTCATTGTCACAGGTGGTAAGAACTGTGTAGGGAAAACCATGTCTCCAGTCTCTCATGGGAGCGTAAGACGTCTTTAGTCACAGACCCGCTAATCTGTGACACCAGGCAAGCACTATTAGAATGTGAATTTCCAGCACTAACAAGACCACAAAGTTGAGGTGACAAGGGTCCCTTATGGGCTGAGACCTCTTATGACAAACTCCCCTGAGAACTCGCACAGCCACACAGAGAGAATGCTGTTAGTAACTGAGTATCTCAGAGTCCCTGTCTATGCGACAGGCCACCTGTAGGTGTGCCTCCTTAAGGGCAGAGGCCAGAGAGAATATTCGCATTGGTCACAAAGCCGAGCTCTCAGGACACAGAACAAGACAAAAGGAAAAACCCCATCCAGTTTTTACGCAGGGGACCCACCAAAGTTTGCCTAAACAGATGTCCTCTGATGAGAACCGTGAACTCACTAGTCTGGTAGACCGGCTTGAACAGCAGGCCAATGGGTCCTATGCCTGTGTCCTACCCTTTGGGGTTTTTTTTTCCTTATGACAAGTGACACAACAAACAGAGACAAAGAAAAACAGCAACCAACCCTGGAAGGAAAAGGATCAATAAAAACCAAGAGTACTCACACCAAATCTTCAGCAGAATCCCCATACCCAAGGATCTAGTTCCACAAATATTTTCTCCTGCTGATCTAAACTGAGAAAAAGAGAAAAAGGACTCCTTCACTTTTGGTGCCATCAGACCCTGCAGACAGAGATCCAGAAGGCTGATGTAGCAAGAATTCTTACCTTCTGCCAGCTTTGTGTCAGAGGTCCCAGGATCTCTTTGTCTGCACTGGGAGCAAGCAGTATCTGATCCTGCCAACTGCGCCCGAACTGTCAGGGAAGGGAAATTTCTCCCTACCCTTCCTGATTCTTTTGGCTGGTCTAATAATTAAATTTACCGAGACAGATTAACAGGAGAAAAAAAATTAAATACATTCAAACAGATGTCTCATATGTGTGCGAAGCAAAGAAGTGACCAAAGTAGGTAGCTTTTACACTTTTTAGACAAAGACACAATAAATTTGTGAAGAATTGACAAGACAAAGAAGTTTGGATTTGGGATAGTAAATTAGTAAAGAAGTAATAAGTTGTGTTTTATGCCTTCTTGGCCTTGAATTCCCCATCTCTGACAATAAGGGTGTCTCCTTTGCTCCACATGGAGATTTATCTCCTGCTTTCAGGGAGACAAAAGAGGGTCTGAGTGTCCTTCCTGCACCAGCTGTTTCTTAAGTAAATTTAATTAAAAATAATCAATATGCCACTTTGGCTATTTTGGGGGGACTGACCTGGGCCCCATTACAACTGTTCTGTAAGTTTGAAATTGTTAAAAAGAAAAAAATGTTAAAAAATAAAGCCAGAGTGAGGAAGGCTAGGAAAAAAAATCTCAGCATGCTGATTTACAAAAGAGTAAAGGGGGAACAAGACCTGCTCTCAGGGCCACCTCTGTGTTCAGTGGTTTGGCTAAAATGGATGTCCACTTAGATTACACTAATTCATTCATACAATAAATATTCACAATGTCTGAATAGATTCTATGTCAACGTTATGCCCTGGGGATACAAGAGTGAGCAAAATAGGCACGATCCCCCATCTACGGAAGTCAGTGAGCTAGCTGGGGTTATAGACAAGTAAAAAGGCAATAGCAACATATTTTACGGGCACATACAACAAGTGCTCAAACCCAGACTTTGGAGATGATGTAGTCTTCCCAAAGGGATGTAAGATCCAAGGAGAGACTGAGCAAAAAGCCAGAAGGGAAGGTGATTTGAAGCGTTTGCAAGTATATATTAAAATGTTTCACATATCTGACCCAAGGGATAGTTAATGCTAAAATCTCAGCCCCTCCTGGAATCAACACTCTGATGTGGCAAGCATTTGAGCAGAGCAACAATGTTCCTTTGGAGATGTCTCTCCAGGTACTGTTCAACTCTCAATAAGGCAGACTCACTCTTCCCCCTATCCCATGGAGATGGGCATGGGTGTTAAACCAAAAATCATCTTCCAAAAGTGACAAAGCAAGGATTCCCGGGAGCTCTGGGGATTTATCTGTAATACCTTATAAATGGTTGCTATGACAACAACCAAACAAAGCAGTTACCTAATAAAGCTTACTGATGCTCATGCTCCCCTAAACGTTGCTCTCGTGGAGTCTGTGCTTTACTGGACATTTAGGGCATTCGGTGCTGAAATGATGTTACAGAGACTTGGTGTATGGAATGTGAAAGAACTCAAAAAGGAATAACCAGGGCTATTTGGGAAAGAGACTAATAATATAAAGTGAGGGACACCTGGGTGGCTCAGTCGTTAAGTGTCGGCTCAGGTCATGATCCCAGGGTCCTGGGATCGAGCCCCGCATCGGGCTCCCTGCTCGGCGGGAAGCCTGCTTCTCCCTCTCCCACTCCCCCTGCTTGTGTTCCCTCTCTCCCTGTGTCTCTCTCTGTCAAATAAATAAATAAAATCTAAAAAAATAATAATATAAAGTGGAATAAGCTTTTATATTAACAAGTTAAAGCTTAGTGAATCTGGAGAGTTAATTGTGCATGAATCAACATAAACTCAAGATTTTGAGATGTCCTACCTACTTTTGAAATTGCCATATTCTGTTGGAGCATGCCTAGAGCAATCTTGCTGCCCAGGCTACAGGACCTTGGCCTCATTTTGCATGAAGGCACAGAGTCCTGCCTCTTGGTTGGTGGAAGAAGATAAGACTGAATCACTTTTTCTATAGCAGCAAAGCCATCTGAGTTTTCTTGTTAGGTACAGCATTGGGCTGGACCAACTGGGGCCAACATAGAAGCAATTTATACTGGTGGAACTGTATACTGTATATTGGTGGGACTGGTAAAGCAGTATCTACCCCAGCCCCTCAGAGGAGCAGAGCTTGTAAAAGAACCTTGAGTCCCTGTAGGTTGGAGGAAAGATGTTCCTCCTTTCTCTCCCAAATGTGAGGAATTGAGTGGGCTGCCTGCCTACAAGGCTATGTTGAAGAAGAACCTTGCCCACACTTCAAGTGTAGTACAGCTACAAAGCCAGGGAGTGCCTAGTTGAGATTATGAGAAATCATGCTAAAATGTAGGACCACACCCAAGTTAGCTGTGATAGACCTACTGCCCTAAATGCCTTTAGACTTGTCTGAAGGGTTCCAGTCCAGTGGGCTTGGAGGGTCAGCATGCCAATTATAGGCACTAAATTCTCTATGGGAACTTGTTCAGGAAAAATGTAGAGATGTGTGTGTTCCTGGGGTCTGTGCTCAATCTATTCCCATGGAAAGCAAGAAGAAGCAGGAGGGGACCAAGTATAACTGGGGATTTTGGAAAACTAAGCTCTCTGAGCAGCTGACACAAAATTATTTGCTGTGAATGTCAACTGCCACGATTGTAACACTTGTGCCTCGTGGTCCTCACATCCCAGCCAATCCAGACCCCTTGGCCGATCTGGGATGCACTCCTCAGCCCTGCCTCCTCCTCTCTCATTCTGAAGCCTTGACAACCCAACCTCTCCCCACCTTTGGGAAAGGAGGGAGGGAAGCCTAGACGGGCTCCAGGAGGCCCATCACCCCACCTCTGCACCTTCAATCATTCATCTGTTCAAGAAATATGTATTAGGGCCCTATGGTGCTGAAGAGGCAAAAGTGAATAAGGCAGATAATTCCAACTCTCAAGGAAGATAACAAGATAAATTCTAATTGTGGTAAATTCCATAAGATGAGCAAAGCAGAAAGCCATGACTGAGGGAAGGTGGGCCTCTCAGTGGCTTCTCGACTAGTATGCTCGTGGCAGCTGAAAGCTTCAGTCCTCATCCTCCAAGGGAAGAAGAGAAGCACCTTGGGGGAATGGGGGCGGTGTGGGGGTGGATCCCTCTGTCACTTCAGCAGACTGTTGGCATCTGAGCCCTGTTGCCAGGCAACCCAGCCATGCCACAGGCAAACTTGGCCGTGAGTTTGGAACCCAGGTAAGCAAAGTCAACTTCTCCTAAGCAAGAAAGCTCTCACCCAGAGCATCTTGGTATCTGGGTGGCCTTGCCCTATGGATCCTTGAAAGAGAGAGAGGAAGAGAAGCAATTTTGAGGGGGCAGAGTCAGAGGTCCTAACTCTTGGTCCGTGGAAGAGGCAAGATTGAAACATCTTTTCAAAAAGAACAATGTCAACAGCAACAATGCTTAGCAGTAGACTAAGTAAATCTTGGCCAAAAAGATCATTCCCTGTCTCTTTTGATTATATCTCTCCCCCTTTCAGCTGATTGTCCTTGTGCTGCACTCCCTGGCCCCACCATACATCTGGCAAACTGACACTCAGTAGGAGAGACACCTAGAAGCAGGGGCCGTCCCTGGATGGCCAAAGGGCTCTGAGGTGTGGACACCTATATTGAGCAGGAGGGATGCCCCTCCTGCCCCCATTCTGACATCCCCCCAACCAAGAGCATTAGGTACATTTCTTTAGCCCCAGTGGAATAATGTGCAAACATACTACTCAGAGAATCTCTTCCCACTGATGATCAATCCACCCCTTGTGATGAGAAATCTACTCTTAAATCTTATTGAGGATCTCTTATATGTGACCAGTTCTCTGTTGCTGCTTTCAAGATTCTCTCTTTGGCTTTTGGCTTTGGACAGTTTAAATATGACATTTCTAAGTGTGATTTTTTGTTTTCAGTTGTGCTTTGCAACTCCAAAATTCCTATTTGTTTCCTTTTTTATAAGTTCTGTCTCTTTATCAATGTTCTCTATATCATGAAACCTTCTTCTTCTGGTTGTCTTTAGATCTTTGTCCATGGTTTCTTTTAGCTCTTTAAGCATATTTAAGACAGCTGGTTTAAATTCTTTGCCTGGTAATTCCAATATCAGGGTTTCTTTGGGGATAATTTCTATTAATTTCTTTTTTCCTATGAATAAACCCTATTTACTAGCTTCTTTTCATGTCTTTTAATTTTTGTGGAAAACAGTACATTTTTAATTTTATAATTGGAAACTCTGGAAATCTGATCCTCTCCCCTCCCCAGTACTTTTTGTTATTGCTGTTTATTATAGTTGTTTATTTAGTGAACTAATTTTATAGTCTGTAGTATTTGTCATATGTGGTCTGAGTTCTCCGTCCCAATAGTCCATTAGTGGTTACCTAATGATGAGACAGAGATTTCCTTAAATTCCCAGAACCACTTTGCTGAGAAGCTGTGTGTGTATGTTGAGGCATTTGTTTAAAACTCAACCATACACCTTACAACCCTGCCTTAACCTTCACTTCCTGCTTCTTCAGAGCCTCGAGGTCAGGAGAAGGTGAATCCTCAGGACCCTCTTGATTCGTTCTTAATAGCATGTGCACACACCTAAGCATGCATGTGGACTTCCATCCTTCCAGAAATATGTCACAGCTTTTCACAATCCTTATAGATATCTCATTACTCAGCCTTTCCTCCTGAGTTTTCAGGCTAGTCCGTTGTTGGCTCCAACTGTTACCTATCACCTCAAGCAGCAGCAACTGAGATGTTAGCCTGTTAGCTTGTAAAGATTTTCAACAAATTTCAAACAAATTTAGCACTGGGCCAGGTCCAAGTAAGGCAAAATAAAAACAAGCTTTTGAGCCAGACTTCCAGGAAACCAGCATACAATCAGAACAAATAATGAATTACAATTCTTCATAAATGAAGTCGATTCTGTTCCCTCTGGTACCAAGAATAGGTACTACTGAAATGGGGAGTAAAGAATGGGGCTTGGATAAGTTAAAACACCAAAAAGTTCATTATTACTACCAAGAATCAGCTGTTTTTCTTGAATAGTTATTCTCTGAGTGGCTATAAGCCTTTGGTTAATTTCCAGAGTTTCAAAAAAGTTCATTCTCACAGATTTTGCCCATTTTGTGTTGCTTTTATAAAAGGATGGAATTTGGAGTTCCTTACTCCACTATTTTGCTGACATCCTCACCATATTTTTGACAGATATTTTTGCAACATGTAGAATTCCAGCCTGATATTTTTTTTCTTCCAGTACATTAGAGATGTGTCTTCTAGCTTGCATTGTTTCCAACAAGAAATATGCTGTCATTCTTATCTTTGTTCCTTTGTTCACAACATGTCTTTTTTTTCCCTCTGGTTATGCTTAAGAGTTTCTCTTTATCACTGATTTTAAGAAATTTCATGATAATGTTCCTTGGTGTGGTTTTCTGTGTGTGTGTGTGTTTTGTTGCTGTAGCCGGTTTTTGGTTTGATTTGGTTTGATTTTGGGGTGTGTGTGTATGTGTGTGTGCTTACTTAGGCTGCATCGAGCATCTTGGATTTGTGGGTTTATCATTTTCATCAACTTGGAAAATCTATCAGCTGTTAGTTCTAGATAAATGATAGATAGATAGATAGATAGATAGATAGATAGATAGATAGATAGGTGATAGATAGATGATAGATAGATACACATTTGACTACTTGAATTTGTGCCACTAGTGGGCTTACTGGTGTTCTCTTCTTTGTTTTTTTGGTATTCTTTTTTCCCTCTACGCATTTGATTTTGGATTGTTTTGATAGTTATACCTTCAGGTTCACTAATCTTTTCTTCTGCAATGTCTAATCTGCTGTTAATCCTATCTGGTGCATTTTTCATCTCACACAATATAGTTTTCATCTCTAGAGGTTCAATTCAGATCTTTTTTAATATATCTTCTGTGTCTCTATTTAATATATTCAGTCTTTCCTCTAGGTTCCTGAACATATGGAGAATAGTCATGACCACTGTTTAATGTCCTCATCCACTACATCTGTCATCTGTGTCATTCCTGGGTCAGGAATAATTGATTTTTCTCCCATATGGGCTGCGTTTTCCTTCTTCTTTGCCATCTTGATAATTTTTTATTGAATGCTACATATTATGAATTGAACTTGTTGGATATTTTGCATTCTTACAAATACTCTCAAACACTGTTTGGAGACATAGTTAAGTAACCTGGAAATGGTTTGATCCTTTTATGGTTTGCTTTTAAGCTTTGTTAGGTGGGACTGGAGATTCATCTAGTCTAGGATTAATTTTTCTCACTGCTGAGGCAAGACCTTTCTTAGTACTTTTAGGATGCCTTATGAATTATGAGGTATTCTACTCCAGTTTTTGAGAACAGGTACTATTCCAAGCCCTGAGTGAGCTTCATGCACCATCCCCTCGAATCCTTTTGAATGATTCTTCCTCTAGCCCCTAGTAGTTTCCTCACATACAGTACTAGGCTGAATACTTGATCAGCAACCTCTGCAGATCTCCAGAGTTCTCTTTTTGTGCAATTCACTTCTCTCTGGCACTGTGCCCTGAGACTTCTTGCCATTTTGGCTTCACCAGACTCCCAGCTCCATCCCAGCTTGGGGAGACTACTGCTCTCTGCCTATGTTCCCTCTCCATGCATCATGGCCAGGAACCATCCTCTGGGAAGTAAGCTGTGGCCATTATAGAGCTCACCCCATTTGTTTCCCATCTCTCAAGGATCACTTTCCTGATGGTCAGAGTCTTAAGTGCCATTATGTCATTTATTTTTTTGTCTTTGATTTATTTCATCAGCATTTTATAATTTTCAGCATATTAATCAGGTGCATGCTTTATTAAATTCATACCAAGGATCTTTTCACTCTTGCTAGTGTAAGATAAATTGTAGTATTTTTATCAAGAAATATTTGTTTTTGTCCATTTGTTGTTATTGTTGTTAAAGCAAAAAGGTAAATCCAGTCCCTGTTACTTCATTTTTTTTTAATTGAAATATAGTTGACACATAACGTTATACTAGTTTCAGGTGTACAACATAATGATTTAACAATTGTATACATTACAATGCTCACCACAATAAGTATAGTTACCATATGTCACCATACAAAGTTACTACAGTATGAGTAGACACCTCACTGGAAAGTAAACACAAATGGATTTTAAACGTCTCAAAAAATTCTCATAAACTCACTAATAATATGAGGAATGCATTTTAAACTCAGATTACTGGATATAACTACTCCATTGACAAATGTCAGAAAGTGTAGGAACACATTAGTAAGGTTATAGGAAAATACATTTCTCAGACATTGTAAAACGAAGAATAAATTAACAATTAGTTTATGGCAATTTGTCAAAATCTCAAATGCATGCACACTTTAACCCACCAATGCCATTTCTAAGAATCTATCCTACAGACTCTCATATGTAGGCAGAGATGAAGGGACAACTACATCATTGTTTATCATGGTAAGAGATTGGAAACAATCTAAACATCCATCAATTTGAGACTTGTTAAGTTATATATGTTGTAATTGTAAAAAAAAAAAAAGGGAGGGGGGGCGCCTGGTTGACTCAGTCAGTTAAGCATCCGACCCTTGACCTCAGCCCATGTTTTGATCTCAGGGTCATGAGTTCAAGCCCACATTGGGCTCCACACTTGGCATGGAGCCTCCTTTAAAAAAAAAAAAAAAAAA
>NC_138369.1:55903562-55938774 GCF_054177405.1 Leptonychotes weddellii
GATGGGTTAGCCTGGTGATGGGTATTAAAGAGGGCACATTCTGCATGGAGCACTGGGTGTTATACGCAAACAATGAATCAGGGAACACTACATCAAAAACTAATGATGTAATGTATGGTTATTAACATAACATAATAATAAAAAAAAGGAGAGAGAGAGACAAGTTATTATGTACTAATATATATAAAGTATGTTATTAAGTGAAAAAGAGAAAGGGCACTAATGTTCGAAGAAAAACTAAAAAGTCAGGAGGAAAGAAGACTTAATATTCATAGTATACTCCTGTGTAGTTTTAATGTTTTACCTTGTGCGTAATTGTTGTGTTTATAGGCAAAAATTCAGTCGATATTAACTAATTTCAAAATATATTATCCAAAATAGCTGTTTTTAGTTTAATGATAAGTAATAAAAGATAGTTTTATGAGAACCAATCCAACTCTCCAGATGTAGCACTATTTGGGGAAATGGTAGATTTTCATTAATGACCCCAATTCTTCACTCCTCCTTATATCCATGCCCTTTGTCTTTCTTAGGTAACCTGTTCAGGGATCTTTCACTGTGGGTGGGACATAATTTCTGACTCCTGACATCCATGTGACTTGCTTTGACCAATACAATGACAGTGAAGGAATGGGTGTAAGCTCCAAGCTTGGGCTTTAAGATATTCTCTGTTTCAGTTTGTTCCTTGTGCTTCTGCTCTCTTCATGAAAAGGACATGCCCAGGCTTACCCACGGGCCCCAGGAGGGGAATGAAAGACAAATGGAGCAGATCTATTCCAGCTAAGACTGTTTAAAGGTCAGCTTAGCGCAGAGCCCCCAGATGACCCACAGACACATGAGCAAGCCTAGCTAAGATCAGCCAAGCCCAGCGTCATGACCTGTGAGCTCTAATAATGAATGACTGCTGTTCTAAATGTTCTAAATATTCTAAGTTATGGTGGTTTATCACACAACGATTTCTAATCAATAGGGCTGGTGTCAAGGCCTTTTAAATATTACCCTGGGTGATGTATGGTGAGACCAGAAGCAAATTAAGAGAGAGAAAGTTGAAAGACTTTTACAATATGGTTATTCAGAGTTTCCCTGGGAGAGGACAGCCCACCATGCAGGGCCACTCAGGGAAGCACGAGGGTTGGTCAGGAGGCAGAAGGAGAAAGGGAAACTGTAGGTAAGCACCTTTACCATAGCTTCTGAGGGAAGGGACGGGCAAGCGGGATGAGCAGGTTTAGGATTGGCTAATGTGAATAATGTCTGGGGCATAGAGGCTGTCCTTGGTGGTTTGGTACCTGGCCCTGGGTGACCAGGGCAGCTGTGTGGTAGACCATATGTGTGGTGGTCCAGGTGTAAAAACCTGATAGGGTGGGGGAAGATTTAGCTAATCAGGAAGGAGAACTCACCAGCCTCTAGCTAGGACCTCAAAACTGGATCAGGGAAGTATTTTTTAAAAACTACAATACCCAAGGTCATAGTCCCTGTGATCTTAAGGACTTTATCATACAGGATATGTGCTAAGAAGCAGTCAGAAGCAGGAATCCCAAAGGGAAAAAAAAAATCAGAAAAAGGTTGCATCAATTATTATTAATTGTTGGGACTGAAAGTCCATTGAAGGTATTCCAGTTACTATGGCTGCAGAACAAACTACCCCAAAGCATAGTGGCTTAAAACAACATTTATTTTGCTTACAGATCTACAGTTTATGTAGGGTTCAGTGAGATAGCTTGTCTACTCCGTTAGGCATCATCATGTAGGGCAGCTCAAAGGTTGGGAGCTGGAATCATCGGAAGGCTTGCTCACCCACGTGTCTAGTGATGGGGTATCTCGTGTCAGCTAAGACCTAAGCCTGGGCTGTTGGTTGGAACACCCACAAATGGCTCTCCATATGGCTGCTTAAGCTTCCTTACAGTATGGTGGCTGGGCTCTGGGAGAGAGAGCCGGGAGGAAGCCGTGTCACTTCTTATGACTTAGACTTGGAAGTAATAGTTTTCTTCTACTATATTCTTTTCCTTAAGGTAGTAATGAAGTCCCACTGGTTCAAGGGGAGGGGAAATGAACCATCTCTTGGCGAGGAGTGTCAAAGTGCTGGTAGAGCACGGGGACTAGAAATACTTCTGTGCCAGTTTTTGGAAAACATAATCTGCCATGGGGGTGGGTGGAGAGAGACAAGTTGAAGACGATAGAGGAGCACAGGAGAGATGAGGTGGGAGTGTTTCTTAGGTGGAAACGTGAGGAGGGGCATGAGGAAGCTCAGCCGCAAAAAGCCCAAGAGTGGAAGGGAGCAATCAGTACCCGCCCATGGTGGAAGCAAGAGTGAGAGACATGGTAGGGCAGCTAGGAGCTTTCATGTCCTGCCTGATGGTTTAACAGGAGTTGAGGGAGTCAGAGGTACCTGATGCTTGATCAGGTCCTGGATGGGGTGGATGGTTCAGGCCGGCTGGCTGGAGAGGCAAATCTGATTGCTGCCAAGGACATGGAGGGGGCAGCCCATAAGATCCCTCATGTTTATACTGTGCTAGCCAGGTGTGGAGCCGTGCTCAGTGAGGGGGTAAAGGAAAGGCACAGCACTCAGCCCCACCTCCTCACACCTCTGTTTCTACATCTGCACAGTGGACACTGCCTACTTTTCAAGGTCACCAGGAAGATCAAGCACAATGACAGCCGTGAGACACTTGCCAGTCACTGGGTGCTCCGCACAGAGGCCACAGCTGCTCTGCTTGGATCGCTCATGAACTTTCTTGAGGGAAAAGGAATGAAGTGTCAATTCCTTGACCAGGAATAGATTGATTCCCAGGTGGCAAAATGATCTTATGCTATTAATGCCTGGGAGCATTTAGGGGGAAGGCAACGAGTCTGATAGGGGAGATGGCCCACTTCTTGATTTGCACCTGACAGAGCTCAGAGCCTCCCACTCACAGCCAGAGGGCCTGCAGCCTGGGTTTCCCAGAGAAACCAGCTCGCTGGCTGTAAGGGAAGTGCCTCTGTTTGAAGGTAAGACTGACACACAGCCCCAGATTCAGGCTGGAAGAAATCCAGGAGCCTTGCTCTTCCCCCTCTGCATGGGCCTCCCTGCATTCTCTCTACTGTCCCACGTCCGTACTCAGAGGCTAGGCTCAGGATGTTCTGGCTACTCTATGAGCCTGCCCATCTGGCTGGGCAGGGCAGGGCAAGACAGCACAGTGGGACAGGGAACAAAGGAGGCAGCACTCGAAAATTCTGACAGTCACAAACAAATACGCTCGAACGCACACTCTTGGCCCTGATTCTGTTTTAAGCTGTGAGCCAAAAATGTGTCTTATCCAGATGGGAAAATGTATCTAGAATAGCAATTGTCTGCACCCACACACACACACACACACACACCACCACCACCAGCCCCACCAAATTTGGGGGCTGTACATTAGGTCTGGCAAATAGTAGGTGCTCAGCTCCGGGCCTTCCTTTCCGTTTTCCAAATCCTTCTCCCTGCGGGGCAACTCTCAGTTCACTCTGGAAGACTGCAAAGCTGGTTCAAGGACACCAAAGATTCTTCTTTTTTTTTTTTTTATGGTCTTCTGGTTCTTTTACTTCCTCTAAAGCATATGTCTAACTTCATTCAACAAACATTTATGGAGCACTTGCTGTGGGCCAAGTGCATGCTTACCGCCAGGACAGGCATCCAGACGCTCTGGAGCTAGAGCTGCGCTGTCCAGTAGAACATTCTGTGGCAATGGCAATGTTTTAGACCTGTGCTGTCCACTACAGAACCACCAGCCATATGTGGCTACAGAGCACTTGAAAGGTGGCTGCTGTGACCGAGGAACAGAATTCTCAGTTATATTGGATTTTCACTAATTTTAGTTTAAATCACCATATATGGTTAATGACTGCTCTGTTAGTGCAGACTAAAAGGAGGCGGGCATGTGCACAAAAGCCCTATTCCACCTCTGCTAAAATGCCGCAGTGGAGATGCAGAGACTACCTGAAAAAATAGGTGCATTTCCAAGTGGGCATTACGGAAGTCTTCCTGGAGGTGGCAGCCTGGGAGAAGAGGATTAAGGGAGGGAAAAAATTTCAACAGGTGAGTCTGGCTGGGAAAGGGACTTGTGGGAGAAACCAGCATTGGGCAAAAGTGCAGGTGCTGGAAAGTGCAGTATAAACACGGAATAGTTAGTTCCTTGGGGGCAAAGGAGGCAGGACAAGCAGGCTAGTGAGAGCCTGATCAGCAGCCTAGTGTTTGGGTGCCTCAGAGCAACAGAACAATGTGGTCGTCATGAGCTTTAGGAAGCAGACAATGTGGCTAAGACACAAATGAGGGGAAAGCTGAGCGGTCCTTGGCGGGCGGGGGGCGCGGGTAGGTCCACAAACCAGCGCCAGTATACTAGCGCAGGCACAGAGAGACTGAAGAAAGAGGCGGGCCACTCCAGATTGACCCGTGGCAGTTTTCACAAGCAAGGCAACTTACTTACAGGCTTGTCTTGGCGGCTGCAAGATGAGTAGATCCCACAGCTGCCTCCAGAATCTTAGAAGCTTATATAGAGGCCTTAAAGGGGCCCAGTCATGTATAGTGTCCAGAGGATTTCAACCACACATTGCTCCCTCAAGGCTGTATCCTTGACAATAGCTCCCACCATGGGAAATGTGGTTGGAATGGACTTTCCAAGGACAGGGGAGGGGCGAGGAGTCTCCAATTCCCTGGGTCCAGCTTGCAAGTCATCCTCTCCATGACCTCCTCCAAGAGGGTGCCATGGTCCAAAGACCATGGGGGTTAGGACAGAGGACACAGCTGGGGGGTGGGGAAATGTGAACTTGTCCTTGGATGACACTCCTAGCACCTCCTACTTTGTCCTGCCTCCCTAACACCCAGCTACATTTCAGTCCATAAAATGGACTGTCAAGGGGCGCCTGGGGCTCAGTGGGTTAAGCGTCTGCCTTTGGCTCAGGTCATGATCTTAGGGTCCTGGGATGGAGCCCCATGTAGGGCTCCCTGCTCAGCGGGGAGTCTGCCTCTCCCTCTCCCTCTGCCTCTCCCCCCAACTCATGTTCTCTCTCACTCACTCTGCTGTCTCTCTCAAATAAATAAAAAAAATTTTTTTAATGGACTGTCAAAGCACATAGTAGACATCCAGTAAATGTTTGCAGAAAGATGGTTGAGTTTGAGCAATCTCTCAAGCTGGGTGATTGATTATAAATTAGTTTTGGGGATAAAGCAGGGTTAGAGATTCATTCCATCAGCCTCCAGATAGCTACTGTGTGCCCACTAAAGGCTGCACACAGAGGCACGGGGGGTGTAACAGTGAAACAGCCCAAGTCCCACCCTCAGGGAGATCACAGTCATGTTGAAGGATGCAACCAGCTTCTTCCGGGACTCACGACTGAGGGGGAAGATGGCTGTTAATGGAAATTGAGAAATCAGGACCAAAGGGTGACCCAAGGGGACAGAGCATTTTGTTTGGGGCACTGGAGTTTAGTGTGCCAGTGAGACATCAAGTTGGAAAAGGTCAGCACATCCTTGGAAGAGGTGTTGGGGTGGGAAGACTTGCTATGAAGCCATGAGCAAGCCAAGGAAACTGAGGCTGCAGGAGTGATGGAGATGTCCACGCAGTAGGATCAGAAAAGACAAAAGGGAAGCAGAAGACAATGCTCAAAAGACAGCCTTTAGGCCCCCTTCAGCCAGCCAGTCGTCCACACCTCACCCTCAGCATTATGGTCAACCAGATGACGTCAACCCTCGGTCCCCTCTGCTCAGCCCACACTTCCCCATCACAGGCTCTGCTCTCTGCAATTGGGCAACCGGATATCATAGATCCAACCAAAGGCATTCTGCCTCAAGTATTGCTCAGAAAAGCTGAGCCTTTACCCGCTCCTCCAAGCCAACTTGTGTCCCCTAAAGTTCATAGGTCGAGGTCCTAACAACCGCTACCTGAGAAGGTAGAGATAGGGCCTTTTTAAATGAGGTAATTAAGCTAAATGAGTTTATTAGGGTGGGCTCTCATCCAATATGACCAGCGTCCTCATGAAAAGAGGAAATTTGGACGCAGACACACAAAGAGGGAAGACCACGTGAAGACACACAGAAAAGACAGCCATTTCCAAGCCACAGAGAGAGGCCTCTGGAAAAACCAAATGGCTGGCACCTTGATCTCGGACTTGCAGCCTCCAGAACTGTGAGAAAATACATTTCTGTTGTTTTAAAACCCCTAGTCTGTGGCACTTTGTTACAGTGGCCCCGGACAGCTAATCCCCGCGGTTATCATCAGCGGGGTGTGGGCCCTCTTGTCTCCTGTCAGCTCCCTCCAGCTGCACAGAGCAGGTCCTCCCCAACCCCTTCACCGCCCCCCCCCCCCCGCTGCCTTCCCACTCACCCCGTCCCCACACACACCTGCTCCTATCCCTGCAGGATGAGAAAGGGATCCGTAGACCCTTCAGATTTGCAGGCTCCCACTTCATTTTTTTAACGGTCCCCTGTAGAAAGGGTAGACAAAACAGTGTTTTTCCCTTGGCAGAGAATCCTTCTCAGATATATTTGTGGATCGCAGTTCACTTGAACTAAACAGCAGTGGCTTGATTCCACCTGGACACCCCCGGGCAGCCTGTGCACTTTTTTTCCCTTTAAATTAGATGCAAAGGAACAGACGGGATGAGAAATTCAACCACATGTGCCTTCTTCCTTTATGCCCCAGTCCCCCTCCACACACACACACACACACACATGCATGCACGCACACACAGACACATGTGTCCACACACGTGCACACGCACGCACACGCACATGCAAGCACACAGGCAGAGATGCTATTCTTTTCTCCTAGCCCGTGTCCTGCCTACCCAAAAGCTGTGTCCTTGGGGCCCAGGCCATAGTGCTGCTCCTCGGCATAGACAGCCTGACAGCCCAGGATCTCCGGAGTCTACTTTAGTTCTAACAGGATTTCTGATGCTTTAACATTTTTATTTGAAAGCCCTTGATAGGAAGAAGATTAGTGTTCTTCCAGGAAGGCACCTCAGTTACAAACCCAGATCCCCCTGAAAACTCTAAGCCAATCTGGGTTCTTAAGAGCTGAGTTTTGATGAGCCACAGGAACTGGTGATGAAGGTCAGCAATCCTACAGTCAGCAATCCTGAGGACTCGGGTGTGGCATCAGGCACACAAAGTCCAGGATGACCAACTGCCTTTCGTGCAGCTCTTCTGACATCTCAGAGCCCTAGCGGAAGGGCTAAAGTGCTTTTCCCCTCGCTCTGACCCAGAAGCTCTGAAAAAGGTTTTAAAAAGTTGAAAAAGTCACCAACCTGATCCGTAGTTCTGTTTCCTCCCTTGTGAAGTCAGGAGGATTCCGTGTAAGGGACTCTTCCCCTTCCTTGGAAGCGCCGGAGCCCTGTATTGTCCCAGGGGTCCCACTCCAAGACGAGCAACATGGCGGAAAGAATCCCTGACTCAGGGCTCACCATCATAGCTCTCACCAAGACAGTAGACTTTGTGAACAGTGACAGAAACCAGACACTGCCACCTCCTTCTGAATGCCAAATTAGCACCTGGAAGGTCAGCAGCCAAAAAAGCCAAAGCACTCCAGAAAATTGGAAACACCCTGACAACAGCTTGAAGGAAAACTGAACAGAAGAAGAAATTGAAGATGGAAGAACAGGGTTTTTATTCTCAAGAAAATTTCCACCCTTTCTGTCCCTATAGACTAACTTCTCTGTGATCCCCAGGGGCTAGGGCTGGAGCAGGTGATCCTGAGGGACAGGGCTACATAGAGCTTTCAGCACTCTAGTCGCCACAGGTATGATGGGGGCAGTTGTGGTTATTCACCAAGGTAGGACTTATGTGAGCCAGGACTGAAGTACTTATTCACTAAATGACATCTGTTGTGATTATCATTGCTTTTTGCCTGTCTCAAGCCCCACACCTCGATGGGCGTGTCTTCATAGCTCAAGAAAGATGCCAGCGAATATAGCAGGAGGATATCATCAGTCGGGAGACTTAAGAGCAAGGATGTTGCCAGGGGGTAAGAAGTTCTAGAGCCAGAAGTACTAACAGCAGGACATCCAAGGACCAGGTAATAAAGTTCAAGTTGTCGGGAATGACCTTAAAGGGTCTCCCTTATTCACAGCTGGCTGCAGATGCACTCCAGTGGAATGGAGGTCAGCTACGATGAGATGCACATGACCGGGCTAGACCTGTGTGGGACCCCTGGGGTGTCTAGAGGAGCCTCTTTTCCTACTGGATTGTCATCATCATGGGACATATGACAGTCTTGCTTTCTAAACACCTGAGTGGGAGAAGCATGTTCTTTTCTAACCACCTCTTGGAGCAACAAATATTTGCCTACTGTACCTCTCCATTTTGATTTCTAAAAATATCCTTACTGTTTTCTGTGAACACAAATATAATCCAAATGATTTTTTAAAAATCTGGCCCTTACAGAGTACCCAGAGTCACCACCACCACCACCTCCAATTTGGAATTAAATTTTTATTGATATTTACTTGAACCATAGAGCCCCTTTTCAGCTTGAGTTTTCAGTGAGCAATTGATTTTTGCCATATTTCCATGCCAGCACATTGAGCTCTTTTTAAAAACTGAACCATATTCATGGTGTTTAGCCATACCCCTGCTGAATACTGGAGTTGGCTCCAATTTTGCACTGTCCCAGATGTTCCTGTTAGTAGGAGTGCTGGTAATAAACATATAATTGAATATGATTCAGCCTTAAAAAGGAAGGAAATTCGGACACATGCTACGACATGGATGAAGCTTGAGGACATTATTCTAAGTGAAGTAAGCCAGTTGCAAAAAGACAAATGCTACCTGAATCCACTTACATGCATCACCTAGAGTAGTCAAAATTGTAGAGACAGAAAGTGGAATGGTGGTTGCCAGAGGCTGAGGAGAGGGGAAATAGGGAGGTATGGTTCAATGGGTTAGAATTTCAGTTAAATTTTTGGAGATTGGTGCACAACAACGTGAAAGTAACAACACCTACGGAGCTGTACACACAAAGGTTTAAGATTGGAAATTGTATGTTAGGTATACCTTAACCACGATTAAAATACTAATAATAAATAATTTCTTAAATCCCAAAAAACAAAAAGTGGGAATGCCAAGTTCAAAGGTGATTCCAGTTTTAGTTTTAATAGATATTGGCGAAGTGCCTCCAGAAGGGCCGTACCGGTCTTATTTCCACTGCAGCGTGTGAGAGACCCCTTCTCCCACGGCCTCTCTGACGTGGGCATTGCCAGTCTGTTCTCCATCATGATTTGGTAATGGCAGATGGGGACAGAAAGAGGGCAGAAGCTCACACTCCCCTTGAAGTGTAACAAAAGAAAGTTCTTCTGTTCAGCCCGTCTCGACACTTGAGGGGCCACCAAGTGAATTTGGGTTGCAGCATTCTCCAGGGTAGGTGTAGATCACTTTGGATGCCTCCGGAAACTCCAGAGTTATTCTAGTTCTTCCCCATCCCATCCCACTCCCTAACCTTAAAATCATGACTCCAAATATCATGGACTGGCCTACATATTTTCCTGAAACAGCTGTCCCACAGAATCACTAAAACTTGGGTTAAAAATAGCCTCAGTCTCTAAAAGAAGGTTGAGTCCCCGGAAACAAAGCCCGCTTAGAAATGTCCCCACCTCCGTAAAGGGCATATAAAAGCTGACCCAGCTCTGTCCCCAGAGCTAGTCTCTACTCGTGACCACCCCTTTCTGCCCTGGAAACAAGTCCCTGCCTGAAATCTTTTCCCATTCTTGGTCCATCTATGGAAGAAAAACAGGGAACAAGGGAGGATAATGCAATTACAAACAAGCTACAAGCTCATGTCCTTATTTCGATTTTATAAATGCCCAAATGGGCTCAGAGACTTTAAATAACATGTCTGAATTCCCACAACCAGGGAAAGAAGCCAAATTTCAATCTTACATCTCACTTCAAAGATACTGCAGTGACAATACCCTGCTTCCCTAGTGTAACCCATCCCCCCTCAAAGGTCCTATCAGGTATTCAGGTCCCATCACCACTGAGGAGGGTCAGGTGATGTGTCTTGGGCAGACAACAGAGAATTCTGAATAGGGCTAGAATTCCGCAGCACCAGGAGAAGTTTCTAGAAAACAACCCACCTAAAGAATGCCCGGTACCTTGCTGATGGCTTCTCCCTCTCCCTTAGCAAGTGGGGAGACACATTTTCCTGGGTGGTGGGTGGGAGTAAGGATCAGCTGTCTACTTTTGTTGGCAGTCCTGGTTTCTCTGCTGTGGTAAGGACTGGAAGTTTATCAGGTTAAACAGGGAAGCTTCCCATGAGCTCCTAACCTCTGTGCTGTTATGGCGGTTGCCAGGTGAAGAGATGGCCTCTGGCTGCCCACTTGACCTTGCACTCTCCGGTCAGGATCTTCGAAGCATATTTAGAATGACAAGATCAGACAAAGCCAGCCTCAGTTTCTTAGGAAAGATATTTGTGGCCGAAAGAAGAGCAGTTACCTGCTGCATTGGCTTACCCATCCTCTGGATCATAAACTTAAGGATGATCCCCAGGACATAGATGGCTGGCCATTACACGGTATTGATCCAGGAGGGCTTTCAAGGCATCCCAGACCCCAGATCAGCCTGCTGGAGAAGGCCAGGGATAATTGTGTGTGTGTGTGTGTGTGTGTGTGTGAGAGAGAGACAGACAGACAGGCAGACAGAAAGATAGAGACTGAGATGTTAGGCATTGAGATGATTAAGATGGTTATTATGGCAGGAGAATCTATGAATCCTGGATTCTTATCCTGCAAGGACACTGAAGGAGCAGATGCATGAGGGAAAATGACCGAGAGAAGTAACACAAAGCTGTGTTGTTAGCTGCATACTCTGCCCCAGGCCTGCAAAAAGAGTACGTATCCACAGCTCTCTCCAGATTTTATTCCCGTAGTGAGGAGCCCCCTGCTCAAATCTCCCTGAGCCTCGTCCCCACCGATGTGCTGGATCCAAGGGGAAGCCAAGAGTGGCTGTTCAGGGAAGCAAGGATGAAGCTATGTAATGAGCTTGCATGTATGGTCGGAGTGCCCATACTCATGCCAGGAGACCTTTTGTGGTGTAGGCTGAAGCAAAGGGTGTGAAGAGAAGGGATGGGGGAGAGGTCTTTGTATTCTTACCCCACATCCCACAAATGTTAGGGGCAGACCTACCCTTCTGTGACAGCCAGCACAATTGGCTGCCAGTGTCTTGGGGGAACCAGAACGCAGGAGCTGAGTGAGGAGAACTCTGTAACGTTGGTCATAGTTACTCCCCCTGCAGGTTGCCCTGGCAACCAAATCTTAGCTGCTGGTGAAGCCTGCATGACCTGCCAGATGTCAAGGTCCAGAGGGGATGTGGCTAAGACGACAAATGTTTGGTTCCGGGGATAGGTTCTAAGATTCCTCCGGGTGCTAGGGTTCTAGGATCCCCACCAGGCCAGGCAGACAGGTGGATGAAACCCATGCCTCCCAGGGGCAAACTATAGAATAGCATGGGCTCCAATAGGGAGTTCCTATTTGCCTGGCCTCAGGCAAACCCTTCCTTCGCTTTACACATATTTGTGATAATCACTATATTTTGGAGCGCTGTAAGATCTGGAGCTAATACATGCCTAATAGTACCTGACACGTAGTAGGGCCTGGTTTCAGTTATCTATTGCTGGGTAACAAACAATCCCAAGACTTAACAAAGCCATAATGCTGTGTTAATTCTCAGTTAATTGGGGCAAGTCTCAGCTGGTGCAGTGGGTGCTAGGGTCACTCCACTGGCCTCATTGAGCAGGCCCCAGGCTGAAATGTCCAAGAAGGCTCTGTTCACATGAATGGTGCCCCTGGGCTCCTACGTGTGGCTCCTACATGTGGCCTCTCTGCCTGGCTAGCTTGGGCTTCCTCACAGCATGGTGGCCTTGGCGCAACTGAATTCTCACATAGCAGCTGGATTATCCCAAAGAAAAGCAGAAGCTGCCAGACCTCTTAAAGGCCAGACCCAGATTAGACAATGTCACTTCTGCTGCAATCTATTGGCCAAAGCAAATCGTAAGGGGAAGGAAAACTGACTCCACCTCTTGATGGGCGGGATGACACACACGTGCAAGGACAGGAAGAAATAGACAGTAGCCGTCTTTGAAATCTACCTACCAGAGCCCTCAACTCTTATTTAGCTGTGAATTTGTGACTATTCTCTCCATATGTTCCACCCCCTTTTCCAAGGTAATAGCTAGGACTCCTCAGTTCAGGAGTGACGCAGGGCCCAGGGGATGCCCTAACCAATAGGGACCTGCACTCACATTCATCGCAATGCAATGGGGAGGTGGGAAAACTTCAAGGATGATGGTTGAGTGGGTCATCTACAGATGCTGGACCAGATGTCCCAGAGCTCCTAGCGTCACCAAGCTCAGCTCGGAAGGAGAAAAGTCACCCATCAACTCAGACCCCCCGCCAGCTTGGAAAGAATGTGTCAGTGGTGGCCACCATGAACTGAAGGAGAGAGGGCCTTCCTCCTTTTACCCATGCCATGTAGACCTCCCAAGATTAGAGACCTCAAGGAAATAAAAGGTCCCCCAATTAATGACTTGGGTTGAATTTCCCACCAAAGAGGGCTCAGAGTAGGATTTTAATTAATTGAAATAAAATGTGACATTCCTTGTACAACTGAAATTCATGTGTACTGTCCTATTGCTAGAATATGAAATCCCAGGATTACCAAAGCCATACTAAAATCAGGTGGAGGGGTGCCTGGGTGGCTCAGTCGTTAAGTGTCTGCCTTTGGCTCAGGTCATGATCCCAGGGTCCTGGGATCAAGCCCCGCATCGGGCTCCCTGCTCAGTGGGGAGTCTGCTTCTCCCTCTCCCACTCCCCCTGCTAGAGTTCCCTCTCTCACTGTATCTCTGTCAAATGAATAAATAAAATCTTTGAAAAAAAAATAGTTTAAAATCAGATGGAAACACAGGAAACTCACATTCAATGTCATTCACATTCAAAAATTCAAATGAAATACCTCATATACCTACTGGGTAAAACCTGGAGGTTGCTGGGATTTTAACATGGAGTGTTTATAGCCTTGATCATTTTCCTGGGCCCTGGGAGTGATCTCCTCATCCGAGCCTGGAGAATCCTTTCTGTGAGCTCCAGAGAGAGGGCAGACTACAAGCTTCATCCATCTCTTGGCCTCATCCCTCTCACATCCCCACAAGCCATGTGCCCATCCCAAAACACTGGATCAGCCCCCTGGGAGGAGCCCAGAAGAGCCCACGTCATGACACTAGAGAAATGAACAGCTGACGCACTCCAGCTAGGAGGTGATCTTAGGCACAGCCAGGACCTGGAAGCATGACTATGCCTGCCTTCTGTGTGGAGAGGTGTGACAGGGCAGGGGCTCTTGCTATGGTCAGTGCTGGCCAGGATGCTCAGCAAACTTGGGGCTCATTTTGAACTACAAGTGACCACTCTGGGGAAACTGAGGCAGGCCAGCAAGGGAAAGGTGATCATATCTACAGCCCTGGGTCTGGAGGTAGGGGATGAAATGGGATTCAGTATGTGAACTTCAGTACTCAGGGTGAAGGGTGGGTGCATTCAGGAGAGAGTAAAGCCGGCAGCTTGGGGAGCAGTGCTGAGCTTTGTTATCCACTGGGGATGACTCTGGGCAGCTGCTTTGTCCTGTTCTTGGGGATCAGAGGCCAGGCTGCCCTGAATGGGTGGCAGGAGAAGACACATTAATTTCCTATAGGAAGACCCCAGTGCCAGAAAGCAGGGTGAGCTGTTTCAGTGCCCAGGGGCCAGTCAGCACACTCTGTGTCCTGATACTGGGCCGGGGTGATGGGCTCCAGAAAGAATCGCTGATATTTGCTGTTGACCTCAGTGCCTGAGTCCTCCGTGGAGAATGCTGGCTGGCCTCCGAAAACCCAGTCCAGGTCTCAGCCCTGCCTCAGAACAGCTCTGTGACCAGGGGTAAGATGCATCACCTGGACCTGTTTCCCCCACCAGTGATGAGGTGAAATACTGAGGTGTCAGCACAGAGCTGTCGGCTCCCACATCAGTGTCCTTCCTTCCTTCAGTCATTGGAAGACTGAACCCGTGTCCCCAGAGAGAATTTGAGGAGAACAAGGGCTCTCGGCTAAGAACAGTCAGGCCAAAGCATGTGCATGTTGGTAGGAGTCATCCGGCCCTTTCCCTTCCCTCAGCAGGCTTCAAGGGCCCTAAACACCATTCCGAACAATTAATGCTGCCTGCAAAGAAGTGGAATTAACGTCTGAGGCAGTTAGGAAAATAGCTGATTCTTCATGATGGGATTTTGGAAGATGAACTCTCCCTGAGAATTCACCCTCTTGACAGGAGAGATAGACATTAGCTATGTACATGCTTGTCCAGCAGCTGGGTACATGGGGCAGGGGGCGGACCACAAGGCAGGCTAGGGGGCTGATCATGACAGAGCTCCAGCCTAGGGGAACCCCAGGAGAGAGTTAACACAGCAGGCTTGACTGCTCTCTTTTGAAAGGCCTGCTTACAAGGTTTCCCCTTGGCTGGTGTCTGGTAACTTGAATTTCTGGAGGGTTCCTGCCATCTCCAGAACTGATAACCATGGCTCAAAGTGCTCAAACTATTTGTACAATGTAGTTTATGCTGAACACCTGCTTTCCTTGAGACACTGTGACTTTGCTAGGTTCTAGGCAGAAGATGCCCACATGACCAGCCCCCAATAAAAACTGAGAGCCCTGAGTCTCTAATAAATTTTGATTGGCAGCAATTCACATGTGTTGTCACACTCTTCGGTGGGGGAACTAAGCATGTCCTGTGTGAGTCCACTTGGAGAGGACCCTCAGAAGCCTGCACCTGGTATCCCCCTCCTGCCCCCCGCCCCAGAGTCGGCCCATGTGCCTTTTCCCTTTGCAGATGGTGCTTGGTATGCTTTGGCTATAATAAATCAGAGCTATGAATACAACTACATGCTGAGTCCTCGAGCCATCTAGTGAATTACCAAACCTGAGAGTAGTCTTGGGGATCTCTGACACACAGCCCCCGTCCTGGATTTCCGGGCAAGGCCTGGGACACCAAAGCCCCTGCTACTGGGAGGGCCTGTGGATTGAGGTCATCGGTGGGAATTACTGACCCTGCTGCTAAATCCCATTCCTCACTCCCAACCTCCGCACCCACACTCTAAGCCCCCCTACCATTGAGAAGGTGGATTCCTGAGAGTGGTTCTCTCTAGGAGGTTCTATCAGACAGTGTTGATATACAAGACAGCAGGCTCATCTGGCCCAGTTATGAGCCTCCTGGACCTCGAACCATAGGATCAGAGGACACTTTGTTTCCTGAGACTCAGCTGTCCTGCTCACCCAACATAAGCAAACCCTGAGATCACACAACCAAGACCGGAGGGTGCTCAAACCCCTGGCAACAACCTACAGAACCACTGGGCATCAGGGCACAAAGGGCTCTTGGACCATTCGATTCCCCCAAAGGGGAAACTGAGGCCCCACTGGGCTACATAAATGCAGCTGCCACCCCGTGCGATATGCATTTCTATCATGGCTGCTTTCCCATGTCTCCACCTCCCCCTCACAGCAGACTCCAAGCCCCCAAGGGGGTGCCGCATCTAGGCACTCAGTGATCTGATGCACCCCAGGTTACACCACTCCATAAGGGTGGGAGAGGATTCGACTCCGGGTCTCCTGCCTCCCAGGGCTATGTTCTCGTTGGCGGCAGTGCCCAGAGGCAGCACTGACAAAACTCCTTATAGTCCACACCCCAAATGCTCAGGAGGCCCAGGCAAGGCCTCAGGAGACACCGCAACCAGCCCTGAGTCCCTGGATGTCTTCATTTCAGAAGGCACAGCAAGCTTCTGCCGGGGTCGGCATCAACCAGCTGGTCAGAGAGAACCAGTGCCCGGATTTACCTTTTACTCTCTGAGTGGAGACTAGAAACAATAAATGGGCGGCTCCAGGTAAGAGAAATGATTTAACTTTATAAAAATGTGATAATACAGTAAGATCTGATTGGGTTTTTTCCCTTGTGTTCTGGCAAGTTTATAAAAAAAACATCTGGAATAAAAATTAGAAACACAACCTAATAAAAATTAGAAACAAGGAAACAGAGTCATTTAGAAAGACAATAAGGAGAAAACAATAAGCAGCAAAAGCAGCAGAACACGGGGAGCAAGCTGGCTTTGCTGTGCGGACAGAGCGATGAAGGGCCCACATAACCCGAGCTTTCACAGCAGGCTGGGCTGAGGGGCAGGGGAGAGGGTGGGCAGGAGCCATGAGTGGCATGGAGGCCTCCAGAATGGGACCACACTGATGGCCGCTGGCTCAGTGGGGCCTGGGCGTGAAGCTATAATAGCGTCCTTCAAACAAGAAAACGAGACACATAGGGCCACATACAAACACTTTTTGGAATGTCTGCACCATAGCGAAGGCAGAGTTAGGACCATCTTGGAGAGGCAGGCTGGGAACCCCCCCGCAACATCCCCCAGGTTGCCTCCTAGGGCAAAAGTCCTGAGGCTCCCGCCCACAGGACGCGGGCGGGGGGGGGGAGGGGGGGGAGTTCTGGACTACATTCTGAGGTAGTCTAACCGTGACTTGCACAGGGAGCTGAAAATCATCCCCCAAAAAAATGGGGAGGAGGAGGGCAGAAAGGGTGCGCAGACAGAAGAAGCTACTGTACATAACAGAAGGGACCTTGCTACAAGTAGGTTCAGAGATGACCAGAGGGTATGTCCTGGGGTCACAAGTGGCCAGCGGTGGGCCCACAGGGACCCCGGGCGCACATGGGGTTCCTGACCCTGCAGCCACGTGAAAGGAGATGAGGGAACCCATGGAGGGATTTCCCTGCCAGGAGCAGCGCCAACTCTGAGGTGAGGGATGTCCCTTGCTGATGACTCATGTCACAATGGGGATGCGCCAGAGAACCTCAGAGCTTTGGGGTGAGGCATCCCGAGGTTATTTCAGCTATGACTCCTCTCATCTGAACAAGTTCTAGAGAGAATTACCACTGCTAGACTTCCAGGCGACAGAGTGATCAGGTCAAAGCCACCGGTGAGAAAAATAACAAGAACAAAAATCAAAGGTGTTGCTAGACTCCCCTACTTTTTTAAGCTAATTTACATTCCTTTTCTCTTCTGCTCCAGCACTCAGAATTCTAAGTCAGGATGGAATGTTCTGAAGGCCTAGGAGGCAGGAGCTGTGTGGACGTTAGTATTTTCTCTGCTTTCCACATTTCCGCGGACGCCTTCGAGGACGGAGCTCACCAAAATCTTCCACTTCATTTTCGTAATCATCTTCCTGAATGATACCTGTTTCAAAAGCAAAAAACATGTGCTGTGATGAGCCCTGGGGGTTATACACAACTACTGAATCGTTGATCACCACATCAAAAACTAATGATGTACTATATGCTGGCTAACTGAACATCATTTAAAAAAAAGCACAAAAACAAACAAAAAACCGGACACAAAGTACAGAATGGTGATTTCTTTTTTCACTCCACAATTAAATATAACATGCTAGTAAAACCTGATATCTCTGTAATTGTTTTAAATTAAAGGCGGGGAGAAAGCCTGAATCAGAGCCCAACTGAACACCCTTCTCTAGAATTAAGTTCTTATACAAGGCTGGTTCCTCTGCTCTTATTTCAGAGACCCTTCAAATGGCAAAGACATCAAACAAAACCTAAGCTCAACCACAAACTTGAGTTGGTATACCAGTTATCTTCCTTTTGAAACAATCATAAAAATCATAGTCCCAGCAGGACACTATATTCTAAAGATTTTTTACTGCCAAAAATATGTGTGCCAAGTACCTTCTAGTTTTTCCCAGCTCTGGGGTCTGGATTTTCCAGTAGCAGCTGGACTGATTAGGAGGACCCACAGAAGAACATTCTGGGGCACATGAAATATTTGGAGTAAGAAGAAATAAGACCCAGCCAAAAGCGGGCAACAATTGGAATGGGCAAGAGGGAAGACTTCCCAGATGATAAAGAATTTGGCAAGATCACTCTGTCAGGAGAGTAACTTGACTCACTCCATATAAGCCCTTAACCCTCTATGGGAAGGTACATGCAAGTTTCCCCAATGATTTTGTTTGCTTTGCTCACAGATGTGTTTGTTTTATATCCCCAAGCCCAAAACAATGCTGATACATACTAGACATTCAATAAATACCCACTAACTTACATGAATGGTTCACACAGGCAAGCATATTTACCAAGAGGAGGTTTTTCAATACTTTGTCTATCCTTGGGAGTCACTGTATTGAGCCTGAGTAGTGATTAGATGTCATCGATAACAGCTCATGAGAGGCCAAAGAGGTTGTCGAAAAAGCAACTAAAGGGAGCCCTCCCAGTCAGCTGGGGAAACTGGGATACTATGTTGCTAATAATTTGACTGACTGGGGCAATGCACCCAGACAGTGAGTGGCCACTGTTGACACCATGGACAACCTTCACATTGACCTGGGAGTCAGCAGAACCAAGAATCACGAGACCCAGAGCATTATCCTGGGATAAAGGGCTCCTTACCTTCCTCCTTTAAGTGGAGTTCTGTCTTCATCAGCCACTCCTGCGCATCCCTGACTGACGGGATGAGAATGTTGACCAACCGAACCATCACTTCCTCCGCTGCAGGAACCAAAGAACAAGGGTTCTGAGTGAGCGGGCCGCTGCAGAGACCAGACCACTCAGTACTAGAGCCAAGGCCCCCACTTCCCAAGAGCCTGTCTCTGTGTTTCCCCTGAGGGGGATAATGGGATAAGGACCCACAGCCACCTTCTGCCACCACAAACGTTATAAATTACAATTAAATACCATCACTGCGTGTCTATAAAGATTGCCAATAGCAAACCTCTCAAGGAAGCTTTGTTCAACATGTCACTAAACCTTAAACTAGAGTGTCCGGATTATAGAATAAGTTTTAAATACCTAGTTTCACTAATTTTATACATAATGTCACTTCCACGCAGTGTTGCTAAGAAATAGCTAATAAGGAAGTTAGAGGAAATCTGATTCAAAGACCACATAGGAATTCTTATTGTTAAAGTCTCACACTGGGTATGGTTTAAGAACCCTCCTAAAAGGATGACACCAGTTACGCACCTCCGGATCTTAGTCAAGGGTTCAGTACAGAGTAGGTGTTCAAGAAATGATCACTGATGAACAGATCAGAAGCTTTCCTCAAGACTGAACGCTTTCCCTATATCCTTGCCACAGAACTAGTTAGCAAGCCCTTTTCTTGTCTGTAGTACCAGGGGAAACCATCCTGACCCAAGATAATCACAATGTTTTAACTGGGGGTGGGGTGGTTCAAAGAATGGGGTTTTGCTGTACTTTGAGAACACACGTTCCTCGCTTGTATTTCTTGGCCAACGCCAAGTTCTGTCATCTCCAGGACAGACCTCACCACAAAAGGACTTGACTCTGACATGTGTTCTCAAAGCCTGGGTTCTAACACCACCTGGGCCCCAATTTCTGAGGACCCCTTACCGCCAGCCCAGGCCTTGCGCCTGTAGAGGTCCTCCACCGTATCCAAAACCTTCTTGATGTTCTCCTGGACCTTCCTCTGCAGCATGTGGCTGTGCTCTTTGGAGCCCAGGTGACTGCGGATCCACATGCTCTGCTCAATGTCCTGTACCACCAGCTTGCCTTCATCAATGGCCGGGTCCACGTTCTCACGGAAAAATTCCGAGTACTTCTGATAGGCCACCTGCTGCCTCTGATGACCTTCTAGGAGGATGTGCTGCTCGTAAGACTCATTATTCCTCTCCTGACCCTCTGTGTCTCCCAGCTCGGCCCTGGAAATGGCCACCGCCTCTGAAGCCTCTCCCTCAAATGCCTTCCCGGGGCTGAAATAGTTGTCAGGACCTCGGGTGAACTTCACCCCACACAGGTCGCACTGGGTCCTGTCGACGTCGGCCTTCTTGAAGTTCCCGGCCCCGGGCTCCCTGGTCTCCTCTCGGAAGCACTCTGTCTGCGCACTCACCCTTCTCCTCCAGCTGATGCACAGGGACACCACCAGGCAGGCCCTTCTCAGCTTCCGCTGGATGGAAGCCTTCCGCTGCTTCTGGGAAAGGATAGCAGCCAGGAGGTGGTCCCGGTCTTCCAAGGCCAGCTCCTCTGTCTCGTCCTGACCAAACTCGCACTCTGGCTCAGCAGAGTAGTCCACGGAGTCCACACAGAGCAGGCGGCTTAGTTTCACCTCCTCGTGATAGAGGCCACGCACCACGGACCCCTTGGTGTGCACGCTGTCCCACCGCCAGTGGCAGTCCATCAGGTACTCTTCGTCCCGCTCAGAGAGCAGGTCCTGCAGCGCCTCAGCCACAGACTTCACGGTGACCGCCGTCAACACCCGCTTGACCACTTTCAGGAGCCTCTCGGGAACCTGGTCCGGGCAGTCCATGCTCATCAGCTGCAGCCTCATCTGGATCTCCTGGAAGTGGCGGTGCAGAAGAGGTTTGCAGTATGGCTGCAAGAGCTCCTCGGCATTCACCAGCATCACCAGGCACAGCACCAGGGTCCGCTCTGCCTCACCAGACACCACGTAGTCTATCTCAGCGAAGGCATCGAGCAGGACGTTGAAGTTCACGTTCTCACAGCCGCAGAGCACCTTGACAAGGTAGGAGAGGTGGAACCGGAAATCCTGAATGGCCCTTGTCACGTCCTTGGGTTTGTATTCCTGAATGATGCAGAACACGTCTCCGAGCTCCCTGTCCTTCTTGCTGAACAGGAACTCCCAGTAGTGCAAGAGCGCGATGTAGCTCTTGGGGAGGCACAGGATGGCATTCTTCCAGAGGCGGGCCAGAACCACCGCACAGTGGACAAACTGGAACTCCAACAGGGCCACGGTGTTCCCGATGCTGGGGATGAGCGGTTCTTTGCATCTCTTGACCAGGACATTCATGAAGCGGAAAAAGAGCCTCTTGCAGTCTTCTGGGTTCCTGTATACATAGAACTGGTCAATGCAATTCTCCAGCAGCCGGATGAAGCAAAGGTGGGTCTTCTCGGTATTGTCGTCATCCTTGTTGGGCGCCAACATGCCGAATTTTCCTTCTATCCCCTTCATCTTGCTGCCTCTCCCCCTGCCCCTTTCCTCTTTCTCAGCCTCTAGAGCTTTGAGTTCCCTGTTGTAGTTGTCCTCCTCCTGGTGGAGCAGCTTTTCAAACTCCTCCGGATAGTTGGAGGAGACAAGGAAAGCCTGCATGGCGCTCAGCCACAGGTCCGTAGACTCCCGGCGGCTTCGTGCCCTTTCGTTTTGAAACAAAAAATGGATGTACTCTTTCAGAACAGACCTGCAGGATCGAAAGGATTTGTAGTTTGTTTTGAGGATTTCTTTGCATGCCATGGGGTTTTCTGACAACACTCTCTGATGGAAATGCTTAGGGAAGAGGACATTCAGGAAGGATTTGCAAAGGCCATACCTATCTGTAGGCAAAATATAATCAATGTCTTCAAGTTCTTCTGCCAAGATTTTAGGGAATACTTTTTTGGCTTCCAAAAGCAACCCACTGATGGCCACCAAGTGCATTTTTGACTGAACCAAACACTTGGCCTCGCAACGCCGCAAAGGCCTGTGGAAATCTTTACAGTTTTCATCCTCACATTTCAAGCCTACAATAAACCTCATGCAGATGCCTGGGTAGGTCTTCCCAAGCAGGCTCTGTGTGATCTGACACAGCCTACTCAAAAGGTGTTTGTTGAGGGCTAATTTCACTTGGTCAGTCATTATCAAGAAATAGTCTTTTGTTTTCTTCTCTTTCAAGTTCAAATCCAGGTCAAAAATTATTTTTAATATGGGCCCAGGGTCATTCTGAGCTATCTGGCAATACTTGGCATCCACCTGAGAAATTCCAAAAAACTCAAAGCAAGACTTGACCATCTCCTTCTCTGCATTGTTGGTCACTCTTTTGAGGGCCCTGACCAGATGGAGGAGGACTTCCAGACCCCCCGGAGCCAGGGCCAGGACCTTCTCAGGCTCGGCCTCACAATGGCTGGTGGCTTCGTAGAGCGCCTCCACCACTCCAGCTGAGTGATTGAGTGTGTTAAACTTGAAGAAGGCGTCCTTGAGCTTTTGAAAGTCTCTCAGGATCACCCCCTGGAGGAAATGGGCCTCAGCGATGCCAGACAACTGATTGGTTTGAGAGCAGAGGTCAAGGGCTTCTCTCAGAATGGCCTTGGTGTGCTCTACATCTGAATCCCTGGCTACATTGAGGCGGGCAGCCCCCAGCAGACACGAGGCCTGGAAGTCCTTGTCGGCAGTGAGCCTGGCGGCCTCCAACAGGCAGCCATGTTGCTTCATCAGCAAGGCAGCCTCTTCTCGCCGACCTTCCCTGTTCAGCAGTTCTGCAGCTTCTGCAAGCCGTCTGCGAGACTTCAGGAACACCAGCTGGTCTTCTATGTCTAGCTTTGAGAGGACAGTCATCATCTCCTTGATCTTATTTGCACTCAGGTACTTTGCTGCCGCTTCCAGGTAAAACTGACTGGCAGAATAAGACAGCTTGGATATGGGAAGGGTCTTGGCCCTTAGCATTTCTTCGTACCTGCGTTGACAGACAACACAAATGTCAACCTATTACCACCCAACAGAAAATGTTCTCCAAAATACAGCACAGAGCCCGTTAACTACAATTCCCACACGTAGATATAAATAACAAAATAGGACCTAAACCTATCCAGCATCTTTATAAATGCTTCATTTCACACGGATAAAATTAATTCTTTATTCTCCAGAGGAACCAGCATTAGTATATTTAATTAATGAAACATAATGGAGTTGCAACCTAAGCAAATGGAAGTTAGGGTTGAAAGTCAATTTGAGGGGCAACAATTATGCATAATCAAAATTATCCCTGAAAAAAAAAAAAAAAACCCTTAAACTTTCATAAAAGCATGATAATCATTTTGGGTCTACAGCTCCATTGAGTCTGAGACAGGACTAATGAGAAAGGGTGAAGACAGAGACTGCACACATACCAGCAGGACAGTAACCTTCCTCTTATTACCCAAACTGTGATTTTTCTCTTCTGCCAGGTATGCATGTGGTTGAGTTAGAGTGAGATTAATGAGGCTCTGAATGCTCCCCTTTACTCTGCTGATCAAAGTCAGTATATCCCACACCACAGTCCCACAGTCTTCGAGGCACTGGAACAATCCAATAAAATATGCTTGCTTTTGAACTCTCATGGGATAAAATCCATTTCATCACAACCAGAAAAGTGCCCAGGTGCCTTATGATGCCCCAGAGTTATGCTACAAACATCAGATTTCCTAGCAGAACAGGCTTCCCATGAGGGGTGTAAATAAAAATGAAGAAAGGGAGTATACTTTACATGTGAGCATTGGCTGATGGAGTAAGGAGTAGTTTTAGCAAGTATAAAGAACTACCCACGTATTTTCTTTTCAAATTTAAAATGTCCTCAATACACTGTGAGTCAGGCCAGTTAGCAGTTGAATTCTACACCCAATATGCATGGTGTTCAAAGGACACTCAAACAGATCTAGTGTGAGGCTCCAGTTAATACTCAGATTACTCTTAGATCTCAACTCAACACATCATTAGAAACTCTTAGTTGTATACCTCAATAAAGCTGAGAAAAAAATAATGAAAGAAAAAGATGTTTCTGGGAGAAATCCATGACTGACTATTCAAGGCTCTTCTGGAAAACTGAGGACAGAAGGTTATATAATGAATTAAAAGTTTAAAAAAAAAAAACCTCTCAGTCGGTTTTGTCATACAAACTCACAAGGGAATTGGCCTGGTCAATTACCCCCACCACCACTGCATAGCACCCTGATAACGGGGTACCCAATAAATATCACAGCTGGCATCCTGTTATGGACTGATAGTTTTGTCCCCTAAAATTCATACAGTCAAGCCCCAACTCCCAGTGTGGTTGTATTTGGAGATGGGATCTCTAAGGAAGTAGCTAAGGTTTAAATGAGGTCACAAGGGTGGTGCCCTGATCCAAGAGAACTAGTGTCCTTATAAGAAGACACCAGAGAGGGGCACCTGAGTGGCTAAGTCAGTTGGGCATCTGACTCTTGGTTTTGGCTTGGGTCATGGTCTCAGGGTCATGGGATCCAGCCCCACATCGGGCTCTGTGCTCAGCAGGGGGCCTGCTTGAGGATTCTCTCTCCCTCTCCCTCTGCCCCTCCCCTCACTCATGCACGCACACTCTCTAAAATAAATTAATTAATTTTTTTAAAAAAAGAAGAAGACACCAGAGAGTGAGCTCTCTTGTGCACTCTTTCTCCTCAAATGTCAAGGAAAGGCCACATGAGGACACAGGGAGAAGGCAGCCATCTGCAAGCCAGGGAAAGAGCTCTGAGCAGTAGTCCAACCGGCCAGAGCCTTGATCTTGGACTTCTAGCCTCTAAAACTAGGAGAAAATAAATTTTTGTCATTTAAGCCACCCAATCTATGGCATTTTGTTATGGTAGCCTGAGCTGACTAATACACACCCATTGCATGTATCACATAGAGAATAGTACCAAAGACCTGGATAAAAGAACATGCTCATTTACCAGCCCTGGCCCTGAACACGTACTTTTCCATTTCCAAAAATAAAACTCAAAGTACTGAGTATCTTTATTGAGGTACTGGTTACACAAGTATATTAATTTTGTGAGAATTATGTGCACCTTTTTGAATATATACTTAAATAAAAGCTGACTTAAAAAATAAAAATCTGGGGCGCCTGGGTGGCTCAGTTGGTTAAGCGACTGCCTTCGGCTCAGGTCATGATCCTGGAGTCCCGGGATCGAGTCCCGCATCGGGCTCCCTGCTCAGCAGGGAATCTGCTTCTCCCTCTGACCTTCCTCCTTCTCATGCTCTCTGTCTCTCATTCTCTCTCTCTCAAATAAATAAAAAATCTTTAAAAATAAATAAATAAATAAATAAAAATCTGAAGTTTGAACATCTGGGTCAGTTATGTTCATTTCGTCATAGGTATAATTTGGTAGAAAGCAAAAGAAATGTAGAACCAACCCACACCCTACTTTTCCAGGAGCTGAGAGTGGACTCAACTCCTGCTCAACAGAAACGCAGAATAGCAGACTCTGATTCTAGCTGTCCCATACCACCAGGAAGATCTCCTAGGGGCATCAACAACATGCTATTTCTATATTCCTTGTCAACCATTAACCCCACCATCTCCACTTCACCTTTGGAATATGAACTAGGCTAAAGGTTCAAGAAGGCCTCCGGTGGTCAAGTATGAAACTTACAAGGGTACATGTTCATACACATATGTACGAGTGCATGGCTGAGGATCTGCCAGTAGATTGTGGTGAAGCAAAATCCTGATGGCCCACTAGTGCTCTTACCTTTATCCAGCCATTCAGCAAAACTGTCAACTCAGCAGGTAAAGGCGGAAGAGGACAGAACCATCATTAAGCACAAAATTGCCATGTGTATTATGTACACACT
This sequence comes from Leptonychotes weddellii, assembly GCF_054177405.1. Classification (NCBI taxonomy): domain Eukaryota; kingdom Metazoa; phylum Chordata; class Mammalia; order Carnivora; family Phocidae; genus Leptonychotes; species Leptonychotes weddellii. The sequence goes on from NC_138369.1 coordinate 55,928,929, forward strand.
TGTAACAAACCCTTCATCTTCTTCTACTCCTTCTCCTTATGACACGGTGTCAAAGCTTATAAAGAGAGTAGAGTATATGAAATATACATATACTAAGGGTGTGTATCCTAAAAGCACTGCAATGGCTGCCAATGGGGACAGAACAGGAATGAAGACTGGCCATGAAGAGGAAGAGAATGAACAAATTAAAACCAATGGTGGGTTTGCTGTGAAGAGAAGATTATATTCCACTCTTTTTCCTCCCACACTTCCCATCCCAGCACCAATGCCACGACTCAAGCGGAAGGAGGGTGACATGGGCAAGTCACTTCAGAAGAGCAGGATAACACCATCCAGGGTAGGATGCCCCAGAGAGCAGTGGGATGGAGGGAACAGAGTGGAGGAAGGGAGAGAATAAAACCACCTACTTTTCCACTGCAATAGCAGCTTCTTCAAAAAGCTCCTCCTGGCAGTACATTTTGAGTGCTAGATCGAATTCCTGAATCTGCTCAAAGCATCTGAAAGCATCTTTGTAGCACTGGCTTCGCTTATAGTAACAGGCAGCATCTTTTATCTAGGACAGAGTAAAACATACTCTTTGAGTATTCATAGCATAACCTTTTATCTTAAAAATAAGCCAACACCATGAATAGTATTGTCTGCTGTTAGGATCCAGTGAAAAACACTAAGACATAGGTAATATTAGGAAAACAAATTCTTTATAGGGAGAAAAACAAAGTTAAATCCCAACCTCACACCATACACAAATTTAACCTTTAGATAGGTCAAAGATCTAAATGCGAAAACTATTGGAAGAAAATGTATGACAATTATCTTTGTGACCCTGAGGTAAAGAAAGTCCTCAACAAAACCCAAAACACTCAAACATCAGGGGAAAAACTGATGGTTTCAATTATATCATAACTGTTGAACAAAGGGCATGTGAAACAAAGTTAACAGAGAGAAGACAAACATTAACATCTAGACCAGCACTGTCAAATAGATCTTGCTGTGAAGATGGAAATGTTCTACAACTATGCTAGCCAATATGGTAGCCACTAGCCACGTGTGAAGAGTAAGTACATGAAATGTGGGTAGCGTAAAGGAGGAACCAAATTTTTTATTTCATTTCACTTTCATCAGTTTTAACCTTATTTTCCACCTGTGGTTAATGGCTACTCTATTAGACTGGACAGGTCTAGAACATTAAATGGATTCCTACAATCACAAGAAAAAGACTCCTGGAAACCCAGCAGAAAACTAGGTAAAGGATATAAAGTGGCAGGTCACGGTGGAGGGAAACTTGAATGACTAACAAATCAATAAAGATGCTCAACCTCACTAATAAAGAATTGTGAATTAAAACCACAGTGAGACACATCCATGAAGTCTGCAAAAATTAGAAAATCAGAACCCACTGAATGTGGTCAAAAAGGTGGGGCACATGGAACCCTAATGCACAAACTGGCACCGCTGTTCTAGAAAGAAAAGTGGCTTCCACTTTCACCTAGTGAAATTAAGTACATGCATACCCTAGGGCCAGCAAGCCCACTTCTGGCAGCACCCAGGACTGGAAGGAGACACACTACGCCACAGTCCTGTATGTGGCAGCAGGGAGTTGGTGGTAACTTGGACGTTCACCACTAGCGAAATGGATAAGTCAAAGGCAGGGATGCCCGTTCTGGATTACTATCAGGGGTCAGAAACCTGGCCAGACCTTAACACTATAGCAGGGCGTGGAAAAAGTTAAAAAAAAACAAAAACAAAAACAAAAAACAGAAAAATATGCCATTTAAATAAGCTTAAAATATATATATAGAAAATATTATTATTTGCTCTTCACTTAAGCATGCAAATGGGGGCTTCACATTAAATGCACTGGAATGGCTGCCGGTGAGGAGAGAATGGGAACGGACAGCAACCATGAAGAGGAAGAGGACGAACAGACGAAAACCACCAGTGGGTTTGCCATGGACACAAAATTCTATCCCACTCTTCCTCCCACACTTCCAGCCAGCCCCTCGGGTAATACTTTATGCTTGGCTCTCCCAACGTTTGCCCAAATTCCCTTCCCACCACCTCCAGCACCCTCATGGCAATCCAAGCCACACCATCCAGCCTTGGCCTGTTCCCCACTGGCCTGTCTGCTTCTACTTTTGCTGCCTACACACCTCCTCCCAGAGCATCCAAACAATGAGCTCCATGTCGCTCCTGCGGCCAGAACCTTCCACCAGCTCCCTGTCACCTCTGGACAAAATCCAGTCCCGACCATGGACTTTGAGGCCCTACCTGATTTGCTCCTGCCACCCTCTCTTGCTCATTTTACCACTTCTACCCATTCACTCTGTTCTGGCCCAACCAGCTCTCTTACTGTTTCTCGAGCTCCCCGACACACTCCCACCTTGGAGGGCTCTTGCCTGCAAGGATGCTTGGCCTGCGATGCCCTGCAGCACTGCTCACAGTCTCTGCTCAAAAGGCAGCTCCCTTAACTATAGAGAACAAACTGAGGGTTGGAGGTGGGTGGGGGATGGGCTAGACGGGGGATGGGGATTAAGGAGGGCACTAGTGATGACGGGCACCCGGTGTTATATGTAAATGATGAACCACTGAACCACTCTACTCCTGAAACCAATATTGAACTGTAGGTCAACTAACTAGAATTTAAATTTAAAAAAAGAACAAACAAAAAAAGGCAGCTCCCTGCCCACCCCCTGCCTAAAACAGAGGCACCTGACACCTCTCTCCCCTGGTCACTTGGTCTCATCAGCACGGGCATCTCCTATGCTTCTGGCTAGTCTGTCATCCCTCTCCCACACTAGGAAGGCAGAGGCCCCTGCATTGCCACCTGCTGGCCACTGAGCACCCAGAGTGCCTGGCACCCAGTAAGGGCCCATCTCTTCATGTTGAATATTTCATTTCAAAATTCTACTCGCGGCTCCTGAGGTCCAAAGAAAACAAAATCAAAGTGAAACAAGACAAAACACCTATGCCAGACCCTCTAGTAAATCTGAGCTGGCTTTTATTTCTCTAGACAATCTACACCAAGTGCCAAAATACAAAGAAGATTCAGGTATGAGGTTCTTCTATGTCCAGAGACCTTACAGAGCAGGGAGCATCTAGACCCATCTCAGCCACATGAATACAACCCCATAACCAGAGCACCTACCACCCCATCTCTTGTCCTCTCCTGACGATGCTGATTACTCAGAAGGAAAACCCCCAAGTGGGAATGCACGTCCTCTTAGGTGCCAAGCTTGTGCCCAACCAGAGAGAGAACAGAGGGCTGGCTCTAAGCGGCAGCCCCCCGCTCTGCATGTCTGCTCCCTGAGGGGAAGGGTCCCCACCTGCCATCCAGAGCAAGGGCCTTGAGAGGTTTCCAGGGAAACCAATGTCTCTCTCAGGCAAGAAACAGGTGAGGCAGAGGAATCCCTGCAAAAAGAGTCTTATACCCCCAGGGCCACCTCACAAACATTTCTTTGCGGGGGTAGCACACATCTGGGGGCTGGGAACACGGAGGCAATTTGGTCTAAGGATGTTGACAAAGACTGCTGCCAAGCTGATCAACTTGAATTGTGCTGGTTAGTTTGGTGGGAGGATCACATGAGGTTTGAGGCTGGCTCAGGTTGGACCCCCTTCCAGGGAGGAGCCTGAGCAAAGAAAGAGATCAGCCCCTTCCCTGGGTGGGGCTTGGAGCTGCTAGAACATACTGGGGAGAGGAAGCAGAAGAGGCTGCCACCAGAGGTCAGGCCTGTGGAAGGGGAAGGAAACAGGGAAGGCTGTGTTTCCAGGAGCAGAGTGGCCTCCACATTTTGAAGACACTGAAGTTCCGAGGAAGGGAACATAGGCTGTACTAATGGCCTACTGGTCCCTGGGCCTCCTATTTTCCGAGGAAGAGCTTGCCAGGCTAGGGGTGGGGGGGTAGGCAACGTGAGTAAGGAGAAGATCTCTGACTCAGTCATGGCAGGCACTGGTACACAAAAAGGGGACACAAAGGCTTAGGCTGGTTCCCTGTAGCCATCACCACTTAGGGTCCATGTGGTGCCATGGGAGACTGAAGGGTTGGCGACCAAGGAACATGGTAAGGTTGGAAGCTATCCTAGTTCCTAGGATCTTAGGACCCAAACTCCCACCTGCCCTGAAATCCTTATCCCATCCCCATCTCCCACACCCTAACAAGTCACATCCCCTAATAAACAGGGAGCAGGGCAGGCAGCACCAGGAGGGCCTTACGATCTTTACACGGACTTGGGGCCACACTTCAAAGTCCCCGGTAAGTGCCACCCCCACCCCACCCAATGCCCAGGGTGCTCTGAGGATCCAGGAGCTACCACATTTCACAAAGAGATGTGGAAACCCACCCCCCTCTTGGAGGGGCATAAAGCCCCTACCCCCGGGGCGGGGAGTTCAGCAGCCCCAGCTGAATCGTGTGAGGTACAGGACGGTGGCTGTAGTTACCACTGTATTGTATATTTGAAAGTTACTAAGAAAATGGATCTTAAAAGACCTCATCACAAGAAAAAAAATTTTGTAACTCTGTATAGTGATGGACGTTAATGAAACTTGCTGTAGTGATCATCTCACAATACATACATGTATCAGATCATTAGTTGTATACCCCTAACTGATATCATTTTACATGCCAATTATATCTCAATGAGAAAGACAAAGGAATCACTAAAAAAATCATCACCGATTGGAGGTTACGGCAATGCCAAAGTGCTGTAACAGTCTCTCACTGGTTACTTTCATCTTCTGTGTTAATCTTGTTGCAGACAAATAAAAATCTGTGGCCCACCACCAGCCTGCCGACCACTCTGTGAGTAGCTAAGTTCTAATCAGCGGCTATATCCGACAGCGCTGTGATGATGGAAATATTCTAGAACAATGAGCACTTGAAGTGTGGCTAGTGAGACTGAGGAACTGTATTTGTAATTTTATTACATTTTCATTAAATTATAAATTAAATAGCCACGTGTAGCTAGTGGCTGCCAGATTGGTTGGTGCACATATAGAACAATTACTGAGAACACAGAAAAACCACTACGTCAATGCCCAGGCCATTCACACAGGCAGACTCCAGACCGAACATGGAGGACGGGAAGGCAGGAATATTCCAAAACCCACCTCCCCTTTGATTTGAACAAATGGGGGCGCCTGGGTGGATTAGTGGTTAAGCGTCTGCCTTCGGCTCAGGTCTTGATCCCAGGACCCTGGGATCGAGCCCCGCATCGGGCTCCCTGGTCAGCGGGAAGCCTGCTTCTCCCTCTCCCACTCCCCCTGCTTGTGTTCCCTCTCTCGCTGTGTCTCTCTCTGTCAAATAAATAAATAAAATCTTTGATTTGAACAATTGGCCTTCCTGTGATTAACATCAGGTCGCAAACGTTCACACAGATGTGGACACGCATGCGCACACACACATCTCTGGAGCCACGTAAACACTCGGGCAAGCGGAGAAAAGATGGCTGCCCTATAGTCTTCAGAGCCGACCTCTCCCTCTTTGGAGGCCCAGAGCCCCTCCCTGACTCAAGCAGGGGCTGAGGGAGCCCAGGTCTCCCAGCGGAATGCAGGCTAGGCCCGTACCTTCCCCAGCCTCTCGCACAGCTGGGCGGACAGCTGGAACTCCTTGGCGTAGCTCAGGCACTTAAGGGAAAGCTTTGGCTCCTTGCACTCCAAATAGGTCTTGGCCAGTTCCAAGTACTCCACCTGCTTCTCCCTGGAAGAGGGAGAGAAAACAGAGTACCCATGGAATGGTGACCTAGCCCCAACAGATCCCACCAGCCGATCTCACCAGAGCGGCCCTGAGATGACCCCCAAGACTCTTACTTGGGGCTGACTTTCTTGGATTTCATGTTCAGGGCGGTGTTATGGGCCAGCGCCAACTTCTCCTTCTCAAATGCACCTCCTTTCTGGTAACACTTGGCGGCAACCTAAAAGAGGCAAAATGTCTTGATTCCCAGCAAGGGAATGGAGGTGACATACAGAACAAGGGTTAAAGCACACGTGCCATGTTTGCACTGACAAGGCAGTGAGTCTCATCCCACATCCCAGCCCAGCCTGTGGGGGAGCAGGAACGTGCTGATGAGCTAAAAAAAAAAAAAAAAAGGCCTCACAGGATAAAGCCCAATAATGTTACCCCCGAACACTTCCCACTCAAAGGTTCCTTTTGAAAGCACCCAGAGAGGTGCCTGGGTGGCTCAGTCGGTTAAGCGTCTGCCTTTGGCTCAGGTCATGATCCCAGGGTCCTGGGATCGAGCCCTGCATCGAGCTCCCTGCTCAGCGGGAAGCCTGCTTCTCCCTCTCCCTCTGTTCCTCCACCCCTGCTCGTGCACATGCTCTGTCTCGCTCTCTCTCTCAAATAAATAAGATCTTGAAAGTGCCCAGAATCCATGGAAAAGCTATACAGGATATATTTTTATAAGCCGCCATAATTAACACCCTCACTTAATCTTCCAATAGCCATGTGTGAGAAGTTTCATCCTTCTCATTGTATATACAGTAACAAAAACACAGAGCCGTGGGCCCAAAGTCACCCAGTGGCTCTTCTGGGCCCCACACAGGTTCTCTCTAGACGGTAACTATAATGGCTAACCAACAGTCTTGGTGAAACAGCCACAGCACAGAAATGGGGGTAGGGATGGGGATGGAGATGGTGTCACCACACATCCCAGAAGGTAACTGGCTAGAGCCCTGGGTCATGCAGGTCTGTGTTAGCAGGTACAAAGTGGGCAGACGAGTATCACAGGAATGTTGCCTGGACCCCCATTCCTGCCAGCAGAAAGCTGCTTTTCTAAAGCAGGAATGCTGACACCATGTCTCAACGCACAGGCTATAGGGCAGAAAGTCACGTCTGGTCCAGCATGTAAAGATTAGGTCTCAGTGTGGGCAAGGGAAGGATTAAGTAGACAAGATGACATCTTGTTCCCTCAGGCTCTTTGCTTCAGCTTCCCCAGCCTCATGGGCCTCCTTGCATTCCCATGACCTGTGCCACACTCTTTCCCACCACAGGACTTTTACACATGCTACTCCTTCTGATTGAAATGCTCTTCCACCCCTTCTCTGTCCAGTTAACTTCATTCATCCTATAGGCCTTAGCTCAAGGCTCCTACTTAGAGCAGCCTTCCCTGGCCTCCCTGTCCAGGACAGGTGGTTCTAGGAGCAACTGGTCTCTCCTCTGTGATACCTGCAACAGCTGGGGCTGGACACTCTTCTGAGTGCCTGTCCCGCTCACCATCACATCCCTGCAACCTAAACACGGTGTTTGGCCCACAGCTCAACAGGAATTTGTTGAATGAATCAATCTCAAGTGATTGCCATTTCTATGGTGGTTCTGGAACATTCACTGACATGCAGCCAAAAACTTAATAAACCACCTGAGTCCTGAAGCCCTTTAGCAGAATCAAAATAAAATCAGGTGAGGGGAAGGCTTTTTATAACATTCTCATCTATACCAATTCCCATAAAAAAAGGATTTTAGATTCAAACGTTCAAAAGCCTCTTGTAAAGGGATAAAGAATTGGAAATCCACGGGCAACACATATGGGTTAACACCAACAGTGTTCTGAAAGGAATAAAGGGAAAGGCTATCTAGTTTTCCGATTTCATATCCATACCTGCTGGCCATATTATCCCGCCCTTCCCTCCCTGCTCCTCCCCCGAAAAAGGATCTTGGTTTTACAGCAGCAGCCAAGTTTTAACAAGGATGGGCAGAGAAGAAAGTTTCAGAGCTCCGTCAACCTCCAGCCGCTAAATACTACAGATTTATGCAAACGCTTGGCAGACACGCCCAAACACACAATGGCGCGCATTCTGTTCTCTCACCCTTTAGGGCTGACTGCAAGGTGGCGACAGTCCTTCAGTTCTCCCTGTTTCCACCCACGCCCCTTTACCGTGTAATTCTGCAGCTTCTCCCACCCATGCATAGACATGCTGCCTATGACCCCTCCCTTCAGATCTGAGCCATGACCTGCTCAGGCCAACAGAATGTACCAAAAGCGACAGAGGGCCAGCTCCGAGGCCAGGCGTCAGGGGGCCCCCTATGCTCCTCTGCTCTTTGAACGCTGCTGGGGCACCAGGTGAACAAGCCCAGGCTCACCCGCTGGAGGATGAAGTGCACGTGATTCAGGAACCCCATTCACGCCGATCATCCAAGCCAAGAGCCGACCAAGCCCCAGAAGCAGACCTGCTTGCGGACTGGTTGCTGAGTTCAGACGTGGGTCACCCGGCTGAGACTACAGGAGCCACTCCGCTAAATCCGGCTGTTGGTTACCGGCCCACAGGGCACCCCTCTCCCTCCCTTGCGTGATGGCAGAACCTGCCTCCGACGAAGGGCTGAAACTGCAGGATGGGACTGCTCTCCCAGACTCCCTGGCAACAGGCATGGGCACGTGACCTAGTACCGAGCAGTGAGATGTAAGGAGAAGTCCACGGGGGACTTCACGATAAAGAGAGAGACCCCCAAGAAGAAAAGCGTCCACCCTTCAGCCCTGCTTGCGAAGCTGCCAAGGGAACAGGCTGCATGACCTGCTGCAGTCATTGTGCTTCTGACAAGCCGCAGATGACACAAGGAAGAAATGGAACAAGACAGGGCCCGTGATGAGTTTGTTGAGCTGAAGGTGTCTGTGCCTTGCAGGGGGAGACATCATCACCACTGCATCCTGGGAAACACACATGCCACGGTGCCCGACCGGAAACTGTGTGATGTGTAGGGATGACCGTCGGGAGAGGGATGGGGCTCTTCACACTGGTTTCATTATTTCCAGAGGACTGGCAGAGATAACACTAGCTGGAAGAAGGCTGCTCAAGCTCACTAGGATGACTTGTGGCCCAGAATTGGTCAACTGAGTCTAGTGATGAAGCTTAACCCCTGCTCACCAGACTCAGCTTGGCAGTCAAGTCTATGTCAGATCAAATTTGAAAAACGTAAAAAACAAATGACCAATCTGTGAATATTTTAAAATGCGGTGGGACGACAGCAAAAATGTTTAAACACAGAGCACAAGAAGGAAAGAAAATAAGCAGAGGGGTTTGTCGGCGGGGCAGAGGTCATGACCCTCCATTTTCCTGCAAGTCATGCCGACACTTGGCCACGGTGGAAGGTTGTCATGCTTGCCCTGGAGAAGGAGCTGGGCAAGGAGCTCTCCTCATCGCAGGGCAGCCTGATGTTTCTGAAGAAGCACAGGCACCACAGCCTTCGCCCTAACCTGCTGGCAAGGATGATGGTGGAAAATCTGCCTGTGAGGCCTGATGAGGTCACCAGTCACAAAGACCTCCCCCACTGGCTCCCAGCCCGGCTCCTTACCTTCCAGCACTGGTGTTTAGCGTAATAATCTCCTTGTGCGATCCACTCCTCAGGCGTTGAGGTCTTAACAAACATACTGTCATCAAAGTCTAAAATGAAAAAAAAGTGGGTTTGCTTCTCTGGGTGTTCATTCCCTTAAACTTGTCCTTATGGGCTGAAGTCTGCCCCCTCCCCACCCCAAAAATGCATATGTTGAAGCTCAATGCCTCAGAATGTGGACTATATTTGGAGGCAGGGCCTTTAAAGTTGTGATGAAATTATAACAAAGCCATTCAGGTGAATCCTAGTCCAATCTATGTCCTTACAAGAAGAGGAGATTAACACACACAGAAAGAGACACCAGGGGCTCACATGGAGGAAAAGCCATCTACAAGCCAAGGAGAGGGGCCTCAGGAGAAACCAAACCTGCTGACACCTTGATCTTGAACGTCTTGCCTCCAGTACTGTAAGACAATACGGTTTGTGGCTTTATTACAGCTGCCTGGCCAAACAAATACACCTGTGTTGTCTTTCCAGGATTCATTTTTTTTTTAATTTTTTATTGTTATTTTAATCACCATACATTACAT
>NC_138369.1:55939274-56021914 GCF_054177405.1 Leptonychotes weddellii
ATATATGTACAAAAATAAGGGTTAACACAATGAAGGGATGGAATATGACTGTAAAGATGAAAATTATAAAAGATTTTATAAAAGGAATTGATAAGAATTTGAAAGAAAAAAGAAGAGTATTTATAAAAAAAAAAAGAAAAAAAAAGGGAGAGAATGTGATCAGGCAGGAGACTAGAACAAAGCCATACACTAGAGATTTAAGGTATATTTTGATCTCTTAGAAGAAACTGTATCTCAAAATTTTAAAGAGAGAACAATTTATATATATATATATATATGCCAAAAATAAGGGTAACTACTATGAAGGGATAGACTATGACTCTAAAAATGAAAAATAAAAATGTTTTTTAATAAAGGGATTGATAAGATGTTGGTTGAAAAAGGGAAAAAGAAAAATTCAAAAAAAAAAGTTAAAAAAATTAACTTGGAAAGACTAAGGAATCATGGTAAAAAAGCCATGAATTCTATGTGCACTATTCCCCTAGTACTGGAGTTCTGCCATTCTCATTGATCGGTAAACTTGGTCTTGGCTGGCTGTTCTCGCTGATCTTCTGGGGAGGGGCCTGTTGTCGTGGTTCCCAAATGTCTTTGCTGGAGGCAGAATTGCCCCGCCCTTGCCGGTCCGGGCTAAGTAATCTGCTCGAGTTTGCTCTCCGGAGCTTTTGTTCCCTGCAAGCTTTCCGTTCAGCTTTGGAGGCCGAGAGTGAAAATGGCGGCCTCCCAATCTCCGCCCCGGAGGAGCCGAGAACTCTGGGCCCCGCTCCTCAGTGAGCCCCCAGAGAAAAGCAGTCAGTCACTCCCATCTCCCCGGTCTCCAGCCGCACTCTGTGCTCACCCCGCCTGTGACCGAGCATTTCTATCTCTGGCACCAGACCCCGGGTGGAGTCTCCAAACCCAGCAGATCCCTGCGGTGCGCTCCCGCGCCGCTCTTCCCGGGGGAGGAAGGGGAATCTCCCCATTTCTGCCGCTTGTTGGGTCCCTGCTGGAAGATCAGGGGCCCGACTGTGCCGCGGATCACGGTTTATGGCAACCCCGAGCTGAGAGCCCGCGCCTGGGCTCCGTCTCTGCAGTCGGCTTCCCCGCTCCGATCCCTGGGAGTTCTGCCGCACTCAGGCACCACCGGTCTTTCTGTGACCCTGAGGGTCCTAAGACCACACTGTCCCCTCAAGGGTTCCACCCCCCGCTTAGCCACCAGAGCGACGTCCCTCAGCGGAGCCGACTTCTAAAAGTTCCAATCTTGTGCTCCGCGGCTCTATCACTTGCCAGAAGCAGCCGAAGGAGGCCCCCTCCCCCGCCGTCTATCTTCCCGAATATCACCTTGGATTCACTTCTCCGCACGTCCTACCTTCCAGAAAGTGGTCGCTTTTCTGTTCAGAGAGTTGCTGCTATTCTTTTCTTCGATCTCCTGTTGAGTTTGTAGGTGTTTGGAATGGTTTGATCCCTATCCAGCTGAATTCCTGAGACCAGACGAAATCCAGGTCTCCTACTCCTCCGCCATCTTGCTCCACCCCCCTTCCAGGATTCATTTTAAGATGGATTTTAGCTTACCAAGCCAGGTTGTTGTGGCTTTTGGAAAGAGGAGGCAGAGGGAAGAAAGGATGTTACCCAGTTTTTGATCTTCGGTCTACCTTCCTCTCCTACAGCGATAGATTAGAAGACAGAATATTCTAATTCCTCCTTGAAAATCCAGAGCCATGTGGCTCTTGGCAAACTCCCACACAGAAGACAAGGTGACAGGGTTTTACAGTATTTTCAAACGTGCAGACTTTGCCCTCAGGGTAAGCAATGTGACACGTCCCCATCGGTGGACATGGAATGTCACAACCACCTGCTGTCAGGCCCTTCTGTTGTCACACTAGCCTGCTGGCAACTAGATTAGCCACCCCTCCTGCAGCCCCCCGAGCATCAACAGCCGTAGGCAACCCCTCTCTGCAGGTTCTGAGCCTCAGCTGCAAGAAGCATATGGAAGACTGATGACCAACACAAGGTTGAGAGCCAAATCTGGGCCGAAGGGGTCCAGGATACCCCGGCCCATGGAGAGCAATGGAGGGCAGCCAAGCAGACACGCCAGCTTCCTTTAGAAGTCGCAAACTCCCTCTCACCGGCCCTCTGCCATGTCCTGCAGCGCCGTGTGCAAAGATGACTTTGCAGCTTCCTGTCCTGACTCCGTGCATGCTATCCGTGCTCCGGTGACATTTTATCCTCACAGGGAGCTCCCCGGTAGCTCCACATAGGGCAGGCGAATGCTGCCGGCACGATGATAAAGACACCCAAATTACACAGTCACTCCGCTCATCCCCAGCTCCCCCTGCACGGTGGGAACAGATGTTCTCATAGACGTTACCATGTGTAACTTACAACACACTTAAGACTGTCCTTTTTTTGGGGGCTCCTGGGTGGCTCAGTTGGTTAAGCGACTGCCTTCGGCTCAGGTCATGATCCTGGAGTCCCTAGATCGAGTCCCACATCGGGCTCCCTGCTCGACAGGGAGTCTGCTTCTCCCTCTGACCCTCCCCCCTCTCATGTGCCCTCTCTCATTCTCTCTCTCTCAAATAAATAAATAAAATCTTTAAAAAAAAAAAAAAAGATTGTCCTTTTTCTTGTATTCTTAACACTACCAAGACAGAAAATAAATTGTGATCTTGTTTCATTCGGAATCTTTAAATGAAAGAAAATTGGCTATCTTGATGATCTCTTATAACAGGTGCCAGAATCTACTCTGGGAATGAAAGGAATAGGCGCCACAGGGGAGATTAAGAACGACCACAGCAGGCCAGCCTGCCCCCTCCCTTTTCGTTGAAGAAGTGAAGGCCCAGGGTGAGAAAGTGGGTCTGGACAAGGTCACGTGGCTGCACAGGTGGAAAATTCTAATGAGAAGCTAGGGTTTTTTCATTCCAAGACTTCAACTTTCCCCATTACACCCAACAGCCAGGGCCCAGAAACAGAACAGCTAACCCTGGTCCCCAACTGAGCCATTGGCTGCCACCAGAAATAGTCTCCATAAAACTGGCCAGAAAATGCTCAGGAAAGCAGCAGACCCCTGCACAGTGGCTGAGCCCTGCACTTTCCCCTATCCGTAGAGAAATTAACTGTAGCCTGGAGGAGCCGACTCAACGGCTAACCCATAAGAAGGACAACAATTTTCTCCTTTATGAAGGGCTGATGACTACTCCCGTTAGTTATCCTATCAGGAGATCTGCACTCCATTTTTTTAATTAGCCAGTAAGTGATCAAAACAACACACAATATTGGTTTGGCTTTTTAAACACTGCAAACAGCACAGAAGGGGAAAAGTGAAAGGTGTCCCTATTTCCTCAACAAGCCGCACTTACCAGTCCTAGGACCAGAGCAGCCCCCAAGAACAGTTCCTCACTGCTGGACACTTAGGTCATTTTAGTTTCTTATAATTACAAATGGGGCTGTGAGGAACACTCTTGTGCATGTATCTTTGAGATTTTATTACAAGAACATCTCTAGGATAGGTTCCTGGAACAGGAATTGCTGGGTCACTTTTAACCCAGCACATTTTTTATTTTGATAGATACTGCCAGTCAGCTGTCCAAAGACCATAGCAACTTGTGTTCCCCCAACAAAGCCTATTTCTTCTCAACCTCGCCCAGGACCCTCACTTTTTTTTTTTTTCTTAAGGAGGCTCCACACACAACATGGGGCTTGAACTCACGACCCTGAGATCAAGAGTCAGACACACTACCGACTGAGCCAGCCAGGCCCCTGCCATGACCCTCACCTTTAAAGGACCAATAATAAATCTTCCCTGAAGGTATTAACCTCCCCCCTCCCATTACAACCACACTTTCCCACACACCTTAGCAGTAAATACGAACTCTCATTTCTCAGAAGAAATGTGGAAAGGAAAGAAAGTGCTTTCAAAATCTATATCCTTTATACCTGACCATAAGAAGAAGTTGAGAGTAACGTTTTGTTTTGTTTTGTTTGGGGGGGGATTATTATTTAAATGAGAGTAACATGTTTTGTATCCAACAGCCAGAATATCTTAATGAGATCTTACCTTTATTTTCATCTGTCTTCACAACTTGGACAAGATTTCTTCTCATGAAATATTTGAAAGCAGGCTCCCGCTTCTCTGGGTTTTCATCAAAGATCCAGAGGTTAACCCGGGCCCGTGTGATGGCAGTATATAGTTGCTTCAGCTCTCCATTGAGGAGCTAAATTGAGGACAAAGACGGAGAACTTTCTGTCTAGAGCTTCAACGTGATACACTTCAATTTGGTGAAATACAAAAACCAAATTTCAGTATAGCAGAAGCGTGAGCAGGACAGGAGGCTCACTGCGGCCTCGGCACAGATAAGTGAAGCTCTAGCAAGGGAGAAACATTAGCATAGGACTGCCCTTATTGGCTGTAATTCTGAAATAATTATAGGTTCATAGGAAGGTACGAAGATAGTATAGAGAGGTCCCATGTACATTTCACTCAATTTATCCCAATGGCTACATCTTACACAGTTACTATACCTTATTTTTACAAATTAAGCCAGTCATACACTTCTATGACCACTATCATTAGTACAAAATTACTCATGACTTATGCCATGATTGAGGGCTGCAGATATAAGGGGGTTATGACTTGAACACGGAGAGGGCCTACTTGATTAAATAATGCACATTTCCAAACAGGAGTGGATTTGTGGCTACCTAGAGGTTTGCATAGCTTGGCAGTGATTTAACTTTTATTTCTTTTTTTTTTAAGATTTTATTTATTTATTTGAAAGACAGACACAGCAAGAGAGGGAACACAAGCAGGGGGAGTGGGAGAAGGAGAAGCAGGCTTCCCGCCAAGCAGGGAGCCCGATGCAGGGCTCGATCCCAGGACCCCAGGATCATGACCTGAGCCAAAGGCAAACGCTTAACGACTGAGCCACCCAGGCGCCCCTTAACTTTTATTTCTGTAGAGCTTTCTAGGCACTTACCGAAATAACCTGATAACTGCTATTCTGTTTGTTTTGTACTTTGTACAAGACATAAAACTAGGGCAGTAGTTTCTCCCCAAAGTTTTTCGTTTTACTTGTTCAATTTTCACTCTCCCGAGGCTCCATCAACCTCCCTCAGTCAAGAACTCTGCAGAACTGCTCAGCTTTAGCCTCATTCTCAGTGAGGCAGCTGCGATGTGAAGGGAAAGGGAAGCTGGGTCCCTTCACAGCGTAGTGGAGAAAAATTTGCCACCCCAAAATGTGGACTTCCATCTCTTTGGCATGTGGATTATTTTAGGCCGATTATTTTTAAGAAACAAAAGGTTCACAAAGAACCTTTGACCTTCACCCTGATTTCCTAAAAGAATTTAGACAGAGAACCTGCTCTAGGAAGGGAGTAATCACCATAGATAACTGTAGTATATATGAACTAGGGGTGCTAAACAGGGAGCTCCATAGCAAAGTCTGTTTGTGTGAACTCCCCTGTGTCCCATTGATCTGGATGGCCCAGCAAACATCTGCTTACCAAACATTAACATTTTTCATATTCTTGTGAATTGCTTTCTTTCCCTTTGAAGCCCTAGAACCCTACCCCCTTCTCCTTGGTTCAGGATGACAGATACACCTCATTTTGCCTGTTTTTGGAATCTCATGTTTATGTTGATTCCCTGTACATACATAATTAAATTTTATTTTCTTTTTTTTAACATTTTTTTAAAGATTTTATGTACTTATTTGAGAGAGAGAGCATGAGTGAGAAAGCAGAAGCAGGGGGTGCAGCAGAGGGACAGAGAGAAGCAGACTCCCTGCCGAGCAGACTCCCTACCAAGACCCTGGGATCATGACCTGAGCCAAAGGCAGAGGCTTCACCAACTGAGCCAACCAGGCGCCCCTAAATTTTATTTTCTTCTGTTAATCTGTTTCATGTCAATTTAATTTTTAGACCAGCTAGAGGAATCTTAAAAGGCAGAGAAACATTTTTTCCTCCCCCATAATAGTCAAGCCTGGTATACAAGTCTCCATGAATTATTGTCCTGGACTTCACGTCTGAGCTCCCTGTCAGCAACTTCAAAATTTCTGAAGAGAGCTGAATTCCAAAGGTGAATAGAAGGTACAACCCTCCCCCTTTCACTTTCAGTCAGTGCCCCACCCATCAAGCCCCACTCTCTGCTGAGAAAAGAGCGTCTGCCAACACTGAGATCCCTGCCATGCCCACTCCCATCCTCCACTCCCCAGTGCTGATGCACAAGAAAACCAGTCAAGTGCCGGGCTCTATTTTTAACCTCATCTTCTCATACAAACCTTGTTTACTGCCCGCCCCCCTCCCCACCCCCGTGTCAAATAAGCATGTGGACAAATGGCAGTAAATCACCTTGTACATTTCTGGATTCACCATGAGAGACCGACGCTGGGAGGAGCTGGGTTTCTTCAGGGGCACTTCAATCAGTGGTCGGTTTTCCTCTCTGGAGTCAGATGATGAAGGCGTAAATGAAGAAATGATCTTCCATTCCTTGTAAGCCTGAACAACAATGACAAATTAAAAACCAGCAGAATATACCCTTGAACTGTACACACAGCCTCATGGTGAATTAAGCCCCCTTTTCCTGGCTTGGGGCCCTCAGCCCAGCTGTAAGGAGGGGGCTATCCTATGGCCTCAGGTGGGGGGACCTCAGGTGGCACACGCAGGGAAAGGGGAAGCTACCATGAAAACTCCCCCAGACACTTGGCCAAGATGGCTGAGAAGCCAGGCACACAAACCCACTTCCAAGAGGAATGCTAAGCATCCAGGAAATTTCTTGCTTAAAGAATTTCCACAAGCAGTATGGAGGGAGGAACCCAGTGTCCTTCAGCCCTTTTCACAATGTGTGAGAGATGCCACTTAGTGTCAGCTGTTAAGACATATATGACAAAATTCTCTAACTAAATTATTCACCCAGGGATGGAACAAAATTCAGGAGCTGTGGAGTATAATGTGCACAGGACACTGAGATCAGACAGAACATACTTGTATCTCAGTTTTTTCACTCATTAGCTATGTGACCTCAGAAAAATTGTTTATTTATTTCCTCCATGTCTCCTTTTCCTGCTCTGTAAAATGGGGATGACAGAACTACCCAAGTTTATTGGGAAATAAAAGGAGATAATCAATGTCGAGTGTCTAATACAATGCTTGACAAATAGTTGAGATTTTAGCCATGTGTCCCTTTATCCAAACTCAAACCACAAAACCAGAGTGACTATGTAGACCAGAAGTTGGCAAGTTTTTTTCTCTAAAGGGTCAGAGGATAAAAATTTCAGGTTTTGTGGGCCATGCGGTCTCTCTCACAACCACTCAACTCTGTTATTATGATGCAAAAGCAGCCATTGTCAATCATGTAGATGAATGGGCATGTGTGTCCCAATAAAACGTTATTTTTCAACACTAAAATTGAATTTAATATAATTTTCATGTGTCACGTAACATTGTTTTCCTTCGATTTTTTTAACCATTTAAAAATGTAGAAACCACTGTTAGCCCACGGGCCATACAAAAGTAGACAGTGGGCTGGATTTGGCCCTGGGGACCATGGTCGACAGACCCTGGTAAAGCTAAAGTGCCCAGAATACATGCAGTATTTAGAGGGCAGAATTCCTATGCAATTTCAGATTTCATCCTTTACTGAATCTTGTGAGTAGCTAGTTAACTCCCCTCAGCCTTTACTTTTCCATGTATAAAATGGTGCTCCTTGCCACCTATGTATCTTCTCAAGAATAATGAAAACCTGGAGTGGATACAGTTCACGACCTTAAGTCACCCAATAACTTAAACTAGTAAGTATCAGGTTAAATGCTTTAAACAATCTAATTTATTTAATATTAATCAAATTATTATTACGTTAAATTTATTTTGATATTAAAAAATAAACACTGTCTATTAAATAAGGATGGTTATGCTACTAACCAATTATGGAATTAATCACCATATTCTGAAAAGAGATGTAAATCATGTAATCATTGAAGTAGTTGGGAGTTAAAAAAAAAAAGCCTTCAGGACATATTTATGACTGTCCTCTTTGTAGAGCCATTCACACTCTGAATTGCTGGCCAAGGAAGGCAGGCAAAAGACACAAGCGTTTTGACATTTATGAGGCTCTCCTGGCAGACAGCGTGAGGTGCAGACCAGCCGATCCTGGAAGGGCTAGTGAAGCACAACATATTTTAAAACTGCTGAATGAGAAGGAAAAGCTGCTCGTATGGTGCAGGACTAACCTGTTTCCAGGAATAAAACATACTTTACTTTCAAGACCGAGCCTTTGAGGAGTACGTGTATTTGTGGCAAGAATACAGGCCTACAGCACCTCTGACAATAAAAGAAGCAGTATGTAAGTCTTCCAGCTTCCTCTATTGGGACTGATCATTGTGAAGGTCACCTTGGTGGGGCCTGTTCTCTAAGTGAGAACCATAAAAGCTGTGGTTTTCAAAGTCCCTCCTGTCCTATTCACACAGGAGTATGAAGGAAAGGACTCCCCTGGGAGTCCTTACATTGGGGCTGAGTGTAAATGCCAAGCACCCTTCTAAGTCCCCACAGGAGGAGAGTTTGGGGGTGACTGGGAGAAAGACTACTGCTCCCCGAAATGAGGCCAAATCCTAGAAGAGAAGGATTTGGCATAACCATTCCTTGGTCCCTTCCCCATCTCAGAAGATGGCCCTGGCAACTATGTGGTTGAACAGGGAGCAACAAATCCTCTAAAGAGAAGAATCGCACACCAGGACAACAATAACACCCCCCACACACATGCACAAAGAGTGTGTTTGCCAGAAACCTAAACCAGGGGTGGAAGAAGAGGCCAGGGGTGGAGAGATGAGCTCTCCACTGTCCCCCATGTCAAATGCAATTACTATGCAGAAGCCTGCAGCCAGTCACCCCAAAGGAAACCCCACATGAGGAGCCAGGTGATTGAAGACTTAGGTGATCCCTGTCTTTCCTCTGCTTTGATTAGAGAATTGCCTCTCATTTAGAAATGAGATGTTTTTTGGTCTTATCTGTCGATGATAAATGGAGGATGTGCTTTGTGCCGGGGGAATGCATAATGACACTCCTCAGGAACTGAGAAGGAGCACCACATCAGGAGTCTTTTTAGAAGTCTTACTGTGCACATGGGATGAAGTGGATGTTACCAAAAAATTCCATTTGTGGTTATTTTAATTTTATGCAACAAACTGAGCCATTGGTTGGGAGCACAGGGTCAAGATATCTGGGCCTTCGCCATTTCCAGGATCAGGGTGAGACAGAATAACTGGATTTTTCTTCCACAAACAGAAGTGACCACAAGTTACAGATCCGTAAGTCCAGAGCTCCTTGGGCTTCTTACTGGCACAAGCATACAACTGGCAGTTAATAAAGGACAGGAACAACAAAGTCTTACCCCTTCCTCTTTCGGCACAGCCTCGGTCCAACCATGACCAATGGATGTATTATGAGAAAAAAGAGTTAGTTCTCAGAGATTAAAAATCGTTCCAGGGTTAATGAGAGTGCATCTGATTTCATTAGCGAAAGTCAATAGAAAAGGAATGCACTTAAGGTATGGCAATGGTATACTCATCGTGGAAGGTTCTGGAAGGCAATTTGCATGCGGGGCTTTAAAAGGAAAGGAGTACAGAGGAAAGATTGCGAAACTGAGAACTCAAAGCATCTGAGTTGGTCTCCAGGCTCTGGCACCTACACCGTGACTATGGGCAATTTACTTAATTTCCATGACCCTCAGCTTTATCAGTAGAATGAGGGTAATGAGAATATATACAACCTCAGAGGGTTAGTGGAGGATGAAGGGAAACAAAGCATTGAAAAAGGACTTTATAAACCATGAAGTACCCATAGCAATAGTAGTCAGAGCTATCATCAAGGCAATCCTATTTTCTAAAAGATCAGAAAAAAAAAATTCAGGACTCCATTTGAAACAGTCAGTTCTGGGGCAGATTTTAAGGTGTCAAAGCTAACAGTACAAGAGCCCCTTCAAGCATGCACCATGTGCAGTGGGAAGTCTGCAACAGGGACCAGGACACAGCCAGCTAAGTGCCCAGAGGAGACCCCCCAGCAGTCAGCAGCCAGCCTGAGCCCCCACCAAAAGACAGTGGTGAAAAAGAAACCAGTGGCTCGAGTTGGTGACTCTACCCATAATGCACTGAGCTCAGGAAGAAAGACCATCCCAAGGTCTTGGACTCGGGAACCAAGTCAAAGCGGTGGCCTGGCACGGAGGTCCTGGGGGTCGATCCAGGGACTCTTTCACTGCCATGGTCTGCATGGGCTGCAAGCAGTGGGGAAGCCATGCCAGAAGGGAGCTCCCAGGCGGGGCAGCTCTCCTCACCCCCCACATTACCTGATCCAGTGGCCAGGAACCAGGCCTCATTTGTCTTCCCGGAGTTTTCTCTTTCTATGAACTGAACTTGCCCAGTTCTGTCCTCATAGGGCGGACACTGCTAACCTTGCCTTTATTTGTAAGGCTCTCCTGAGAGCTCACTCCAACTGGAGCATCCTTGGGAGTCAAGGATAACAGAGCTAGTGAACACTGGAAGCTGGCTCTCGGGTACCAGGCATTCAGAA
Source organism: Leptonychotes weddellii (assembly GCF_054177405.1). Taxonomy (NCBI): domain Eukaryota; kingdom Metazoa; phylum Chordata; class Mammalia; order Carnivora; family Phocidae; genus Leptonychotes; species Leptonychotes weddellii. The sequence continues at coordinate 55,949,805 of NC_138369.1, forward strand.
GAAAGAGAGAGCAGGGCAGGGCACGGGAGAACCAGCCCATGACACACTGGGAAACCACCCACAGCCATCGACAAAACCCATATCCAAGCACACAAAGCCCACACCGAATGGATGATGCTCCAGAACAGAAAGAGGTACCTGTGAGAAACTCACTTCTACTCAGCTCCATGTTCTCTCTCCCAGAGAGGAAGTGTAGCTCATACATATATGCATGCACAGCGTGAAAAGAATTCAGCATAACATACCTCAGAGTCAGTAAAAAAGTTGTAAAGGAGGACATCGTCAAATTCTAAACCTTTCGCTTCATACACGGTTAGCACAAGGGCTAACCCCAGTTCTTCTGGAATTTTCTCCTTTGCCATTTCATTAGCTACAAGGATTACCTGGGGGAGAAGGAAAGAAGAAGGAGGTAGGAAAGAGAAAACATCAAATTCTACAAAGAGGGATCTTGCAAAGCTCAGTCCATTTCTGTGGGAGGCAGGTAACATCTTTAAAAAGCAGTGGCCGGCCTGGATTTGGTCAACCAGGCTAGCTGAAATATTAACAATTGCTCCCTCACCCAGATCCGAAATTGACCTATTCTGGCAGAGGAGCTATTGAACTCTATGCTGTGGAATAATTCGGCCTCCCAAACCTTTTCCAACTGCAAACTGCCTTTGATTTTCACGACATGCAATCCCAAGAAGCTCACCTGGTGGGCTCCGAATTCAATAGGCTGGGTTTTCCTTTTGTTCCCTCGTAGCAAAATTGCCAAGTCGCTCACACTACAAGACTCCAGGACAGTTGGTCTGGGACCACCAAAGAGGCCAGAATCCCTGGGAAGGCGATCAAAAGATTCCGGGAAATAGAACTGAAGTAAATCCACCACCCCAGATGCCAGATTGAGGATCCCTGAGGTAAAACAGAAAACACATGTCAGATATGGAGCAACGCGACAACAACATGGCTATGGGGTTTTTGTTTTTTTTGTGTGTGTGTGCTTTTGTGCTTTGTTTGGTTTTTTTATTTGGGCTTTGGCTTTTTTTCTTGAGAAGCAATATTGGTCCTGATAGTATGGATAATTGCAAGTCAGTTTCTAGTTCCCATTAGATTATCACTTTGCCCCTGCGTGATATTACTCCCAGTACAGGGGATGAAGGCAGAGATGCGTTGCTAAGAAGGTTCTGTTGGATCTCGTTCCTGACCTATACTTATATTAGAAAAAATTACCTCATAAAGAAAAATCAAGGCAGAAATATAAACAATTAGAGCTGTTAGAAAGCTAATATAAGCGGCTGGCATGGATGGTAAGGGAACAAAAATTATTCGGACCCTCTCACTGGAGCTTGGAGCCGTAGAGACGTTGTCATGGTAACAGCAAGGCTGAATGTTAGGTGGGGGCAGCAACCAAGGCCTCCATCCCCTCCCCACCAGGTTTATACCCAGCCGAGAGGACTATTCTAAGAAAAAAGGTAGAACTGGAGAAAGGCTTTTGTGAAGAGCTTTCTCCCTGGGTCCCCTTGCTTATCTAAGCTCTGAGTAACGTTGCCAGTCAAGATGAATGAACACTACCACAAGACAGGCACCTTCATAAAAATATCCCATTTAATCGTTAGGACTGCCCAGTGACATAGACCAGACAATCCCACCCTTACAAGCAGAGACTCCAAGGTCTAAGAAGTTAGTAAAAACCTCCACGTGACAGGATTTGAAGCTGAGTTGAACACAGATCATCCTGGGTCTTCTCCATGGTTCACTTTGTGCCACGTGCCCTTTGCCTGACTGCAGATAGAATACCGTGTTCTTGGTAGAACACCATGAAATGGGCAAACATGTCCCCACTGCTATTACCAAATAATAAGGAGAAATTTTACTTCCCAGTAGTAATAGTATTAGATGTATACAGTCGGGAGCACAAGTGGAAACTGCCGAATCTAAGCAAATCAGCTGCTACTGGGGTTCCCTCCTCTTTAAAAGCTAGCAAAGGCCAGAGATGTACATTAATGGGATAATCAGAAAAGGGCACAGAAGTGTTGATTGCAGTGATAAATGGGAATCCACTGAAATGCCCCTTTAGAGAAACTAGATAATTTTTAGATGAGCCTACGCAAAGAATAAAAGATGGTTCCACCATAAAAAGGAATGAAACTCTGACACATCCTACACCATGGTGGAACCTTGAAAACATTATGCTAATAACTTAGCCAGACACAAAAGGCCACATATTGTATGATTCCTATTACATGAAATGTCCAGAATAGGCAAATCCATAGAGACAGAAAGTAGATTAGTGGTTCCCAGAGGGGCGGGGGTGAGGGAGAATAAGGAGTGACTGCTAATGGTATAGGGTTTCTTTTTGGGGTGATGAAAATGTTCTGGAATCAGGTAGTGGTAATGGATGCACAGCCTTGTGAATATATTAAAACCACTACACTGTATATTTTAAGTGGGTGAATGTTACGCTACGTGAATCTCCATTTTTAAAAAAAACATAAGGGAAAATATTCACTAAACAGTATATATTCACTACATGATCAATAACTACAGTGTGTATGATACATGCATTTAATGTCTATAAGGAAAAAAGATCAAAAGGAAATGAAACAAAACGTCTGCAGTGAGTGGACTTACAGGTTGCTTGTGATTTTTTTTTAACATTTTACGTGCTTTATAAAGTCCCTAAAATCTAGTACATATGACTGGGGCTTTTTCTGGCTCTATACACAGAAACATATACACACAATCTTCCCTCCGTTCCAACATGGGGTTTATGTAGCCACTGTCCTAACGGCTTACTTAGCAGAAACATCAAAATCGCTCCCAGGAACAGCCCTTCGGCCATGCTCTGTTTTGCCAATCAGAAAGGTTGCTGGCCCCAGACCAGTGGCACTGAACCAGAGGGTCAATCAGAATGAGGGGCTCATTCAACCACTCATGCCAGATCCTTCTACTGGGTCCAACAACAGAAAACTGGAGCCACTTCCTGAGGACAGAAAGAATTCTGTACCACACACAGTGCCAAGCAGGGGAGGAACTCAGGAAATGTCTCCTGAACAGAAGAACGAGGGCCAGGGCTCCATTTCCTATTAAGAGAATAAATTACTACACAATCTGAGTCCCAGGTATAAGACCACAGAAGAACAAGAAGTTGAACTGCTCAGACCCAGCCAGCTCCTGTGATTTTTTTTTCAAATGCGACCTCAGGGAGGACTTCCAGAGCCCTGGCAAGCTGGGCTGAGTTTGTGTGGTGCAGCTACACTCTAGGAGGCCACCTGCCTTCTAATCATTTTCTGACTCCTTGGCTAAATAAATCAGAATTTTAATCTCATTTTACAACGTGTGTGTGTGTGTGTGTGTGTGTGTGTGTGTGTGGTATGCATGTATTTTCTCTTTCCACCAAACCACAGCCTACCTGAGCTGCATCTAGAAAAAGAGCATCTATCAAACCCTACAATAAACATCAGACTTAAATGGTAAAATATTAAAAATATTCCCATTAACTTCAGAAATAACACACAGATGCCTGTTAAAGCTTCTGCTTAAGGCCCTAGCCAATGAAATATAGCAGGAAAAAATGAATGATAAATATAGAAAAGAAGATAAAGACTGCCCTTACCTGCAGAAAAATGCCAAAATCTAAAAGTTAGAATGTTCAGTATGATTGTTAGATTGACCAGATCAACATATAAAAACCAACAGCATTCCTCTATACCAGTAATAACTGATAGAAAATGTAAAAAAAAAAAAAGAAAAGAAAAAGAGGCAGCCGTGATAGTAACAAAAAGTATAAGATCCCTAGGATAAATCTAACAGCTGTGTAAAATGTCTGGGGAAAATTATAAAATATTATTTCAGGCACTAAAAGAAGACCTGAAAAGAGAAAAACGCCCAGGTCATGGTTCAGAAATCCCGATGAGGTAAAGATGTGAATTCTTCCCAAAGAGCAATAAATTCTGATAATCTGATAACTATGGCAAATGTGATATCATGCTAACAGTACAAGACAGACAAATGAGACAAATCAAAGAAAACAGCCCAGAAACAGAGTCCCAGATACACAAGAAGAGCAGCCTTACAAATCAGAGGCAAGGATGCACCAAGCAGTGAATGGCGTCAGCACAGATTCTCCATATGGTAAAAAGTAAAATTAGATCAGAGAAGGGTTAGTTCAATAAAGACAGTGTCACACCACATGTACATTTTAGATAGACTAAATTTAGTTACTTAAATTTACCCAAATTACCCAATACCTGCCTACATACAAAAAGCAAAATTTAAAACCATTGGAAAATTATACAGGAGAATATCTTACTAACTCCAGATCAGAAAAATTTCTTAAGACACCAAAGAGCAAATCGTAAAAGAAAACATTCATAAGTTAAAATTTTAAAGTATCTTCCTACTAAAGAACACCATCACTCATATGCCCCTTTACTGTAACAAAGTTAAAAAGATAAGCTCTGCAATTTTTATAATCAACAAAGGATGCAAAGGCAAAAATTCATAGAGAATTCTTAACAAATCAGTAAGAAAAACAACTCATTAAAAGGATAGACAAAGGAGAACAGGCAATTCACAGAATACAGAATCGCCGGTAAACACACGAAAAGACGCCACGTCTCAAGAAAATGGAAATTCAAACTATACCAGATGTCCTTTCACACCCATTCCAAGAGTAAAGCAAGAGGATATAACATAGATCCAGAGAGAAGCTCAGGAAGGTTCGCTCCAGGACTGTATGTCACAGTGAAAAACTGCCAGGAGCCTAATGTCCATTACTGGAAAATGAGTAACAAACGGTGGTACAGCCCTAAAATGGAATGCTAACACTAGTTAGAAATGCAGGGTCTAGAGCTCCGCATCATCAATATGCAGAATCCCAAAATGTAACATGAAGCAGAAATACAAAGTGGCAGAAAGATATGTCTGGCACGATCCCATTAAATAAAGTAAAATGATACTCTATATTGTTCATGGACACGCAGGACACAGGAGGTGAACTGTGTGAGCATTTTATAAACCTAAAGGAGGGATTCTGGCATGGATGTTGTGTTTTTCAAACCCTGCGTGCCTCGGTGTCCTTCGTAAAATGGGAAGGCTGCCTACCTGGCAGGGTCGTTGTGAGGATGAAGTAGGGGTGGTCTACATCGGCTGCCTAGCATCACGCCTGGCCCAGAGAAGGGGCACAACTGAGGTTCAAGTTAAAAGCATCTGAGTGTGTGCTATCTCCCACCACCCCCTAGGCCTCTTTTTTGGCTTCTCCTCGGGAGAAAAGCCGCTTTGGGAATTAATGACTTATAACTGGCCCAAGAATGTGCTTCCAAAGTACTTTAACAAAAGCAGTTTAAATGTCCCCCTGTAATGTTTTCATGTCATGGCAAGGTCCCTAAAATGTAATTTCCATTCAACCACAGCTTGAATTACCAATCTACGAATGACGAGCGGCAGAAACCATAAGACTTCTTGTGCATGGGTGCATTTCCCAACAAACTCCAACATACTCTCCTTACTTCAGCTACAAAAGCCTAACCAAAGCAGTGCAAGATGACGCCCAACCACCTCCCCTGCAGGCAAGCACAAAGGCCAGACATACCCGAATGGGACCTGTAATTCTGGTACAGCTGGTGGATCTTCTTGGGCTTCCGGACTGCACACTGCTTGTCCACGGTGTTTCTACTGGCATAGTGGAACAGAGAGCGCAGGTCACTGAAGCGGAAGGCCACGCCCTTCATGATGCTCTGGGCCGTGTCCCCCGTGAGGAACATGGCGTTGGGGTCATTGATGCATTTCATCAGCAGTGTCAGCTCGGCTTGGGTGAAGTCCTGAATCTCATCGCCATAGAGCTCATGGATGGACCACGGGAGCACCTTGAGCTTCGACAGCCTCCGGGACAGGTTATACAGAACATCTTCTTCGTCAAAATAACCTTTCTGAGACCTGATCTGCTGGTACAGGCAGAAGAGACTGTAGATCTCGCTCCGGTCTTCCTTGAAATTGGGGGACCGCTTCCTCCCTAATTTCTTATACGCTTCTTCTGTGAGCCTCCCCTGGGGGCAGCTGAGGGCCTCAAAAGACCCCTTCAGAAAAGATTTTATTTCTTTCCAAATCAGTGCGGGGTTGTAGGAGGTTTTCCCTTTGATCATTTTGGGCCATATTTCATTGGTGAACACCTCAAATGTCACATACACCCGGGGGTCACTGTCACACATACGTGTTTCTGCAGCTTTATCCTCCTCGCCATTGTCCCCATCTGCCTCGGCCTCCTCCTCATCCTCTTGCCAATTGGGGATGGTCAACTCTTCCTGGTTGGACCATCCCACGATGGCTCTTTTCAAGCTGCCATCTTCATTTCTCAGAAAAAATGGTTTGGGCAGAGAAGCATCAAGCAGGAGAAGCAGCTGCTTGGAAGTGACAAAGAGAGGAAAGTTCTCGTCCCTTAAGTCCTGAAGTTTGTGGACATTGGGTTCCAGTGGTTTGTAGTGACTGGTGGCCTTGGTAGACTTGGAAAGCTCAGTGAAATTCCTCTGCACCTCCTGGCACAGGACATGGTTCTTGGTCACGAAGATCTGATGTAAATGCTCCAGCTGGTGGGGATGCTCTGTGGTGCACACTTCCACCGCCTGGCCTGGCTCCCCCGGCTCCCCACTGGATCCCCCTGCACAGGCTTCGCTATCCTGCTCCTCATCTATGCTGTCCGTTGTTTCTGCTTCCATGGAACCTTCCTCTTCCTCCTTGTCCTCTTCCTCCTCCTTGTCCTCTTCCTCCGTCCGGGGACCTTCCTTTCCGGGTTCCACTTCCAACCTTCTCTTCATCCACAACTGCTTGGTCAGCAGCGGGCTTCCTGCCTTCTCAGCCTTCTCCCAGTAAATGTGGAATTTCTTCCACAGCCTATACAAGCAGCAAGTTGTCTTCCCAGTGCCGCTCCGCCCAATGAGGATGATGGGCTCCAGTGGCCTGGGGTTGAGGTCGATCACGGCATACTCCAGCTCACCCACCCTGAAGGGGTACTCCACCGTCGCTGTTGTGTCGTTGAGGATGTTGGAGGCCATGCTGTTGCTAAAGCTGTGGAACTTCATGATGTTATACTCCGTCTCCACCGCGCTGGCCGGTGGGAAATACTCGGGGTTCACGTGCTCCCAGCTCTTCTCGGCCTCCGTGTCCTCCACGTAGAAGCGGGGTATGCGCTTTTGGACCTTCACGTTGGCTGACATCTGGCCTTGATGGATGCCCTTCAGCTTCTTCCGCAGGACACAGGACTGGCCCCGGTTGTAGGCACTACAGATGGCGCTGATGGAGTCTGACAGCTTGCAGTGGTCCAAGACGATGTCCCAGATCCGAATGATTTCTGTGTAGACCCGACCCGACTTCTCTGGGCTGTGCAGGTTCCGCTCTGTGGCAGCGATGATCTTCTCTGGGTTCTCACTGCATCGAGGGGAGAAGTCAATGGCCAGCTCCCACAGCATTCGGGCCCCCTTGTCCAGCTTGGCCTCGAAGAGCTGGATGCGTCCCTTCAGGTGCTTCAGCCGCTTCTGCAGGCCCTGCGTCCACTCGCCATTCCCCAGCTGCTGGATAGCTAAGATGATTTTCTTCTTCATGACCTTCGTCATGACCTTACTGGACAGCTTTTTCAGCATTTCCGAAGTGCACTCGATCTCCCACGTCATGTTCTCGAAGTCCTGGAGGCAGGCCTCGATGTCCTGCGTGTTCCAGCTGTCCGGATCATCGCTGCCCTCACTCCCTCTGTGGCCAGCAGGAATGAGCTGTGAGGCCACGAGGCCTGCCTGAGCACATCCATCCCCTGCCTCAAGGACGCTGTTGTTGTTCCCACTGGAGTCAGAGCCTTGAGGCCCCAGGGCTCGCTGGAGCTCGTCCTTCTTTACTTCTGTACCAACGCCTGTCTCCAGAGGCTCAGAGTCCTGAGGACAGTCCTCAGAGAGGGACGTATTCAATTCAACCTGCTGAATTAAACCCATGATGTCCTGCACCAGGCGGTCTCTCAGAGAGCAGGGCCTGACAGCTCCAGGCTCCTCCTGCCTCATCGCCTGGGCATCCGGGAGAGTCTCCCAGCTGTCAGGAACCATGGTTCCTTCGGGCAGGGTCCTGGCAGGGACGCTGCACGGCAGTGACTTGGATGAACCCTGGGACTTGAGCTGAGACATGTGACCAGAGGCAGTGGGCCTCGGGAGCTTCCCCGGGTGGGCAGCAGAGTCCTGCCGGTTCCTCCGCTTGTTCTCCATCACAGCTTTGTTCCAGGCCAAGAGCAGAGCATCGTTCTTCTTAATCCGGTGCCTCGCGTCTTTGCCTTCTTTGTTCTTCAAGTTCAAGTTGATGTCAAACTTCACCAGCAGGTCTATCAGCTTCTTCATGCGCTTCAGCATGCCCTTCTGGAAGATGATGTGCATCAGCGTGTTCCCATTGCTGTCCTGGCTGTTGGGGTTGAGGTAGCAAAATTCAGTGGGGTTGGACCAGAAGAGATCCAACAGGTAGCTGAGGAAGTTAAAACCGATGTCAGCTGAAAGACATAAACAAAACACTTTGAGTGCTGAGCCGCTCTTCCCAGGGAATAGAGACCCCTGGATCTGGAGAAATGCCAGCCAGGGGCATCTCAGAACGCCACACCTCCCTAAGCACTTGGTAAGCCAGTGGTTGAAAACCAGGGACAGTTTGCTCCCAAGGGATATCTGGCCACATCTGGAGGACAGCCAACTTTGAAACTTAAGAATCCTCCTCAATCAACCCACGCTGACCATTCACCATGATGGTTGCTCCTTCTCATCCAGCTGTGGGTGAGGGGCCAGGAGATAATGGGTGGGCCTGACCAAGAAACAGTCCTTTTTCAGATCGTTGGTTTTCCCAATAGGAAAGATGAAAAAGCATAGCATCAGTTCTAATATCCAGCTTCCTCTTCAAAGAAAAGACTGCTTAAAAAATAAAGGCCTACCTTTGATGTCTAAAAAGATGTGGAGTGCTGCATGCAAAGGAGTATCCCCTTCCGTGAGGGAGATACTGCGGGGGTCTGCACCCTTGGTCAAGAGAAGAAACGCCAGCTCGAAGTCCTCATGTTTCAGGCACATGACAAGCGGCGTCTCCTGGCTGTCGTGGAGACCCTCGGGCAAGGCTGAGGAGGCAGAGGAGAAAGGCGCATCCCCATGAGGGATGTACCCTGTGCCAAGTGACCACCTGGCTCACCTGAGGAGGAGGGAACCACGTCTGCCTTATACTCCAAGGGAAGAGCTGATGCTGACCCGACTTCTGAGGCGAAGGCTTCCCAGAGCCCTCAGAGTGAAAGCCCAACTCCTTCCGGTGTCCCATTCATGGGCCGTGCCTCTCCCCACTCTCCTGCTCCCCTTCGTGTCCCAGGGCCCCGTCTTCAGCCCTGCCCGGGAGTGTGGACGGGGCCCGGAACAACGGAAACCCCAGTGGCTGCCTAACACCCTACCTGATACATAGTCGGTGATGGGGATATGAGCATGGCTTCCTACGTCCGTTGCTTCTATGACGCTTCTTCCTGAGGATGCCCATCTACCCTCAAATGGCATCTTCCCTGACACCTCTCCACCCCCAACATCAGCTTCCCTTTAGCTCAGTCCACGCCTCCCCTCTGTACCGCAGTCTCCCTGACCTGCACCCCTGCGATCCACACACCCCCACGCAGCAGCCACACTTTCACTTTGTCCCTGGTCCCCAGCAACCAATTCCAGGGAGGCGCTTCGTAAGCACTGGCTGACTCAGGAATAAAACAGGAAGCCCATGACCGCCGCAGTTTCCAGGCAAAGGTAGTAACATTCCACTCGAGGAATGGTTTTGAAGAAATAAACTATAGGAGGCATTCCATCGACCTCTTGGAACCTGTGGGGAACAGCCAGTGCCCAAAGGCTTTGTATGGCGCTTTGAGAGCAAAGGACCAATAAAGGACATTCCCTCTTAAACAGCCGAGCAAGCAGAAAACCACACGGCCGCAGTGCTCTTCCAAGAACCTGCATGCGTGAGCTCATTTAACATTCAAAACAGCCCTGAGAAAGAGGACTGTTAACGTTCCCATTTTATAAACGAGGACATGGAGGCAGATAGAGCATGCCCAAGGCCACCCAACCAGTAGTGGCATTAGTAGGAGGGTGGGAATTAGGGGCAGGAGGAGGCTGGTGTTTCCAACTCAGTTTTAAAATAAAACCCAATCCAGAGCACCTGGGTGGCTCAGTCAGTTAAGCGTCTGCCTTTGGCTCAGGCCATGACCTCGCGATCCTGGGATCGAGTGCCACACTGGGCTCCCCTGCTGGAGTCTGCTTCTCCCTCTCCCTCTGCTCTTCCCTCCTCTCATGCTCTCAGTCTCTCTCAAATAAATAAATTAAATCTTTACAAAATAAATTAAAAAAAAAACGCAATCCAGCAAGATGCTGGCTCTCTCCAGACATACATCCAGCCAAGTGTGATTGCACTGATTACAGCAGTAGATGTATCCACCCACCAATTATTCGGCTGTTTCTTTACAAAGAAGCATCTCAAATCCTAATCCACCGATTAGAAAAGAATGCTGGAGAGCTGACAGGGACTCACGCAGCATACTGGTTGCAGGGAAAAGTCCAGCCGGCAGTCGTGAGGAAAGGACCCTGTGCGCCACACCCGGGGCCAAGGGCCCCCCTGCACGCACCTGAGGTCTCTCACACAAGGCAGAAGAAAAGACAACAGAGGTGACTAGAGTTCACAAAGACGCAGAGTCCTACAAGGCCAGCACCCACTAACGGCATTAACCTGGTCGCTGTTGCAAAATGAGAAGCTATGGAGGAAGAGAATGGGCCAGAATTTAAAGGAGTCTCCAAAGTCAAGTGAAAGACCCGGTACCAGTGGTGTCCCAAGGGACAAGTCCCCAGTGTCCATCATGAGCATTCTCACCTCCACTGTCGATGAGGCAGCCCAGGAGCTGCATCCTCCGAGGGTCCCAGGCGCTGAGGCGGGGGATGACAGCGCAGAGGTCAAGGTCTGAGAAGTTGCAGCCCTTGATGAGGCAGTCTCCCAGCGGTGGCTCCCCGCTTACTTTGCGGGTCAGCAACAGAAGCACTTCCGGCCATTTCTGTTTCTCCAGTAAAAACTTGATGAAGGTGTTGGCGCAGTCACGGTTAATGTCACAGACCAGGTCAGGAGGAATTTCTTTCAAAAATAAGAATACACCACACTCCCAAAAAGGTTCATATGACTCCTGCCCCCAGATACCACCCAACACATTTAGGCATAATTAACAAGAATTATCCGTCGGTATTTTTAACCTCTGGGGGAAACATAAGCAAGTAATTACTTTGGGCAGTACTCAACCACTCGTAATTGTCAGTATAAGCACCGGAGGTGTGACCTTCTTGGGAAGGTCAGAAATATTTTAAGGGGAGTAGAGCCTGGCCCAGGAGAGCAGAATTGACTGTCTTGGAGATTACGTGAGTCAGGGCATTCTACTGAGATCAGAAGGGCAAGAGCCCAGCTTAAGTTCTGCATAATATTAAGAGTTGTTCTGCTTAAGGAGCACTAAAATACAGGGAGACACTATAGAATAATTAAAAAGTTAAGAGCTAAGAGCATTCTATAACTTGTCTGGCAACCCCACCAGTAAGAAAGCAGGAAGAAAGAGAAGGAAAGAAATCAAGAGTTAACCTAAATAAGAGCATTTAATTTGCATTTGCTAGTTTTTGCTTCCCACCATTCTCCAGGATTTCTAACACGAATATTCATTTTAATATTTAATATTTAACTTGAAAACAAGAAAAACAATTCTGTATGCAGGACCCTGGACTAGGTGCTCGACATCCATCATCTCAGCAGATTAGTACCCTAGTTAATGCAGGAGTGAAGGAACGGACACTTAAGAAGTTAAATAATTGGCCCAGGGTCACAGATCTGCTAAGTGGTAGAATTAAGATGAAAATGTAAAACTCCAAGCCTTAAACACTAAGATCTGCTGCATCCCCTGAAGAGCATTTTTGTTCCACTGGCCACCCCTTCCCTCATTCTCTGGAAAATTAAGAAATCTCAACCCTTTGAACGTGTCCATGCTGACTGCCAACCTAAAACATACTAAATTTCACCTACTTAGGGTTTCTAGAATCTTCCCTAATTATTACCTAAAATGTGTCATCTGAAGTCCTTTTCTAGAACTTTCCTGATTTCCCCACAATGAAAAAAAAATTAACATTCAATTCCACAATAACCTTATATACCAACATTAGCCAATATCTAGGGAAGAAAGAAATATCCGGGGTATTTATTTTTATTTTATTTTTATTTATTTATTTGACAGAGAGAGACACAGCGAGAGAGGGAACACAAGCAGGGGGAGTGGGAGAGGGAGAAGCAGGCTTCCCACGGAGCAAAGAGCCCGATGCGGGGCTGGATCCCAGGACCCTGGAACCATGACCTGAGCCGAAGGCAGACGCTTAATGACTGAGCCACCCAGGCGCCCCCGGGATATTTAAAAAGGGATCGTATAGGGGCGCCTGGGTGGCTCAGTCGTTAGGCGTCTGCCTTCGGCTCAGGTCATGGTTCCAGGGTCCTGGGATCCAGCCCCGCATCGGGCTCCCCACTCTGCGGGAAGCCTGCTTCTCCCCCTCCGACTCCCCCCTGCTTGTGTTCCCTCTCTCGCTGTGTCTCTCTCTGTCAAATAAACAAAATCTTAAAAAAAAATTAAAAAATAAATAAATAAATAAAATAAAAAGGGATCGTATAGGCAAAAGTACTTCTAGCAGGATACATGAAAAACCAGACACAGAGGGCGCCTGGGTGGCTCAGTTGGTTAAGCGACTGCCTTCGGCTCAGGTCATGATCCTAGAGTCCCGGGATCGAGTCCCGCATCGGGCTCCCTGCTCAGCAGGGAGTCTGCTTCTCCCTCTGACCCTCCCCCCTCTCATGCTGTCTCTCATTCTCTCTGTCTCAAATAAATAAATAAAAAATAAAATCTTTAAAAAAAAAAAAAACAGACACAGAGACTGACACTGGGGATGGGACTTAGGTACTAATGTTCAGGGTGGATGATACGGACTTTCTGCTGAATAACGTTCTGTGCTATTTGAATGTTTCACACATAGCTCATCACTTTCATGCTTTTAATTAATTGTTTTAAAGATGTCAGAAAAGAGTTCTAATAGGCATAAGTCATCTTTGGCACAACTAAATGTTATGAGGAAAGTTACCTTGCAGAGAAGAAAGAAGGCGCAAGAACCTCTGAACGACTTCTTGCTTCAGAAAGTTTTTAGGCAGTAGCCGGCTTCCTGAGTTCATGTACTTCACCAGCTGCTCAGAGGCCTTCCGGAATATGTCGGTCTCACTAACAGGTCCGTCACCATTGTTCAGTCCTGCAAAACAAGCACACGATGCCTCCGAATACAGAGATCACAGCTGAGGGAGATTGCAAAAGTTACCCCGGTTTGCCACCCTTCCGCGGAGTCCCTTATTTGCCCCATGACTTCGGGTCTCCTTCCATCAAGAGGTGGAGCCTATTCTCTTCCCCACCCTGGATTCCAGCCTGGCTTCCAGACTTGGTATGACCAATAGAATGCAGTGTGATTTTTGTCCTGGTTCTAAGGTGGGGCCTCAAGAGGCCTGGCTTAGTTCTATTCACTCTCTTGAGACCCTGGCCTCTGCCAAGTGAACAGGTCCAGTCTCGACTTCGGGGGGACAGGAGACAGCATAGAACAAAGAGGAATCAGTCCGGTTGTCCAAACTGAGGGTCCATAGATGTGAAAGAGCCTGGCCAAGATCAGCAAGACCACAGCCTCTTGGAGGAATTCAGTTAAAACTATGAGAACAACCCAGCCTAAACTGCTGGCCTGCAGGGTCACAAGCGAAATAAATGCTTGTTGTTTAAAGCGACTAAATTTGGGAGCAGTCTGTTACACAGCAATAGATAACTAACATAAGAGTTGAGGGAAGTGACAGAAACAGGAGGGCTTAGCACCACATGCCAGCCACCCATGCGTCTCACTGGCCAGCAGAAAAACCCGAGAAGAAGGAGCCACCTCTCTGGCCAAAGAAGGGAAGACAATATCCCCTTGGTTCAGTTTATTTGAGAAAGTAGCCATGAAAACCCCCCCTGACAGAATGTTGAAATGGGCAAATGTTTTATTTGCTATCAGGTGATACACTCAAAAAGCACTCTCGCTTAAAATAGAATATTACTGAGCACATCAGGGAGCAAAACTGGACGTGCTTTCACACCCAATGAAAAGGGCCCGGCCCACAGCATTAGGTGCTGTCACACTGTGCAGAGATGAACAAAGGTTCAATGTCGTGTTCCAACGAAGTAGGAACACTTTAAAAGAGATGGACTATTTGAAAATGAGAAAAAAATGAAAAACATCCTACCTTCATCAGGTTTCCCAGCAGTAGGCCCTGGGTCAAGGATTTGTGTGCAAGTAATTCACGAAGGAGGTGACGGGTGGGAAGTAGATTAGGGGTCAGAAGGAAGCCAGGTGGCCTTGCCTGATCCCCCAGGGGAGCTCTGGAGTGAGAGTACCCCTCACAGCTATTCCCATCCAAGGCCAGGAAGACGGGCTTTCAAATTCTCACCTCGATCTATCACTGGCTATAGGCTGCCCTGGGAGGATGTAAGTCCTCAGGCACTTCTAGTTTAAAGGAGCCCCAGCAAAACTGGCTCCATACGCTGTTCTCCTTGAGAGGAAGCCTTAGGTGCTAGCTTCCCAAAGTCAAGGCACCCCCACGTCGAGGGGCACACAAATGGTGAAAGGGATCCAAGGGATCCAAGCAGAGCTTCAACATTATCTGCTGTGCCTTCTGATGCACACCTGGGTCACCTTTCAACAAATCAAGTCAGAACACAAGAAACACACACATACACACACCGACTTCAGGGGCTCATTGCCCTCTACTCAAGAGACCTTCAGGTGCCAGAGAGAAGCAAGACCCACTTTAGCACCATCCTCCAGAGAAAAAGAAATGGAAACCACTTAGCAAAGGAAGACCTACATCACCTCAGCTGGAAGCCCAGAAAACATCTATGTGCTCTGACAGTGACTCGGCCCTCCCACCTTCATCCTAAAATACCTACGAATACACAGAAATGGTGAAAGCTCACATTACAGAGAAACAGGATCCTTGGAAAAGGAGCAACTTCCTTCACTATCATGTGTTACTTATCCCCCAGCCTCATGCCATTAAAATCTTTTCTAGAACAACATTCTTCCACTAGGGAAATTAGTATAAAAGTCACTTGACACTGAACAAAGATAGACTAAGATGGCCAGTATAATTAGATGCAGTTGTATAATAAATGCACGGCTGTGTGGTTCAGAATAGTTAAGCAATGGGTCAGAGAAAGTTCCACATGTCAGGAAAGAAACCAGAGAATGATACTAACAATGTAAAGACACATAGAAGGAAAGGTGCTGGCAAGGGTACCCCTGGGTAGATGTGGGTGACTTATTTATTACTCTGAATTTGTCTAGTTTTTTTCTAAATTTTCTATAAGCTTAGTAAGAGACAAAAGAAACATCAGAATATAAAGTTGCTTGTATATTATAATCACAGATTGCTTTTCAAAAGATGATTACGTAAGTGCTGAACAACACCAACAAAAAGACTGGATAAAATATGCCAAAGTATAATCACAATAAATTTTTCTTTTTACATAAAACTATGTTTTTACAAATTTTCTACAGTGATATTTAGTAAATACATAAGCAGATTTGAAATTAAAAATTAAAACAAAGAGATCTTCTGAAATTGCAACAGTGCTCAGAAGTGTTAGAAAATAGAAATAAATCATTTCAAAAAGAGATTTTGCCCTAGCCTGAAATTTTTCTTTCAAGCTAAAAAAGGCAAAACTGATTAAGTTTTAGTACACACATTTTATCAATTCAAATTTATGTCCCCATTTCATTTTTTATAAAAAAAAAGAAAAATGTATAATTATGAAAGCATGGAATACGACTAAATGACCAAATCACAAATATATTAATTGGGGGGGGGGGGCAGGTGAGTTTATGGAGAATTCATGTTTTCTTGTTTTCCTTTTCTATATTTTGTAATTCTTTTAAAGAAAACACTGCATTTATAGTAAGGAAAAAGTATCATGAGCATCCTTTAGGTCGATTCCAGATGCCTGCATTTACTGAAAACAGGGCACCGTCTTTGGTGCTGAGGGATGGTAAGATGACGAACCAGGGCCTCTGCGTCCCAGGCCCCATCCGTGGGGAAAACCAACACAAAGAGAAGGTTCCAGGGTCCTCTGAGTGCTGTGTCCGAGGTGCCTGCATGAGCACAGAGCAGAAAGCAGCCGGCTCCCACTGGAGCAGCAGAGAGAAGGCCTCGGAGGCCTGGAATGGTTCTCACTCTGAGTGAATCACAGATTACAAACCCTGAGAAGGAAGGCTCCAATCCTGTTCTTGGTCCAGAGAAGAGAGAATCGACAGCGGCCAGAGAGGTAGGTGTGCTGCCACCTGGTGGTGGCCGTGAGAGGCAGGTAAAAGCAGTTAAGAGTTTTCATTTTCCACCGCGGTCACCCAGTCAACCACAGTCCAGAAGCAGATGATCCTCCTTATGACAAATCGTCAGAAGGTCAGTAGTACGGGTGCCTCGGTGGCTCAGTCGGTTAAGCCTCCGACTCCTGGTTTCGGCTCAGGTCATGATCTCAGGGTTGTGGGATCGAGCCCTGCGCCGGGCTCTGCACTCAGCACAGAATCTGCTTGAGATTCTCTCTCTCCCTCTCTCTCTGCCCCTCCCCCCATGCTCTCTCTCTCTAAAATAATAAATAAATAAATACGGAAAAAAAAAAAAGGTCAGTAGTAACCTAATGCTCTGTCACAGTGCCTACATCATTCTCATTTCACCTGACCAGGCAGGCATTTTATCATCCCATTATCATCACAAGAAGTGTGAGTACAGTATAGTCAGGTATTTTGAGAGAGAGAGAGACAACATTCACATAACTTTTATTACTGCAGACTGTTATAATTGTTCTATTTTATTATGAGTTGTTGTTAATCTCCCACTGGGCATAATTTATAAATCAAACCTGATGGGATGTATGTATAGGAAAAAACAGTACATACAAGGTTCAGTACTATCCACGGTTTCAGGCATCCACTGGGAGGCTTGGAAGTATCCCCTGCAGATAAAGGGGGACTGCTGTATACAGTCCTGACTACTTAGAGTAAAGCCTTGTTCCTCCAAGTGGGCTCTGGCTTCCCCTGGTACTTTGCAAGAACTGCAGAATCTCAGGTCCTGCCCTGAACCTGCTAAATCAAAATCTGCATTTTAACAGGCTCCCAAATGGTTCCTGTTAACAATGGGAAGCTCCAGGGCGCCTGGGTGGCTCAGTTGGTTAAGCAACTGCCTTTGGCTCAGGTCATGATCCCAGAGTCCCGGGATCGAGTCCCGCATCGGGCTCCCTGCTCAGCGAGGAGCCTGCTTCTCTCTCTGACCCTCCCCCCTCTAATGTGCGCTCTCTCTCTCTCATTCTTGCTCTCTTAAATAAATAAATAAATAAATCTTTAAAAAAAAAAGACAATGGGAAGCTCTGTTTAGAGAACAGCAGAAATCTTCAGCAAGACCCTTCATTTCACACCTCGGTGCAAAAGCCACCCTCTCCAAAGTCATCATCACCATAATCATTAAAATGTTGCACAGCAACGCTCAGGATGAGCGAGGGGTGAGAACATCTTTTATCCTAGTCTCTCAGTTAGAATGCTGTTCGTCTGGGTACAAAAACCTAGCATCCTGATGGTGCTTTACTTGGGGCCACAGATGTAAAAAAACAAAAATCATTAAGTCCGTGGACTCAGGTCAGGAGCCAGGGTACCCAACTCCCCAGCAGAAGCTCTTCCCAAAGATAGTGTGCGTCCATCAAGCCCATTAATGTGTGAGGATGGGGAGGGATTAAAGGCCATAAAATCTTCATTTTTATGACTGGAGATCTACATTTATGCCCATGGCCCCAGGCCCTCCCTTTGCCTGTCTTCTCAGCTACTACTCTGGCTTAAAAGACCATGCTGGGACTAAAGTCTAAAACTACACTATCCACTACAGTGGCCACTGTATTTAAAATAAAATTAGAATTTCAATTCTTCTGTTGCATGAGTCATGCAGATTTCAAGTGCTCAAAAGCCATAGGTGGCCAGAGGCTATCCTATGAGACAGAGCAGATATAGAACATTTACATCAGTACCGAAAATTATATTGCATGGTCCTCATCTACAAAGATTCCCCAGCCCCACCTCAGGTTTTAAAGTTTATGCCACTGGCAAAATCTTAGAAACAAA
The DNA here is from genome assembly GCF_054177405.1 of Leptonychotes weddellii. NCBI lineage: Eukaryota > Metazoa > Chordata > Mammalia > Carnivora > Phocidae > Leptonychotes > Leptonychotes weddellii. The sequence goes on from NC_138369.1 coordinate 55,968,038, forward strand.
ATGCATGCATACAACTCTATACAGCTGTATGGATGCACAAAGTAACCGTGCTACTCAGTACAGACGTCATATTCCAATACTGACGTCTACAAGGGTTCCACCGCTAGGGGTCTTTGGGAAGTACGCTACCCAGAAGACTCCAACTCGCTAGCCCTGCCTCATAACTGGTCATCCTCAGCTTGTCCGATTTTTATCAGTTTCTTTTGATTTTTGTGATTCCATGTTTCCCTACAGTCTTTCAATATTCTTCTAGCATGGCAAGGAAAAATTCATGGTCGATGGTCCAGAATACTTTAAAGTAACCAAACATCCAATAAGTTTACCAAGGAGTATCAGGGGCTGTAGGCTTCGCTGTATCCACTGTCATCACAAACTACCCAGTGAGCCAAAAGGAAGCCTTGGAAGGAGGCACATTCCTCTTGAATGTGCTTTTCTTCCCAAGCGAGCATAACTGAATTCTAATAAGTAAAAGGGAACCAGCTGCTTTTCTACTGAGTCTCTTCTCCTGGTTCCAAATCTGGGCCACAAATCTAGCTGGTGAAGGTAGAGAGGAAAGGAGGGTTAGACCCTATCTCAGAAACTGAGCTGTTTTTAGGATTAGCAGATATTCAAAGATTCTATTATGCTCTCCCGAAAAAAAAAACTGAAAAAAATCAAAACTTTAAAAACTAAACAGGATAGCATGGCTTATGCTAAAGCCTATACCACTAGATATAGCCTACACATACACATATACAGTATTCTAAGAATTAAGGTTAGAAATAATTGCAAACAAAAAAATTAAATGCAAGCAAAAAATCTGCAAACAAATCAGCCATTTTCTACCATTAACTGGTGGTCCTTTTTTGTTGTTATACTAAAACCTGGAAATTCGCTAGCAAAGAAATCTGTTCAGTTAGTTTCTATTTCTCAAACAGTAGAACCCATCCTGAAGCTGAGATTACAGGCATAAACTCTCAGAAAGCATCTCACAGTGACTTATTAATTTGCTACTTCACAGAAGAAATCACAAGTCCTTAACACGGGGGTCTTTTAAAAACTAAATATATGTATCAGTTTAAAAAAAAATCCATGAAAAATAGAGAACTCTGCAAATACACTTCTTTCCCCTCATTTCAGTGATCTCACAGAAACAACAGATGATATTTTAAATAAGTAAATGAAAATGAAAACATGGAGCAATGAGGGGCAGGGACGTTAAATGAAAAACAGCTTCTCCCCCATGTGAAAATTTCCTGACCCTGGCAATTGCGATGACCCCCACCTGTCCAACTGCATCCCACTCCAACACATACACCCCGCCACCTACTTACCCACTCCAGGGGCGGGGGAGTGTTTCTGGGGAAACACATCCAAATAACTTCAGTAAACACACTAACCATCTATTAAGTATTAATCAGTCCAGTCCTTCATTCATGCACACAGACCATCCAAAGAGCAGAAGATAATTAAAGAAAAGCAATAGCACAAAAGAGAAACAAGAAAGTGAATCTACTCACCCCAAAAGAAACAAATAATTCAGAGAAGAGGAGGATGTTCTTTTAGAAAAAAAAAAATTCAATATTCTCAAATGCCATTCAAGAAGAGGTGGCACATATAAAACAAGCAAAAGCTGCCATGGATGAGAAAAAAATCAGAGAGCAAGAGTTCTTAGAAATTAAAACTGAGTTTCCAAATTAAAACAAATGCAATGGGCAAGCTGAGTTATAAAAGGAAAAGCTGTAGACCAAGTTAAAGGTCTGGGAAGAAAAAATACCTAGAAAACAGTAGGGAAAAGTAGAGAGACGTGTTATAAATTCAGGAAGCTCAGCCATTTAATACTTGCAGCAAAGAGACATCAGAAGGGAACAAAATGATAGAAGATAAATTTCCCTGAGCTAAAAAAGTTAGATTGAGAGGGGCCAACAAGAGCCAAGTGAGAAGAATGTATAAGAACCCACACCAAGAAACTTCCCAGGGACATTTCAAAACTCGAAGGACAGAAAAATCCTAGAAGGGAAAATAAATGAGACTGACATCAGACTTCTAATCAGTAGCAAATGGAGGTTAGAATACAATGACACAATTTCCTCAAAGTTGGGAGGAACAAGGTTTTACAGCATATTTCATAAATCTAAGATCCTGTGCATTGTCCTACACACCAGAAACAGCTGCATCAAACTGACCCATCACTGATGGTAAAACACATTCCAATTTTAAAGATGTGGGGAGAATCTGCAAATTTAGAGTCCATGAAATACAATGCCTATATTCGAAAATACAATGCCCATATTCAACCAATATAAAGACAACATAAAGACATTTTCAAAAACTCCGTAAGTCCATGCCTCCTCCAGAAGAAACTTACTTGAGTAGGTATACTAACAGATCAAGAGAGAAATCTAAACAGACAACATGAGCCACAAAGTCATATATGAGTGCAAGAACTAAAGGAAGCATTTATACACACACACACACACACACACACACACACACACTGGGGCTGAAGTCTAAATAAAAAGTCTAAATAAGGTCCAAACAGTATGTATGCGTACATACGTGTATACACATAGGGTTCATTAAACTGGGACGCTTAAATGGTATCACATTGAAAGAGCGAAGTTTTCAGGACGTTTGGTGGTTCTTTTCTATGGGTTCTGCTATGCTACCAGTTGTAGAATGTAGTTTACATAACCATTTACATAATCATACTACCACCATGTAAATGCCATTTACTTGGTTTTTCATTTCTACAATTCATCTATGGATGAAGCCCAGAAAACTCAGAGCTAAGGAACAGAATGGAAACGACACAAATGACATTACTGGGCAAAATTCATCAGTTGGAGCTAACTTGTTGCATTTCATCCTATACAGCAGCCAGTCAATAGATGCTGTCCCAAACTAATATAAACCATATCTATTTCAGAGATATGAATGTATTTTAAATTGTTGGTTGTAGTTGCTTCGGAGGAGTAGCCTTGATGTTTTGTTAGCCCCTCTTCTGTATGACTTTTTTTCCTTTTTATACTGTGTGCATGCGTGGGGAAAAAAAAAAAAAATCACCCAAACTGCCCAAAGGTGGACCTGGCAAAGTGATCGGGATGTCATAGACACTCTCTAAATAAGAGTTGTCTCTGTCTTTCAAAAAAAAGCAAACAAGTTTTCCAAAGACTGGGGGTCTCACTTCCATCTTCATATACTAAGAAAGTATAAACTGATTTGTATCTCATGTCACAGGATCCGTTTTACCACCCATCTCCCAAAAAGTTATTTCACTAGAAGCTGTACCTGATAGGTCCTTAGAACATGCAGCCAGCTTTGCCAAGTGACTGTTGATTTTCTCAATGGCTTTGAAGTTCTTATTCCTCTTCAGGACATCCATGGCAGAGCGGGACTGTCGATCCAGCAGGGTAGGGTCTGCCCCAAAGCTCAGGAGCATCTGCACATCCTCTGTTTGCCCTAGACCGGGCCAAAAGGAGAAAGGGGGGCTGTCATGGTCCCTTCCATAAGGAGACGTCCCCATGAGTGCTCTTCCTCCCAGCTCCCTGCCCAAGCAGCCTGGGGCAAGGGGACCAGTGTCGCTCTGCTCCTAGAATCTAAACTGCTGGCCTTGGACAATCCACCCAACTCCCCGAAGCAAGGAGTCCTGTGTGGAGTGGGTAGGACAATAGCTCTGAAGAGGTTCAGAAGTGCGCTCCTCTCTACCTTTCTCCCCTCTCCCTGGCAACAAGCAAGGAGAAGGGGAATCTGGTTCCTAGGCAACAGTTACAGCTGTAAGGATAACAGCGAGCTGTGACTTCAGATTTCTTTATTCCCTAGAGAGGAAACAGAATATTCTTCCAGAAAAAAAAAAGCCTGTCTGGGGATCGGAGAAGAAAGTGGCAATTGCTTTTGCATCAGGGTCTTTTTGTTGTCACTGTTTCCACCCTCCCAGCCCCAACCCTCTGGCTGCCAGCTCCATTTGCTGCTTTGACGTATCTATTTGCCAAGCATCAAGGTGTCTCCATGATCACAGATGCCACAGTTTTCCGAATGGAACAGGTGTATCCCTGGGGGTACAAAGACTGACGTGGGCACAAAGAGTTCAGCAAATCAATGCCTGATCCCCAGCTTCCATACCCATGCTTTCCTAAAATCCCCTGCCCGGACAAGACACCTGGACTCCAGGTACTGTCCTGTTCAGGGCGCTCTCCTTTTCCATCTCCCCAGTCACAACTGCCCTTCTTGCATTTACAAAAATGAGACAAAATTAAAAAGTCAAACTTTTGGGCGCCTGGGTGGCTCAGTTGGTTAAGCGACTGCCTTCGGGTCAGGTCATGATCCTGGAGTCCCTGGATGGAGTCCCGCATCAGGCTCCCTGCTCGGCAGGGAGCCTGCTTCTGCCTCTGACCCTCCCCCCTCTCATGTGCTCTCTCTCTCTCATTCTCTCTGTCTCAAATAAATAAATAAAATCTTTAAAAAAATAAAAAAATAAAAAGTCAAACTTTTTACCCTCAGAGTATCTCACTGAGGCAGGCAGAATTCCAAGACAGTCCCCAGGATTCCCAACCCCTGGTGCACACACACCTTCTCCCCCAGTTACTCAATCAAATATGAATCTAAATGTGATGAGACTTTGCAAATGTAATCAAGGTCCCAAAGCAGTTGACCTTAAGATAGGGAGATTACCCTGATCTAATCACATGAGCCATAAAGGTCAAAGGTCTAGAGGTCAGGAAGAGGGCAAAGATTTAAAATATGAGAGGAAATAAAAATATAAATAAATAAATAAAATATGAGAGGGAAGTGATTGCATAAAAAATTCTCCCCTGCTGGCTTTGAAGAGAGAGGGGGCCACACAACAAGGAATGTGTGTGCCCTGCAGAAGCTGAGAGCAGCCTCCGGCTGACATCCAGCGAGGGAACAAGGACCTCATTCCTACAACCAGAGGGAACTAGATTCTGCCACAACCATGTGACCTTGAAAGAAAGCCCACAATTCCAGATGAGAACACAGCCTCTGTCAGTACCTTGATTTCAGCCTCGGGGGACACTGAGCAGAAAACTCAGTCACATCATTTCAGACTACTGACCCCCAGAACTGTGAGCTGGTAAATGGGTGTGCTTTTGAGCCACTAAGTTTATGGTGATTTGTTACAGAGAACTAATTACTAATTAATGTATTGCCCCAAAGGCGGTGAAAATTCCTGACTTCCAGAGTGTCCACTGAAGGGAAAATTAGGTGCCTGCCAAGCCCCTTTTAAAAGGCGCTACAGGGTGCCTGGGTGGCTCAGTCGGTTAAGCGTCCGACTCTTGATTTAGGCTCTGGTCATGATCTCAGGGTCCTGGGATCAAGCCCCGCATCAGGCTCCACGCTCAGCAGGGAGTCTGAGATTCTCTCTTCTCTCCCTCTCCCTTCGCCCCTCCCCCTGCTCCAGTGCTCTCCCTCTTTCTCTCTCTCTCAAATAAAGCTCTAAAAAATTAATAAAATAAAAAAATAAAAGGTACTATAATCTACCCTCCTCTTACTGCCCTCCAAAATTACTATTTTCTTCTTTAATAATTAATTACAGAAGATTTTAATATATTTCTGTTGCTTTATCTGTAGTAATAATTTTGTAATAATTAAATCTAGAAAAAAAATTAACCCCTAGAGTCTTAAATCACAGACATTTTTTTCTAATTTAAAGCTATACAAGTACTTTTATTCCAGAAGATCACTGGATGACTAATAAGACTTTCAAGCATAAACTATATGAGGGTAAACTTCTTTCTGAAAAGGAAACTAGAAATATGATCCCAAAAAAAGGAAGGCACAATTTGATATTTTTGACTATTAAAGAGCTAGTCCACAATTTTTTAAATACATGTTAGAGGGTATCAAGTTGCTGTAGTATTTATATTCTATTACATGCAACTAAAGGAGTGAGATAATAGTTTTATTTTAAAATATTTGTGTACACAATTCTGAAAATTACCTTTTCTTACATATTTTTGACTCACAGATAAAAAAGTCTACGTGTCAATGTAAAAACATGTAAAGAGGTACATAGGTTTTCAAAATTCTTGACGATAAGGAAGCAAAATTTGAAAACATACTAGACTTTTTTTTTTAACTGACTGCATCCATTAGCCCTTTTCCTGATAACAACACCTCAGTTTTCCTTTGGAAAAGCACCTTTCCCCCGCGTTTTCAGCCTACCTGATTTGATGGGAGTAAACACATTCAGTCACCACGACATACTCCACCACCGCCCCAGCCCGAGCTCGGGGGGGGGGGGGGATAAAGATCTGACCAGAATCTGACCAACCAGATCATTCCATTCTCGGCTCTGCCCCAGCACCAGATCCAGGGGTGAACACCTGACCAGGATCTAGCCAATCAGATCATGCCATCCTCCTGGCTCTACTGATTGGTTCATGGAGGCATGTGACCAAAGTCAAGTTATCGAGACTCATTCCTAGGACTTTAACTGAAATACTGAGTAGAGATATCCTCTTTGGCTGAGACTGACAAATAGGCATAATATAAATCTAATATCAGCTGGCTTCAACGGAAAGAGAGCCTGCCTAAGAATGAACCTAACGCAGAAGAAAGCAGAGCTGGGAGACAGGGCAGATTCTTGAAGACGTCTCTGGAGCACCTGGAGCAAACTCTGGACGATTGAGTCACATGAGCCAATAAATTCCCTTTCTTGCCTAAACCAGTTTGAGTGTCTGTAGCCTGTAACCAAGTCAGATGCAACTACTGATCTGGCCTCATGTCAGTTCCAGAAGGTGATACTAGGCTTTGGGTCCCGCTGCTGGGCCCTGGTAATTCCCTGAGCCTGAACCCCTGGGCCTCCCAAACCACATGGATCCGGAGCCAGGAGGACCATCATAACAACGTCCACCCACCAAAATGCCAACAGAACTGATGATTTCAGAGGTTCTATGATGCTACAATTATTTTAAATGGTGAATTTGGAATTTGGGCCACATTAAAGTATCTGGAGAGTTCCTGACTCTCCATGTATCAGAAAAGTATTCAAGGTGGAGATAATCTCATACACTATTGGGGCAACCTTTCTAGGGTTCAAGTTAACAATAGCTTTCAAAAGCCAAATACATCCCACCATGCTAAAAACATCCTCAAACTGCACATATGTTTTTACTTATACATTATAGAATATTTGTGGGGGAGCGCCTCGGTGGCTCAGTTGGTTAAGCAACTGCCTTCGGCTCAGGTCATGATCCTGGAGTCCCGGGATCGAGTCCGGCATCAGGCTCCCTGCTCAGTGGGGAGTCTGCTTCTCCCTCTGACCGTACCCCTTCTCGTGCACTCTCTCTCACTCTCTCAATAAATAAATGAATAAATAAATAAATAGAATGTGGGGAAAAAATCATAAGATATTGGTAACATTGGTTTCTCAGGTTAAAGGACAGAGACTCTCAATGTATACTTTTTGTATCTTTTGATTTGTGAATGTAATCTATTTAAAATTTAAATAAAGTGAGTTTATCCAAATAAATAAAATGCACAGTTCTTTGAACAAGCAATCTCTCAACTAGGAAATAATCCTACAGATATATTCTCACCAGTTCACAAAGATGTATATAGGAAAATATTCTCTGAGCATTGTTTCTGGTAGCAAAATAACCTGAAAACCATTTAATCATCCATCAGCACAGTATAGTCATGTCAGAGAATACTGTGAGCTGTTAAAAAGAAATGAAATAGGGAAAGATGGCCAAGATTATTGTTCAGGGAAAAAGCAAGTTGCTAAATAGAATATAGAATATGTGCACATTCATATTTAAAAGAGGAAAAGAAAAATTGGCAAGACTCACCAAAAAAAATGCTTGGTAGACTTTGTGAAAGAGAATTTACTTTTTATCACTATCTTTTTAAAGTGTTTGAATTCTTTTTTTTTTTTTACCAAGAGCATGCCTTTCAATTTCTTTTTATTTTTTTACCTTTAAATTTTTTTGATTGAACATACCATAAAATTCATCCTTTTAAAGTGTATAATTTAGTGGGTTTCAGTATATTTAAGAAGTTGTGTAATCATCACCACTATCCAATTCCAGAACATTTCATAAGAAACCTTATATGCATTGGCAGTCACTCCACATTTCCTCCTGCCCCTCCCCCAGGGCAACCAGTAATCTGGTTCTGTCTCTAGGGATTTCCTTATTCTGGACATTTCATATAAATGAGATCATGCAATATGTAACCTTTTGTGTCTGGTTTCTTTCCCTCAGCATAACGTTTCAAGGTGCATCCTTATTGTAGCGTGTATCAGTATTTTGTTCTTTTTTATGGCTGAATAATATTGCATTGTCTGGATGTACCGCATTTTGTTTGTCCATTCAGCAGTTGGAGATTTGGGTTGTCTACATGATTTTGGTTGTTATGAGTAATACTGCTATGAGCATTCATGTACAAATGTTTGAATATGTTTTCATTTCTGTGAGGCATAAATACCTAGGAGTAACATTGCTGAATCATATGGTAACTACTTGAGTAAGTGCCAGACTTTTTTCCAAAGCAGATGCACAGTTTTTCATTCCCACCACCGTGGGTCCCAAATTTTCCACATCCTTGTCAATACTTGTTGCTGTCCACCTTTTTTTATTTCAGCCATCTTGGTGTGGAGTGTACTTCTGATTTTTAAACTAGTTTTTGAAAGGTGATTCAAAGAAGCCTATATGAAGGGGTGCCTGGGTAGCTCAGTTGGTTAAGCGTCTGCCTCTGGCTCAGGTCATGATCCCAGGGTCCTGGGATTGAGCCGCTCGTTGGGCTCCCTGCTCAGCGGGAAGCCTGCTTCTCCCTCTCCCACTCCCCCTGCTTGTGCTCCCTCTCTCTCTCTCTGTCAAATAAATAAAATCTTTTTTAAAACAGAAGCCTATATGAACAATGAGACCAGTAGAATAGAACAGAAAGTCCAGAATTAGTGGCATCTCAAATTCCTGAGGTCATGAGAACACTTTTAAACAAATGATGCTGAGACAAATAGGTAGCTATCTGGAAAATGGTAAAACTAGATCCTTACATGAAACTCCAATGGATCAGGGATCTAATGTTAAAAAGGAAACCATAGAGGCACCAGAAAAAAAAATAACTCTTTAACTTGGATGTTCAGAAGGTTTTTTTAACTCTGACTCCAAATACAGGAGCAATAAATCAATAGATTGATAAATTTGACTGCATAAAAAGAAAACATTTGCATGACAAAAAAGCCCAAAGTCAGAAGACAAATGACAAACTGGGAGGGGAGATTCATAACTTATACCACAGACAAAGAGCTAATGAACAAAGAATTCTTAAAAATTGAGGACAAAGGACCAAAATCTCTGTAGAAAAATGGGAAACAGACATGAACATATAACTCGACAAAAAAAGATTAAAAAATGGTTCTCAACTGTATTTTAAAAAATCCAAACTCACACATAAATAAAGAAATGCAAATTAAAACAAACTTGAGATACCAATTCACCCCTCTCAGACCAGAAAAAACTTAGAAATGCAACAACAAAATTCTGTTGGTGAGACTGTGGGGAAAGAGGCACTCTCCTCCATTACGGGTGGTTGTGCAAATTGGTACCATCCTTCCGAATGGAGATTTGACAATATCTAACAGACCTACATATGCATTCATGCATATGAACGAATATGCAATGATTTCCAGGACATACTGTTAATGAAAAAAAAGCCAGGTGCCAGGCAGAATCTATAGAATGGGGCCCTCCATGTAAAAAAGGAGGTATAAGAAAACACACATATGTCTGCTCATTACTGCAAAAGGAATCCAGAAAGAATGAGCCTAGAAAAAAAAGAAAGAAAGAAAGAAAGAAAAAGAAACTGATCACCTACAGGGGGTGAATGGGAAAGGGGCAGAAAAAGGGGGTAAGTGGAAACTTAGTGGGGTCAAGGGACGAGGAAGAAGTGACACTTCTCTGAGTATGTCTTTCTACAAAGTTCAGACTTCTAGAACCATAGTAATGTTTTACATATGTGCCTTCCACATACCAAAATATAAACAAAACCAATCAGGATGTGAGGAGAACCCTAAAATGGAATGCAAACACTGAAAAATATACCTAAGTGTACTACAAATGAGCAAAATAACCATAGTAAATGGGGGGGAGGAAAATAACTTAGCATCTTGACTAGATGCTATAAAACTGAAGACAAAAAGAACTAAACACAAACATAAAATGAACATAAACAAACATACATCTATTTAGTAGATGTGTTTCTCAAAGGGACATGGGTTAGCAAGTCTGAAACTCATAAAACTGAACAAGTAAATATATTATAGATGAGAGATGTTACAAATTTTAAAAGGCTAAATGACCATGGTGTTGGACCGGAATCAGAGGTATCAACATAAACTCATGGTTTTTAATACAGAGACACAGTAATACAGATGTGTGTATCCATGGGTTAGTACATGACCACATATTTCTTCCCTCCATCTGCTGAGAAGGCCTAGAAATAATGACACTCCAGTAACAATGATCAAACCAAGTAGCAGGCCTTGTTTTCTACACCATTCTTTAACAAAAAGTTAACAAAAGGAGCTGGGGATCCTTGGAGGAATGGGAGACACAGAAAATTCAAGGTGAGCCTGAAGCAACCTGTGGTGTCTGAAAGTAAGGAAGTGCTCAGAAAAGGATGGGGCTTGTCAAAGGAACACGGGAGCCAATCAGAAGAAAGGAGTGCCTAATGGCCAAAGCTGAAACAATTTGAGCAACTATGGATTTTATCCCATAGAGTAAATATCCATGAGTCCATACATACATACATACATACATACATACATACAGAGAAGGGACAGCTCTTCATTGCAACAGAATTCCAAGTAATAAATGTAGAAGGAAAGAAGAAAATAAAAAATCAACATTAATCGAAGATCACAGTGATAGCTGATGCTGACAAGATCCACCAATGAATATAAAATTAGTGCGCAAAAATTTGAAGAGAAGCAGGGTATTTGCATAGCCTCAAAGTATCTCCTCCAAGATATTTAACAACTACAAAGGGAAAGATGGTAACTTTACAATGGAGAAATCCCACGGATCCCACCTTAACCAACTAATCGAGGTTAACATCACAAGATATATTGGCATGATGAACTCCTTAATATAATGCAGAGAAGACCACAAACTCATTTCTGTTGTATTCTTAGCAAAAATGCATAACTTTATTCCAATCATGAGAAAAACATCAAACAAACTCAAACCGATAGACCACCTACAAAACAACTGACCAATCCTCTTCAAAAGGGTCAAGGGCATGGAAAACTGAGGAACTGTCAAAGACTGGAGGAGACTAAGGAGCCCTGACAAGTAAATGCAGTGTGGGTCTCCAAACGGACAAAGGACATTAGTGAAAACAAGGGTGAAATGCGCATGAGGTCTGTGTATTAGTTGACAGCATTCTGTCAATGTTAACTTCTTGATTTTGATAACTAAACCCTGACATATAACATGCTAAGATTAAGGGAAGCTGGGTGAGGATATACAGAAACTCTTGGAACTATTTTTGCATCTTTTCTGTATGTCTAAAATTAGTTCAAATTGAAGATTTAAAAAAAAGGTGAGCTCTCCCGAAAGAGAGGAAGAGGATGTGGGTAGTGAGAGAGAGGTGGAATTAAAAGGAAGAGAAGCAGCCTATAAGAGTCGTGAAGGCTCGTTCGGTAGAGGCCAGGGGGGCAGCCCATGTTACACCTGCATGAAGAAAGGGCCGTCTCTTGACTTCTTATGTTTATTCTCCCATGTTTCAGAAAGTCAGGAAGGTTTCAGAGTTTGTAAGAAATAGTGTTCAGTTGTGCTGTCCCATATGGCAGCCACGAGGCACAGAGGTGGCTACTGAGCACTTAAGGTGTGGCTAGTCAACAAGGAGCTGGGCTAGCAGAGCAAAATACATGCTGGATTTCAAAGACTCAGCACACAACTGAAACACAGAATGTAAAATGTCTCCATACTTTTTATACTAATTACACAGGGCAATGATGGTATGTTGGGTAGATGGGTTAAATAAAATGTATTATTACAATTAATTTCACCTATTTTGCTTTACTTTTTCACAGGCCTACCAGAAATTTTTAGAATTTTGTATGTGGCTCTCAGTACGCTTGTACTGGAAAGCACTCATTTAGGTCCCAGGAAATGGAATGCTTGCCAAGTTATCAATGCATACAGTAGGTATCCAAGGCTCCGCGTGCATATAAACTACCCAAACACTGCTCAACCCGCCTGGATTTCAGGAGACTTGGAGTTGTGTTTCTTTGCAAACCAAAGAGTCTTGCCTAGAAATCCTTTTCCTTGGGCATTTTCTGGCTGGGGAAGTGTAAGGAGAGCACAGTGATTGGAGGCAAGATTTGAACCGTAAATTACCAGGCTAACAAGAGCTTTAGCACAGAGGTGTGCTGGAACCAGCTCACACCAGTCCACGAGGGCCAACTGTCGAATACCCAGAAATGCTACAAGATGGTTGGTAAACACAGCCATTATTAACTAACTTATTTAAACTTACAATAAATAAATCACATTAAAAACAAAACTCATCACTTCCTAATTATTTTACTATGCTCTGCTATTGTCTATGATGAGGTTTCTTTACATCTATCTTAACATGGATCTGTGTGGGGGCGCCTGGGTGGCTCAGTCGTTAAGCGTCTGCCTTCGGCTCAGGTCACGACCCCAGGGTCCTGGGATCGAGCCCCGCATCGGGCTCCCTGCTCAGCAAGAAGACTGCCTCCCCCTCTGCCACTCCCCCTGCTTGTGTTCCCTCTCTCTCTGTGTCTCTCTCTGTCAAATAAATAAATAAAATCTTAAAAAAAAATTGATCTGTGTGGTAAAAATACAATATGATGGTATGCTACTGCACATGTCCCAGCCCCATATTCAATGATATCACATTAATAGCCTGAAATCAACCATGGTGGGAGTATTTATACCAAGGAAATTGGCAAACACCACAATTCGGGGCTTTTCTTTTTGAAGACCCAGTTGTCAAACATTTGCCAGAATACCATGGTCTCTCAGAGGGTACTGAAATTCAAGGGACACCAAAAAGACAGTACCAAGTGTTGGCAAAGATTTAGAAAAATTAGAACCTTTGAGCATTGCTGGTGGGAGCATAAAATGGTGCAGCCACTTTGGAAAATGGTCCGGCAGTTCTTCAAGAGATTAAATATAGAGTTACTAAGTGATCCAGCAATACCACTCCTAGGTATCTACCTGAGAAAAATGAAAATATATTCCAAAAGCAAAGACATATATGTAAAAGTTCACAGCAGCATTATTCATAATAGCTGAACAAATGTCCATCCGCTGATGAATGGACAAATAAGATGTGCTTCATCTATACAATGGGATATTATTTGGTTTGAAAGCATGCTCAGTGAAAGAAGCCAGTCACAAGACTGTATGATTCCATTTATATGAAATACCCAGAATAGGCAAGTCCACGGACACAGAAGGTAGATTAGTGGTTGCTTAGGGCTGGAGAGGGAGGGGGAAATGGGGAGTGACTGCTAATGGAGACAAGGTTTCTTTTAAAAATGATGAAAATGTTTTAAAATTTGATTGTGGTAATGGTTGCATAACTGTGAATGTACTAAAAACACGGATTTGGATGCTTTAAACAGGTGAATTATATGGTATGTGAATTATATTTCAATAAAGCTCAAAATAGTATCTATAGCTCACCCTTTCTCCGTTTGCCCAGATGTGGGCTCCTGGGACCCAGTCCAGTGAGGAATAACATTAGAGAAATACCCCTCACTGTGCTCCTCCAGGACATGCTGAAGACACAAAACTCTAAGTTCCCAGGAGGACCTAGCAGGCCAGGGGTCCCCAACCGGACACCTCCGGGCTCTGTCTAGTCCACAGGCGTGTTTAATTTTGAGCAGACATTTTATAATCATGAGTTGTCTTATTTTTTTTTTTTTTAAAGATTTTATTCACTTATTTGAGAGAGAGAGAATGAGAGACAGAGAGCATGAGAGGGAGGAAGGTCAGAGGGAGAAGCAGACTCCCTGCCGAGCAGGGAGCCCGATGCGGGACTCGATCCCGGGACTCCAGGATCATGACCCGAGCCGAAGGCAGTCGCTTAACCAACTGAGCCACCCAGGCGCCCCAAGTTGTCTTATTTTTTAAAAATCCATCTTTCCAACGTCTCCTGCCATCAGAAGATGGCCTAGTTCCCATGATCGGCAGGAGGCTGTGGCCACACCAAGCCAAACTCCCCAGCCCTCCCTGTCACCTCCCTTCCACGGAGGCTGGGAGTCCATTACCATTCATCATCACAGCTATAACATTATTACAGAACAAAATGTGCTGTCTCCATGGGTTTCCAGAAAGGCGAGAGGCATCAGAGAGCCTTCCTATTTCACAGGCTAACAAGGTATGTCTGCATCAAAAGAAGCAGCTTGTCCTTGCATGCACCAGCCTCACTCTTCCTCGCGGCCTGTCTGGCCCTGGCGAGTATGGAGGATGAAATCCCTGTGTTAGATTCTACAGCGGCCAAGAAGCAGGACCACGTGTGTGGTCTGGTTCACAGTGTATCTCTGGTAACTAGCGTAGATTTGACATGAATTAAAGCACTTAGTACCGCGTCATGAGGGAGAGAACAAGTGCAGCCAGAAGCCCCTGTCCTTGAGACATTCAATCCCACGGAAGCCAGTGAAGCGGAAAGAGCATGTGGAACCCCGCCACTCTTCCTTCTTTCGCCACCTCCCCACCCGTCCTTCCTGCGTACAGCCTGCCCTCCCCGTCATGCTTAATTCAAGGTGAGGTTTAGTCCTGGGCCTGTCCCAGGATGGATGGGAAATACATGTGGTCGGTTGTGTGGGCTTTCTAATGCCTGAGGTCATCCAGCCCATAGCGCACCCTCCAGCCTGGTGCTGCTACTTACGCTTGATAAGGTATCCTGTGTAGGGGGCCGTGGCGACGACGTGGAGGACAGTGCAGCCATCCTCGTCCTTCTGGTTGATGCGGCCTTTCCACTCGGGCTTGTGGTCCATTAACCACCTGAAAAGATGGTTTTCCTCTGAAGGGAATTAAAATGAGTGACTGATGTTATTTTCTACAGACCGAAAATCAGTAAAGCACATCAATGTGTAGTGCCATGAGGGAACCAAATGGGGAATCCCACACACATTTGGCACTCAACACAAATAGGTCCGGGAGACACAGAGTTTGTAAATTAAAAGGATGAGTTCTAGAACGTTATTCATAATAAACTCAGCCAGGTTCCCTAGAAGCAGAGCCTGAGACAAGGATTCCTGTACATGTGAGTTGTTGACAGGGAGCTCAGGAAAGAGACTGAGGGAAGCAGGACAAGGCAGGGGAAGGAGGCAAGCAGAGATGTGGTCTCAGCTGAGTCAGCCTCCGCCCAATCCCACAGGGAGCTCTGGAGCATGAACCGAACCAGTGTTGACCCACCATGAGGCAGGGGCTAACATTTTGTACGCATGTCAGTTAGTCAAGAGCTACAAAACACCTCTAAGGAGGAGGTGAGGTTGAGGGAGAACCTCTGTAGAAAGTGGTGCATATTGGCAAAAAGCAGTGCTCTGGGGAAGGAGGCAGCTGTGAACCAGCAGGGGGGGATGGGGGTCCTGGTGGTAAAGAGGCTCCAGGCAGGGCACCAACAGCACCCATGTCAGGAATCAGGTCAATATCTGAAAAGACTACCCTACTCATTACTATCGATAGGACATATATTTAAAAATTATTTTCCCAGGCTCCTTCCTTGTAGCTCCTGGGCTCAAGGAAAGCCACATGCGTGCTCGCTTCGGCAGCACATATACTAAAAAAAGGAAAGCTACATGCTTCTGCCAACTCTGCGAACACCATTTGTCACCATGTCAGAGTTTTCCTCTGAGAAACAAATCAGAGATAAAGTTAAACACCTGATCCTACTGATTCCTGCCTGTACCCACAGGAGCTAACATAAAGAGCAGACACAGTGGGGAATTGTGACTCTCACAATTCCTACTTGAAAACTGGGAGGACTGGATCAGATTGCTTTTAATCAGACTTTACTTTTAAACCTTTGATCCGCCAATTCCTGTGTGAGAATAAAACATCTTGTGGACTCCCCAGTAAGAAATGGATAACGGCAAGGCAAATGTGGCTAAAGCAAAGCAGCGGCCCAGGTCTTGAAGCCCCTGGCCAACCCCCTCACTCCTTCATTCCTGGGAAGGCAACCCAGCCTAGAAGAGGAAGACTGTCTAGAAAATTCTCTTGGCCCCTTCTGGCTCTAAAACAGTATGGGTACATGTCCAACACTGATGCCATACATGCTTGGAAAAGAAAAACAAGCTTTTTTATCTAACATGTGTATGTGATAATGAAAAAATTTAAATATTTTAAAATTTAAATCCTATCGCCAGGTGGTAAAGACTTAAAAAAAGAAAAAAAGAATCTTATGAACATCAGCGTTCTTTAGAAGAACCACAAGCACTCTGTCTCAGTAAGAACCAGTGTTTCCCTTGGTATCAGCCCCCAGCACCACCATCACCATGGCAGTCAGCCCTCTGGCTAGAGAGAAAACGAACTTGAACAAGGGGGAAAGACCACCTGTGCCTTGGCCAGCTGGAAGAAACTCCACAGTCTCAGGGAGCTCTGCCCAGCAAAGGCTGTCTGTCCCAAGTCCCCTGCTTGTGTCTCAGGGCTCCTCTACCCCTGGCATCTGTCTAGGAACACGGAATCCTTTCCACTTGGGCCCCGTAGCTACAAGGTCCCAGGCGAAATAAAAACGATGCTGTTTCCCTGCTGCCTGCATGCATCTGAATAATCAAACTATTTGCATATTCAAATCATTTGAATATTCCACCTTCAGATGGCTAAATTCTGGTTTCTCTTGAGTTCAGTGGAGCACGCGGGAGCTCAGAGCTGGGATGGCAGGTTGGACAATGTGTAACCGGAAGAACACTCACTTGCTCGGATACAGAGTCGCATGAGGGCATGAAGAGGGTATGGTCCTATAGTCTCAATACTTGCACCAAGGCAGATGAGCCACTGAACTAATTTGGGCATCTGTTCCATCTTCTCATAAAGTCCAATGAAGACGTATTTCTGGGTAAAAAACACACAGGAAGAATCATGGAAGTCACTCCGTCAATATGAAACTTCAAACTCCTTCATTCATAACGTTGGGGATCAGTAAAACCTGGATAGCTGTGGCCCAAGCCTGAGATGATTATAAATAATAAATTTGCAGTGAGACAGCTGAAGTCCCCTTATACAAGCTGAGATCCCAAATACAAGCCTGAGTGGCCTGACTTGAAACCGTACGTTTTAAGAAGCCACCTTACCTCAAAGAGACTCTTCAGTGTTAACCCTGGGACATGGATATTTCTTGGTAGCCGGTCTTTTCTCGCCGACAGAAGTAGGAATGACTGATGAGAAAGGAGAAAAAGAAAAAGCTAAAATAATCATGTTCCCCACATAGGTTATTAGAGCAAAAGTTATCTTCAGGGTGAAAACAAGCAAAAAAAAACAAAAACAAAAAAACAGAAAACAAAATACCCTCCAGCCCTGTCTCTCTTTTTAAGCTACCTGCCAAGCTTTACAGCCTGAGCTATAATCGAAGTCCCTCTGTCCAGCCAATGTCCTGTTCCTGCTGAGAGCTAAGCTCTCTCCACATGTCCTCAAAGCCTGCTGAGGATAGCAGCACCAGTGGGTAAAAAAGTGATTCCCTGCAAAGTTCTTGAGGCTTACTTGGCAAGCAGAAGAATCCAATCCTTTACAAGTAGCTCCTTCCAATTCATTCTTTAGCACTTTAGTGGTTCATAAGCCCCAAGTGTTTGGGGTCCGCTAGACGCTGTCAAGGCAGCTAGTGAGCACCAACTGCAGTTCAGAATTCCCAATGCCACGTCCTGTAGCCCTATTAATGACTTCAGATTGGGCCATGGTGAGAGTACTGACGCTACAGAAATTGACAAACATTTTTTTTCTCAGAGAGCCAGGTGTTAAACCACTGACGCCATCTAAAGTCACTGAAGAAACTGAATCCGGAAAGGTTAAGCAATTTTTCCTAGGTCACACAGACAGCATGTCCTAAGAGGTCCCTACTGAGATCATCCTGGTGTGCCAAAGGTCTAAGGGCTCCAGGCTCTGGCATGGCCACAACCGGAGACCCAGGCTCAGCCTCAACCTCTGTCATGTATGCACCTGCTAGTGGACGTGGGGCCCCAGGGACTGAGCCAATGGCCACATCTTGCTTCCGGATTTTCAGCTTGATGCCCACTCTTTCCTGCTCTCCCTGAACAGACCCCAATCTCAAATGACATGCTCAGGATTCTGCCAATCCTGATTGCTGACCTGGCTTTTTTTTTTTAACAAGATGTCTCTACTTCCAGTATGTGAAAAAAATGACTAGGACCCCACAGCTGGAATATTGGACCAAGTGGACCTGCCACTGGGCTGCATTCTCGGGCCTTCCCTTGCCTGCCTGCTTTCTCAAGAACTTTTAATATGGGAGTGAGCTTCAGGGAACTTGTTGCTGGACTTTAGGGGATTTCCCATGAACCGCCTGAAACTATACCCACAACTGTGTGTGTATGCAAAGAGAACCCCATCGATTTCATTAGATTTCCAATGGAATCCATGAGCTTTTTAAAAATTGAAGAATTCTGTATTCTAAAGTCATTTGCCCTGCCTGGCTCTAGAGAGCTTTTGGGTTGCCCTTGGTTTTGTTGACTTTTCCGGGCTGCCCAGCTTCAGAAAGCCCAGCAGGCCCTTGCTGATCTAACTGCCACCGTTGACCAGCCCTTTCCATGCTGACTGAGAGCCCACCATCAATGACAACTACTATTCACTGGGCATTTAGCGCACGCCAGGTATCATAAAGCTCCGTTAGCTCAGTGCCTGGCACACTGTAAGTCCTTGATAAACATTAGCTAATATTATTAGTAGGTGTTCTTGGTCCTTTATTTCTCATCCTCACCAAAACCTGAGGAGGAAGTTTATATCCTGCAACTTACAAATGAGGAAATGAGGCTCAGAGGGGAAGTAATTAGCCCAAAATAGAAAGTGGAAGATTATGATTTGAGGAGGCATCTGTGTGACACTGAAGCCCAGGCTCACAGTCCACTCTGTTCCTCCATTCTCTGGATTCCCAGCCCTGGGTTTGACTCCTGCAGCCTGTTATCTGTGGGCAGCAGTCCTTTAAAGCTACACAGAAGCAGGGCGCCTGGGTGGCTCAGTCGGTTAAGCGCCTGCCTTTAGCTCAGGTCATGATCCCAGGCTCCCTGCTCAGCGGGGAGTCTGCTTCTCCTTCTGCTCCTCACCACCCCCACCCAATCCCCATGCTCACGCTCTCGCTCTCTCTCTCTCTCTTGCTCTCTCATGCTCTCTCGCACACACGCACTCTCTCAAATAAATAAATAAAATCTTAAAAAAATTTTTTTTAATTGAGAAAAAAAAAAGCACAGAATCGCTCAGAGCAACACAGGCAGGTCTTTTGAGCCCACACTAGCAAATGCAGTAAAAAAAAAGATGATGAACACGCAATTGTTTATTTTCCTCATTCCACATTATCATTAGCACCTGAACTTGACACTTCTGTGATGACAATGAAGACACAGAGCAATAAGGGCGATAATACATTATATATAATGTGATATATAATACATTATATAATATATATAATACAGTATATATAATGTGATAATGTGAGGGTGATAAACATTAGCTAATATTATTATTAGGTGTTCTGAATATGTATCCTATCTTTAAAAAAAAACAGAAACTGGCTAATTAATATCTCTCATCTTTAATGATGGTGCAGTTAAAAAGTTATTTTGGCATCAAAATAAACAGATAATAAATTACAATCCCTTCCCCAGTGCGGCAGAAAAAATCCATTTAACCAAGAATGTACTTTCCCCACAAGAGAGCCATCTTCTTTTACTTACATGCCATAATCCTTTTTTCGCCAACTTTTCTATTACAGATTGCCACACTTCTGTTGAGAATCCAGTAGTAAAAATATGATCAAAAGAGGGCAAGAAACTTTGCAAAACAATGGGGTCACCTGAAAGAAAGTTCCATAGTTTAGAAATTTTAACCCAGGCAGAGTCCTGAAGATCTGGGAAAAGGTCCACAGATAGACAAATGGAAAATTAAAGATACCAGAAAAAGAGGCATTTTCAAAGTAAAAGTAAAGTCAAAGGAATTTTCAAAGTAAAAGTACTCTATAATGGAACGAAGTGGAATCACTTTACGTTCATCTATAAACTCAATGCCCCAAGAGTTAGGCAGTGGGATTTAGCTCTTCCATATGCCAAGCCCAGCAATACGTGCTAATATTTAATCCCTCAAACAGACCAACAAGGCACTGGCCTATTATCTCCACTTATAGAGGAGGAAATAGAAACTCAAAAGAAGTTAAAAAAAATTTAAAAAATAGCACCTCGTGTCCTTTAAGAAAGATGTTGACAAATATTATTGTCACCCAACCGATGAGAAATGATGACAAATGAGGTCAGGCTTCACAGCACATCATGCAGTTAGTTAACGACAAAAACAAAGACGGGGACCCAGATCTACCAACTCTCTTAGTCAATACACATTCTTCTAACTAGTGGCCCATTGCATCTCATGATCCTCCAAACCACATTTCTCAAACTCATGGATGAGATCATCCAAGGAGCAAGGGCAGGTGCCGGAATAACACGGCACCTCCTCCAGGATTGTCAACTTCCAAAAATAAGTAAATATCAAAATAAATAGTATTGCACAAAAGGATACAAAATTTCCACAGATACATTCTTCAAATTTTAGAAATTGGGCCGTGGACATACATTCACCCTACAAATAGAAATACTTTGGTATAAAAGTATGGGATGCATTGCCCTACAAAGTTCTAAGAAGTGCCCCCTCTCAGGATGGCGGCAGAAGGGAAACCATCCAGATTTCTTAAGGGAGCAGTCCCCCAGAAATAAACAGTGACTTCACAAAAGATGCAGAGAAGACATGAGGGATGGTAGGGAACGCGCCAAGCCATCAGACTCAGAGGAAAGGGAAACAGGCTCGGGTCACTGCCAGCAAAAGGCTGACTGGAAAGCTGGGACCCGTCAGCATTTATCTGGATATCTTCCACTTCTCTGTCCAAGGGACTCGGCTGTGCCCACCTCCAACCTCTTCTCACTGCCTGCCTGATATGGCTCTCACGCCCCCCACTCCCCCATCTGCCAAACTTGCCCAAATTTGTAGAATGTCGGCCACAGACCACAAGAGCTGCTTTCCCACAATCGCGGTGGGAACAGGTGGATCTGTAACAGCTGAATCAATTTCCCCACCTCTGAAAGCCAAAGACCTTTTTCCTGCAATTCTAACATGTGCCATTTTTCACATTCTAACATCTCTACAATAGGGACATGTGTGACAACTGATTTTGACTCTCAGTGGCAAAACATTTTTCAACAGCACATCTTAAGTCAGTACAATCTTAAATGCGATCAAACGCAATATTTGAAAACAATGGCCTGGTCATTGGCAAAACTTCAGCCCGTGCCAAGATAAGCACAAGAGAGCTCCTTTGTCACTGGCAAGGATATGTTACATTGTGTTTTATGGTTTTCAGTTTTTGCCTAATCCAGGCCACTGACAAAGCCAGCTCATGGGCCAGGTCATTAGAGTAATAACTCAAGGCAGTGACGCAAAAAGTCCTCCATGCATCACTCCTACATGGAGTGCCCGGGTCCTCCGCTGCAGTGAGCATAGCCAGCGACGCCCTGAGCACCGCATCAGCTTCCACAGCACCCTCTGTTAACAGTTAGCTGGACAGTGAGGTAGTCCCGGCCAGGGTTCCCAACAAGAAAATACGGAGTCAGGACAGCTAAGATAAAACAGCACTAACATCCTGTTTCACAGCTTAGACAGGAGCGCACTAGCATTCTGCTTTGCAGCCTTTGCAGAACTGACTTCTGCAAAACGTCGTAAAATAAGACAATTAACCACAAAGCACTTGTCACTATCACGGGCAAGGGGCAGTTAAGACATAAGCCCCCAGATGTCAGCAAAAAAGACCATCAGCATGTTGACATTAACCTAATAGGTAGACAGATAATGTGACCAAAGCCCTGATGGGCACAACTTAGCACAACCTGGCTGCTTAAGATAGCTCCACAGAAGAGCTCATTAAAAACCACTAAACTTAGAAACTCCGGGGGCAACCCACTCGAGCTCCCCTCCCCCTCTGGGAGCTTTGTACTATCGCTCAGTAAACTTTGCTCTGCTGCCCACCACTCTTCGTCTGGCCTGCCTCTTCTTTCTTCCAAGCGGCATGACCAAGAACCACG
Organism: Leptonychotes weddellii; assembly: GCF_054177405.1. NCBI lineage: Eukaryota > Metazoa > Chordata > Mammalia > Carnivora > Phocidae > Leptonychotes > Leptonychotes weddellii. The sequence goes on from NC_138369.1 coordinate 55,990,302, forward strand.
GGCACTTAAGGCAGAGAAATCCTGAGACACCTCCATCAGCCCTGCCAGGGTATTTTGATAGCAAACAGGACTATTTCTCAGCATATTGGAGACACACATGTAAACATCACAGGAAAGAGCACAAATCACATAAAATCAGTAGCATAGAGAGGGAAAGATCTCTAAGTAGCAACAGAGAAAACTGAAGTCTGACTGGCAGAGCTTTAAGTGGTTTCTGCAAAAGGATTTTGTTGTTTTTACAAGGACATGAGCCACCAAAGCTTCCAAAATGCTTTCTAATGTGAAAATCAGTTCCAGTCAAACGACATAAATCAGCCACAAAGAAACACCCTGGAATTATCTCCCCAGGAGCCATTCGAATAAAATAACAAGGACTTAAAAAAAAAAAAAGGAAAGAAAGAATGAACAAAGGTTTCCTCCCTCCCCCTTCCAACTTACTGCCCATAGTGGTGAAGACTCCCACAAGGAAATCAGCAACCTGGATCTGGTCTGGAGTGCCTTGCAGAAGTCGCAGACCCTCGAAAAACATGCGAGCCGCTTCATAAGGTTGGAGCAACCGCAGTAAGGAATAGCCAGCTTGGTAGTATCCCTGGGACAGAAGAAAAGCAAAACCGTAACTCGCCCATCTCTTCCAACCAGCTGCTAAAAGGAAAGGCAAGATTGATGACCTGGGGAAATGGATTGTAGAGGTTTCACTTCTATGTAAACACAGATTTCTAACAAGCACTGGAGACAGCATTCCCACATTACGTTGTGTGCCACATTTTTCCTGTCATTCTTTAACCGCCAAGAAAATAATCACTTTCAAATCCATGACTGGTACAGCATCTAACACATGACATGGAGCGAGGAAGCAGGACTGGTTCCAATTATATGTGTGGCTTATTTATTCATGCTTCCAATCACAGCTCAGGTAAGAAGAGAATGAAAAAATCCTATGATGACAGTGTTCTAGAAAAGAATGAGATTGTCATGTAAACACAGAAGTTGTTCCCTGCTCCTTTCAATCAAAGTAAACACAATTTCCACTGGGTATGTGGGGTGGGGGTGGGGGGGCGGGAATGAAAATGGTAATGACAAGCATTGAGATGTATTGAGCTCCACATTGTGGGCCATGTACACCAGAGGCAAAAATTTTTTTCTTTCTGTAGAGGACAATCACAATGAGTAACAGAGGAAAATGGTTTAGTTTTGCCTATATACAAACTGCGTACCTTGAGTAGGAACAAAATGATACTGCTTTTCCCCTCTTTGATTCTCTAAAGGAATCCACACCAGGACCTACCAAGACAGCATTCTAAGATAGTAAATAAAAGGTGTTCACCAACCAGCTTCATAAAAAAAAAAGCAAGCACTTAAAAATTCCACTTGACACCAAATCTCTGATTATTTATCAATTTGTTTTCACCTTCATTTGAAAGTCTAGAACCTTAGATAATCAGAAAAAAGGGGTGGGAGAAGGTGGGTTTTTTTTTCCCCCAACTGGGTAAGCTGGATACAGAATTCCCCACTTCCTTACCCTCCTCAGATTTAAGTTTCTTTCATCTTTTACTTTGGCAGGGGGATGAAGGGGGTCAGAATATGCCACCCCAAAATATGACACTTTGGCATAAGGGTTATCTTGAGCCCAAGGCATTTGAGATTCAACAGATATAGAAAGAAGCCTTCCTAGAGCTTCCCTTATCTGACTAAGAACAGAAAGTCCACAAAACGAGGACTGCCATAAATCCCCTCCCCCAGGGAATTTTTATGGCCATGAAGAAAACGGAAATCAGCACTGAGTGGGACCAGCACTGCTAAGCGTTGCTAAGATAGCCTTGCTCTCCCTCCCATTAGTTTCCCCATGTACGTGTGTTCCCACAGTCCGGGGGCTCCAGAAGTCTAAACCCCTTTCCTTTGTCTGACCTTGTCTCCACAGTTTATTGCTCTCTGTTAAAAATGTATATGAGCTCTAGGGGCGGGGCTCAGTCAGTTTTAAGCTTCTGACTCTTGATTTTGGCTCAGATCATGATCTCAGGGTCAGGGGATCGAGCCCCTCTCAGGGATCTGCTCTCAGTGCCAAGTCTGCTTGTCCCTCTCTCTCTCTGCTCCTCCCCCTACTCTCTCTCTCTCTCTCTAAAATAAATAAAATATTTTTTAAAAATGTATATGAGCTCTCAAGCCTATCTGATTTTTGGGGCGTCCTTCCTAGGAAGGGCCCTCTGTCATGTAAAAACTATCACAAAATAAAATTTGTATGTTTTTCTCTTTTTAATTTGTCTCTTGTCCGTCAGATTTGCAGGGCCCCAGCCACTGAACCAAAAGAAGGTAGACAGAAAGAGTTCTTCCCCTACAGATGACATTTGGGGGAGAACGGGAGGTGGGAAACAATGGGGAAAGAGGGAGACACCCAGGAGTAAGAATGGGGGCGGGTCCTGGTCGCTGTGGGCCTTGGACTGAGGCAGGCTTGGCCCCTCAAGGAAGTCCGTCCACCGCCTGAGGGATGTGCGCATGCCCCAACTCCTCCCCACCCCCCCCCCACCCCCGCCGCCAATCCAGTTGGGGGATGGGGAAAATCCTAAAATGCCTCTGAGGAGATTTCCTCAGGAGTGCTTTCCCATTTTTAAAACTAGTCAATAATTCCTAAAGTATCCATCCTCTAATAGAAGAGGCCTAAGGTAAAACAGACAAATCGCTCCCTCGAGGATGTAGAATCCGTAGGTCAAAGTCCCTGGCCACTTCCCACTGTTCCGTTTCTAGCAGTCGTACACAAAATGCAGGCCCCTGAGGAAATAATGCAAACTCCTGTTTACCGAGTGCCAACAACTTGAACCAAGGTCTCTGAATCCTTGAAGCAACTCCAGGATCTAGGTAGCATCTCCCTTTACAGTCGGGGGGGAAAGGAAGGCTTAAGGAGGGGAAAGGCGCTCCTCCGGGCTGCTGAAACCAGTCCGCAACAAGGCCTGCGCTTTTCCCACCTCGGAGCCTCGCTCTCCATGGTCTATATCACTAACGGGACACGTCATTGTATGTGCCTCAGGTGGCTCCTGAATGGCAATGCCGTTATGGTCTCTGATTCTGCTTTCCGTACTCCTCCCAACCGGATGGTGAGTTACTCAAAAGATGGGATGGTGTCTTCCTGTCGGTCTGTTTGCCTCAGGCATGAAGAACGTGGAGGTGCCTTGCAGAGTGGGCACTGACAGCATTTCAGCTGAGAAAAACAATCCAATGGTTGTTTACTGACCTTCGCTAACACCAGAGAGGGGCTGGCTGACTGGCCTCCCAAACCTCCCCTGATCTCCACCTAAGAAGTTCTTTCTGAAGAATCTGTGTCATGTGTCCCCGCAGCTGGCACGTGAAACAAAGCTTTGCTACAACTCGCAAGCACCAAAGAACACTTCAGACTCCCAGCCGGGAGGTAACTACATCAGAACACAAGAGTTCCCCCCACAAGGGCATTTCCACACCCGGCCACCATCATCGTAGTTAGTCTTCTCCCGAGGGCCTCGCATGCCCTAGGGGCATCTGTCTGAAGTGCAAAGAGTTGAATGCGAAGCTCTCCTCATATTTCCATTTTAAAAAGAAGGGAGGAGGGGCGCCTGGGTGGCTCAGTCTTTAAGCGTCTGCCCTCGGCTCAGGTCATGATCCCAGGGTCCTGGGGATCGAGCCCCGCATCCATCGGGCTCCCTGCTCAGCGGGGAGCCTGCTCCTCCCTCTCCCACTGTCTGCCTGTCTGCCTACTTGTGCTCTCTCTGTCAAATAAATAAATAAAATCTTAAAAAAAAAAAAGAAAAAGAAGGGAGGAGAGGAGACAGGTGAGGAGAAGACAGGCAGGATCCCCGGCTGTCACTGTACCTTCACGTAGTTTGGATCCCACTGGAGACATTCCTTGGCCGCCATGAAGGCCTCATTCCATTTCCCGAGGCTGTAAAACGCACTCGATTTGCTGCACAGCAACACAGCCAGCTGCCTGGGGGGGACTCTGTCAGAAAGAACGGACCGGACCGGCGGTCAGCAGAGCTGTCTTTCTGCAAATACAGAAACCACCCTTGAAAGCCACAATACTGGGGCTGGCTGCCACCATCGCCAGTTAATGTCCCAATTACACCTATCACGTCTGGCCCTCCAGCCACGCCCCCTCCCCCCCCCCCCCCCCGGCCCCAGAAAACCCGGGACAAGTCTGTCCCTCCTCACTCCCAAATTGTCCGCTCCTTTTCATGACAAATGTTCTCAACACCTCAGTTCTACCTCTGACTCATCTCCATGGATCTTTTCATTTTTTAGAGACCACCTTGGTGAAGATGCTGTGAAGGTGCTGATAGGTCCTAAGGACAGGGAGGATGGGAGTTCCCACTGAGCCTCAGCAGAGTCCAGACACTGACTGGTGCAGTGTGGGGTGAGCCCCTCCACGTACATGCCCACGCTGGATGGATGCAGAGCGTATCATGGGAAGGGCCTTTCAGAACATGTGACCACACCATCCCCACGGACCTACCATGACAGGTGCAGGATGAGCACCGTTGTAGTGTAGAGACAGGGCCGCCCTAACATTTACAGGACCCAGGGCCAGAGTGCAAATGGGGCTCACACACCCTGGGGCTAATCCAAACTGTCCAATATGGTAGCCACTGGCCATGTGTAACTATTCATATTTAATTTAATTCAAATAAAATTTAAAATTCAGTTCCTTAGCTGTATTAGCCACATTTCAAGTACTCGATACCCACATTTTGTGTTATAGAACATCTTCATCATCACAGAAAGTCCTATTGGACAGTGCTACCCTAAGTATTTGAAGGTCATAAATCAAGTTCACAAAGTTTTCCATAAAATACGTTCTATCTTCCTACTTTACAATAACTGGTTCAAATTTAGAACGGTAGGAAATGTGTCAGGGCAGAGTGATCCCGGACTGCACCCCTGCCCACTCCCTCCACCTCAGCCTTCATCCTGCACTGCAGGAGGCACGATTCCAAGTGCTGTCCACACCCCTGAACTTGGTCAGCCCTGGGAAGAATGGGCTGCGGTAGGAGGTCTGTGAAGGCCCTGGGAGTAGAGTCCATGGGCAAGAATTCCAGGGTCCCTGTACCTATGGGATGAACCAAAGGGGAGGAAAAGACTCTGGGTGGGTAAAGCCTGTGGCCCCACAGACTCCTGCCTGGGTGGTGGGCCCAGCTGGAGGGAAGCCGCAGGAGGGCCCTCTAAAGCATGAGAGGGCGGGTCCCCTTGCCTGGGTCTAGGCATAATACTACCAGGTTGGTGCCAAACCACATCAGAATTTGAAGACAAATGCAAAGTGTACCACAATATGTTAAAGCCCAGGTGCCACTGAATTCAAAACACATGAGCAAAAAAATCCAGGCTTATACCTCTTTTTTATTGAATATTTTAATTGCAAAAGTACTACAAAATCATTATAGAAAAGTTAGGTGATACAGGTAAGCACAAATAAAAAGCAAAGTAAAAATCACCTCTACTACTGCCCCATCCTCAGTGCTTTATGTTTCCGGCTTCTGTCACTGCCCATTGTTCCCTCTAGGTGAAGGGATGAGGGCCCAGAAGCACAGGAGGGGCAGTGGGGCAGCCAGGGAGTGACTGGCAAGGAAGCTGTGACTGCAGGTGTCCAGCCGGGATACCCTGGCCGGGGCAGTCATCCCCAGCTGCAGTGAACACTGGCTGCCACTAGGGGCTCCCAGTGCCCTGTTCTCCGGATTTGCCTTCAGCCTAATGGGATCTGCCCTCTCCCCAGGAAGTTATGCCCCTGCTGTGAACTAAATTGTGCCCCTCCGCCCATATGTTGAAGCCCTGCCCACCACTGTGATGGTATTTGGAGATGGGGCCTTTGGGGAGGTAATTAGGTTTAGCTGAGGTCATGAGGTGGAGCCCTCATGATATGAAGAGACACCAGAGAGCTTCCTCTCTCTCTCTTCCTCTTTCTCTCTCCACCCTGTGAGGACACCGTGAGAAGGTAGCCATCTGGAAGCCAGGAAGAGAGCTCTCACCAGAAACTCAACTGGCCAGCACCTTGATCTCAGACTTACCAGCCTCCAGAACTGAGAGAAATAAGTTCCTGTTGTTGACTCCACCCAGTCAATGGTATTTTGTTATGGCAGCCCAAGCTGACTAGTACAGCCCCACTCCTTAGGAAAACTCCTAGGGGCCAGACAGCCTACAACAGATGGTTGACTGACGTGAGAACCAAAAGGTCAGCTCCCTTGCCCCAAAGTGGGACCAGCTCTGCAGTAGACCTCATGCTCCGGAGCTCCCCCAGAAGATCAGGCTGAAGCTGCCTCCGGTTGACACACCATCAATGCCTGGAGCCCTCCCCTGCTCCATCCTGCTTCCCTCCGTCCCCTCCTCCTGAGAGCCCACGCTCAGTAAACCACACGCACTAAATCCCTATGTCAGCTGGCAGTGGCAGGAAGGCAGGCTACAGGTGATGGGCAAGGGCAGCAGTGTCAGGAAGGCCATGAAAGACAGTATGTGAGGGTCCAGGCAGAAGTCCCAGTAGTGGCCCCACACTATGGGGTCGGTCTACAGTCATAACCACTACACAACACTTCCTCTTTAAGAAAGTCAGATGCTATGGGCACCTGGGTGGCTCAGTCGGTTAAGCGTCTGCCTTTGGCTCAGGTCATGATCCCAGGGTCCTGGGATCGAGCCCCGCATCGGGCTCCCTGCTCAGCGGGGAGCCTGCTTCTCCCTCTCCCTCTGCCTGCCGCTCCCCCTGCTTGTGCTCTCTCTCTGTGTGTCAAATAAACAAATAAAATCTTTAAAAAAGAAAGAAAGAAAGAAAGATGCCTTGCACTCCAGGCCCAGCTTTGACACAGTTCTGATCTGAGCCAGGAGTGGCAGAATTACAGACCCAAACCAATGACACTCAACTCACATCCAGCTAGAATGTAGACACCAAGGTGAGAGCAGGTAGGAAGTGGGAGGCATGGTTCAGTAATTTCATTCAGTGGCATTTCCCAGCACAAGTTTAGGCTGCATGCACCCCACAAATGACAACCTCTATTGCATCTGTTCCCAAAGCATGGTGTGGGAACCTCTGGGGGTCCCTAAGACCATTTCAGGTGGTCCCCAAGGTCAAATATTTTCACAATGGTAGCAGGCTGAATAATGGTCCCTAAATAATATTACCTTTTATTGGCAAAAAAAAAACCTTTGCTGGTGTGATCAATTTCTAGATCTTGGGGGGAGATTATCCTGGGTTAGGATTCAATCACAAGGGTCCTTGTGAGAGAGAGACAGGGGGAGACGTGACACAGAACAGGAGACAGTGAGACAGTGCAATAGCACGCTGGAAGGATGCACTTTGAAGACGAAGGAAGGGGCCACAAGCCAAGGTGTGCAGGCAGCCACCCAGAGCGGAAAGAGGCAAGGAAATGGATTCGCCTCTGCAAAAGACCAGCCCAGCCGACACCTCAATTTTAGCTTCGTGAGACTCACATTTCGGACTTCTGACCTCCAAAACTGTAAGATAATAAACATGTATTGTGTTAAGCCACTAAATTGTGGTAATTGGTTACAGTGGTCACAAGGAACTAAGACATTATGTGCCTTTTTCACACATTGTCTCACATGTACTCAAGGAATCTTCCAGGCTACATGATGTGTGATATCCCAAAGGACTGAATGTAGAAGCAGGTATGAGAAGTCAGATGTCTTCTGTTGAGAAAGAGCTCTGCAAAAATGAAAAATGTGGGGGCGCCTGGGTGGCTCAGTCGTTAAGCGTCTGCCTTCGGCTCAGGTCATGATCCCAGGGTCCTGGGATCAAGCCCCGCATCGGGCTCCTCGCTCTGCAGGAAGCCTGCTTCTCCCTCACTCCCCCTGCTTGTGTTCCCTCTCTCGCTGTATCTATCTCTGTCAAATGAATAAATAAAATCTCAAAAAAAAAAAAAATGAAAAATGTGCCACTCTTCTCATGAAGCTTCTGATTTTGGAAAATATACTTATTTTTCATTAAAATATGTTACTGAGGTTGACATGGAATGAGTTTATTACTGAAATTTTAAGGAGGTGATGAATACATATTTTAAATTTATCTCAGTTTTAAGTTCGAATCCAGGCTCTAGTGATAGCTACAGCTTACATAAACAAAAGGCTCTTAGGGGTCCTCCATAATCGCTAAGCACGTCATGGTACTTAAATGAATGGGTACAGGTCGACTTGAAGGGGCAGGAGAAGAGGTGAGCTGAGCTCCCCAGTGGTACTCACTGTAGCCAGGGCGGGAAACGTCACAGAGAAGCAGGAAAACGAATTAAATGACAGCGGAGACGTTGGGGCCTTGGATCATCCCAGGAACTCTGATTCCCATCACCAGGCAAAGGGGGAAGTTGTGCAACAGTCCCCTGTGTTTCAGTTTCTATTTCCCTATTACTTAGTATTCTCTGTGCAGTTTCTGAGCTCACAGTACTGAGCAGATACTTAGGAAGGGGGCGGAGAAAGAAAACAGAAATTAGGCGGTGTGATAAGAAACGGGAAGAAAACGTAAGTGACAGAGGGAGTTTCCATTTACTGAAAAAAACAAAAACCAAAACCAAAACCAAAGGTGCGGGGTAAATCCCAGCACTTACCCCCACTGGTAAAACTGCAGGAGGATCTGGATGGCTTCGTCGTACTTTCTGATGGCCAGAGAGAAGTTCCCGTTCTTCAGGACGTGGTTGCCAGACTCTTTGAGCAGCTCGGCGCAAGCTGTGGGGTCCATCCTGTGAGGAGACGGACTTAGGGCTCGCCGCCCGGCCCCACACATAAACCCTCTCCCTTCCCGTCTGCATTGCTGGGAGTCTGCAGACGCAGTTTATTCACTCTGGCCCCGCCCACCTGCGGAGAGCACATCCTGACCACGCCCCTCACGCCCCGGGGACCAGACGGGGCGTCTGCTGAGCCCATTTCTTCCTCAGTTCTCGTCTGACCTGGGTGGCAGCGGCCAGAGCAATTCCATGTACTCCGTGGCAGTGATCAGCCAGGCATTGAGGGAGGAGGCTGCTGCCAAGCACGAGACAACTCACACCTCGCGGGGAGCGTGCGCCCCCGAATTGGCAGCTATTCCCCAAACGGGCACTATTGTTCCTTTCTCATTTACCCACCGCTACGGCCCATAAGGAGGCACTGTCCCCACTGTTCAGATGAGGAAACTGAGGCTCCCGGAGGTTCAAGTGACTTTGCCCAAGCATCTGCTAATGGCATTCCCCGGTTCTGACCTCACGTCCAAGTTTCTGCTCTTGACCACTGCACCACACCGCCTATCGGTACAAGCAAACTCAGTGGGCAGTCCTTTCATTCTCTTGGGAGGGGGGAAAGGGAGCGGAAGGGCAGTTCTAAAGGCCTCCATACACAAGGGGCTAGGTCACAGGGCTACAACCACCGCCTCTCCCACCCTCCTCCCTGCCTAAAACACTTATTAAAATAAGCCTCAGAGTATTGTCCCTCAGATTACTTCTTGCAGGTCACGACTTTTGTCTTATTCTTTTTGTAGCCCCACAGACTAGCATATAACCGGTGCTTAAATATTTGTGGTGTAACAGATGCGAAGGATGGACCCAGAAGGTTGCCTGTTACTGACTCTGTCTGGGGTAGCCTGGGGAGTCGGAGACAAGTGACTGGAGCCCTACCTGCCTGTGGAGCCCAGGAGTGTTTGCAGGACAAAGGTAATAGAAAGGAGAGCATCTAGGGAAGCCTGGAGAAGCAGCCGCCGAGGAGGCAGAGAAAAGGTGGGGCTCAGAAGAGATGTCCCTTAGGATCTCCTCCTCCCAGGGTGGCAGTAGGAAGGGGAGTCTGAAATACGAGCAAGGACAATTCAGGTGTTTGCATAGGCCATGTACCTGGGAGGTTTTTTTTGGGGGGGGGGGGTCACACAATCTGTCGGGGGATGTTATTATTGATCTTAGCTAATGATTCATATTATTTTTATCATTTCAAATCTTGGTGAGGGGTTTGGGACAGGGGAAGCATATCCAAGCAGATATAAGTGGTGGCCTATTTTAAACCCATATGAGCTTACCAAGGATGGGGTTTTGGAATAGCACTGCATTCTTCAGCCAGAGCTGAATCTGAATGAGGCTCATGGTTCCTAAACAAGTGAGAGTACAAAATTGCACCTATACTTTCCACTAAATAATCTCTCAATTCCATGACTCAAATTTACACAGAGATGACTGAGTTGAACATGAAAAACTGTTCAAGAGTTGATTGACTACAGATATAAACATGTTTCTCTTCTGAGTATTGTCAGCTATCTATCTGTCCAGTTTTTTACACTGGCCATGACCAGACAACTAGGATAAAGAAATCACCATTAACAACTGACAAAGATTAATATGCCTCTTTTGGGTTCCCTGCTCAGCGGGGAACCTGCTTCTCCCTCTCCCTCTGCCGTTCCCCCTGCTTGTGCTCTCTTTCTCTCTCTCTTTCTCTCTCAAATAAATGAATAAATAAAATCTATTAAAATAATATGCCTCTTTTAATTTTTTTATGAAGTAATCTCTATGTTCAAGGTATGGCTTGAACTCATGACCCCAAGGTCAAGAGTCTCAAACTCTACCATCTGAGCCAGCCTAGCACCCCAATATGCCTCTTTTAGAAATACCTTTCTACTGCAAGAAAAGGCCATGAATTTGTCCAAAATGTGTAAGGCCCTAAACACACAATTCACACAGGAATACAAGTAATTTCTAAGTATATGGAGAGCAGATAAACAGGATCCCCCTCACCGATGAGCAAAGAAATGAAGAATTACAACAACAAGGTATCACTGAAAAATACTTTAAAAAAATGACCCCAAATGTTGGGGGCTTACAGGGGAAATACACTACATCATGTTGCTTATGGGGGAAATATACTACATCATGGTTAGATTTAGTCTCATGGATGTTTGCCACAGTGAAAAAGTATAAATAACCCTAAATGTCCTATAACTCGTAATGGATTTGAATCAGTTATAGAATATCCATATGGTAGAACACCACACAGTTATTTCAAAAATCATGTTGTAAAAGAATATTTAATGATTGGCTAAGTTAGTAAATGAAAAATGCAGTCTACATAAATAGGTGTATAATCCCAAATTGAATTTTTTTCAAGATTTTATTTATTTACTTGAGAGAGTGAGGGAGAGAGAGAACACAAGTGGGGGGTGGGGGCAGAGAGAGAGGGAGAAGCAGACTCCCCACTGAGCAGGGAGCCCAATGCGGGGCTCAATCCCAGGACCCCCAGATCAAGACCTGAGCCAAAGGCAGATGCTTAACCAACTGAGCCACCTAAGCACCCCCCAAATTGAATTCTAAACACATATATTGAAAATATGCCAAAATGTTAACTAACAGCCACACCATTAGGATTAGGCAGGGTTTGGGGGCGCCTGGGTGGCTCAGTCATGATCCCAGGATGCTGGCATCGAGCCCCGCATCAGGTTCCCTACTCAGCTTGGAGTCTGCTTCTCCCTCTCCTGCTTGTGCTCTCTCTCACTCTCTTTCTCTCTCTCTCTCAAATAAATAAATAAATAAATAATCTTAAAAAGATGAGGCAGGGTTTTAATTTTCCTTCTTGTGCTTTTCTGAATTTTCAACTGCTCTACAACATACAACATTAATAATCAGAACATAAATGTTATTAAAATGAGACTTTTTAAGGGCTTAATTGAAGAATTCAAAAGCAAAACATCCACTGTATTTACAAATACAATAAAAACTATTCATGTCAGAATTTGGGTTTTTTTTCATACTCCTCTAGACACCAAGAGTGAGCTCTTAATGCTAAGTGAGGAAATATCAAAAGTGTTCCTTCACTTGTTTCCACTTTTTCTTGGTAAAATCACGTCACAGGAAATAGGGGGATTGCCAACCACCCAGAAGGCTTTTTGCTTCTTAATAGGATTTATTGGCCGTCACATTCTCATTATAGAGAAGAATGTTTTACATCTCTTCCTTAGAACACGGAGGGCTCAGTTGTTGAAACTTTTTTTTTTAACAACTGGGCCGTCTGTTTATAAGATGAAATTGTTGAATACAAGTGGTAATGACAATGTGCTTGATGGCTAATAGGTACTGAGCACCTACTATGTGCTTTATGTCAATCATGCCATTCTATCCTTACAAGAAAGCCCATGAGGTAGTCATGATCGTCCCCATTTGACATACAGGGAATCTGGGGCTACTTGCCACAGTTACCTAGAAGGTGGTGGCGCTAGAATCCAAACCCAGGTGGTGTGACTTTAAGCTATATAAAGGCTCAAAGGTCAGCACCCAGTCAATCCCCCAGGCATGTGATGATTTGGCTGACACCCAGCACTCACTTCCAGTTTTGCTGGTGGTATGAAAGCAGTTTCACACTTTCACTGTGTCCCTATCAGAATTCAGGGTCCTTTTGTGGGGAGGTGTCATGGGCTGCCTAGTTAGACCCAAGGAAGTTAGAAGCAAGAAAAATACAAATGCACTCAGTAGATTTCGAAACAAGCAAATCTGAAACAGAACAGATCCAGGTTGTTGTGGCTTTTATAACTTGTGTATAAACACATGAAATTCTGTAACTGACTTACAGGAATAGAGTGAAACCTGCAAACAGGGGTGGGCTTGAGGCCACTAAAATGGGCAGAGGGAGGCTTCACTTTCATACATTATCTGCGTGTTACTCGAAATCTTGATAGAAAATTCACTTTTCTTGTTTTGGGTTTTTTTTTCCCCTTTTTTATTAAAATCTTTTCAAAAGACCCCCAAACCAGCCAATGATCTAAGATGAAATTTGGAATGCTGGGGATAAAGAGAGTTCCAAACTGAGGCCAGGGAGAACAGTTCTTAAAACTGACTCCTTCCTACTCTCCACAGGAGAGAAGGTAGCCACAAACGGTCCGGGATAAAAATCCAAAGTCAGGAGGCACCTGGGTGGCTCAGCCAGTTAAGCATCTGACTCTTGGCTTTAGCTCAGGTCTTGATCTCAGGGTTTTGAGTTCAAGCCCCATGCTGGGTTCTGTGCTAGGCACGGTGCCTACTTTAAAAAAAAAAAAAAAAGAAGAAGAAGGAAGGAAGAAAGTCCAAAGTCAGAACTCATTCTGGGGACTCCAATTAGTTTTCTTTGCCTTTCTTTTTTCCTGAGGGAAAGGGTGCAAATGGGGAAGAAGAGTAGAGATTTTCTTACGAAACTCACTCACATTTTTTCAAAAGGCCTGTGGAAAAGTATGAAGTGCTGGGCCCAAGCTTTTCCTACCTGGGTGTTTTAAATAGAAAAAGAAAGACCAGACCATTGTGTTGGCCCCCCTCAGCTGTCTCACCAGCCTGCCATGGGGTAGGGGACAGAAGTAAGGCTGGGGAAGAGGTAATGGCTGCCAAGGGCTGGACAACCTGGGACCGTGGAGGCCATCTGAGGGTCCTAGAATTCATCTTAAATGCAGTTGGGAAAGCAGCAGTGTCCATTACAACTTCCTGTGATGATGGGGATGTTCTGTTCTGTACTGGCCAATACAAGAGCCACTAGCCGCAGGTGGCTATGACACCTTTGAAATACAGCTGGTCCAGTTGAAGAACTGAATTGTTTCTCTTATTTAATTTTCACTAACTTTAAGAATAAAAAAAAAAAATAGGGCGCCTGGGTGGCTCAGTTGGTTAAGCGACTGCCTTCGGCTCAGGTCATGATCCTGGAGTCCCGGGATCGAGTCCCACATCGGGCTCCCTGCTCAGCAGGGAGTCTGCTTCTCCCTCTGACCCTCCTCCCTCTCATGCTCTCTGTCTCTCATTCTCTCTCTCGCAAATAAATAAAAATCTTAAAAAAAAAAAGAATAAAAAAAATAAAAAAATAAATCTAATTTTCACTAACTTTAATGTATACAGCGGCTGCCATGCTGGACAGCACAGAGCTAAAGGGTTTTGAGTGGGGGATTAAGAACTAACTGCATCAATGCTGGCTGTGGGTAGGATGGAGAGAAATGGGCCACTGTAAGACCAAGTCAGGAGACAGACAGACTCCACGGGAGGAAAGCGCAGGGAAAGTCAACACCAAAGCTTTTAGTCAAACCTTACCTTGCATTACAAAAATAGAAGCTCCGATTTCAAACAAACACATGTAATGTTGAATTATCTTTTCTACGCACACACACAGCCTAGCCCCTGAGGATAGCCATTCTGATGACACTGAATCAAATGGGGTAAAGTATATGCTCTGTGAAGTACACAATTTGGGGAAATACACAAAAGCCTGAGGATGGATCCCCTGTGACTATCAGGGATATACCAGGTAGAAATATATTCTATAGGGGGAAAAAAAGAAGTATCTAGAGAAAATTTTCTCTACCACTTTAAAATGTTTTTATAGGGGCACCTGGGTGGCTCAGTCAGTTAAGCGTCTTCCTTCAGCTCAGGTCATGATCCCAGGGTCCTGGGATCGAGCCCCACATTGGGTTCCCTGCTCAGTGGGGAGCCTGCTTCTCCCTCTCTCTCTCCCTGCTGCTCCCCCTGCTGTGCTCTCTCACTCTCGCTCTCTCTAATAAATAAATAAAAATCTTTTTAAAAAATAAATAAAGTGTTTTTATAAAACTTATCTAATTTTTAAAGGATGATACTAACGTGAGAGTAGGCAGACCAGCGAAACAAAACAGAATACCCAGAAACAAACATATACTATTAAAGAATTCCACGTGTGATAAAGATGGCTTTTTAGGGGCGCCTGGGTGGCTCAGTTGGTTAAGCGACTGCCTTCGGCTCAGGTCATGATCCTGGAGTCCCGGGATCGGGTCCCGCGTCGGGCTCCCTGCTCAGCGGGGGGCCTGCTTCTCCCTCTGACCCTCTTCCCTCTCGTGCTCTCTGTCTCTCATTCTCTCTCTCTCAAATAAATAAATAAAATCTTTAAAAAAAATTAAAAAAAAATAATAAAAAAATAAAAAAAATAAAATAAAGATGGCTTTTTAATAGGAAAAGAATGAATCGGTTTGGTACAACAGGCTGTATATCTGGAAAAGAAGTTAAATTTCTAACTGGTACCATGTGATAGGCCAAACAGGAGACACACACACCCCTGCCAAAAACGTCCACACCCCAAACCCAGAACCTGTGAATGCAAAAAGGGACTCTGTAGATGTAGGAACACTTAAAGGAGCTGGATCCTGCCAGCAATGTGAATGAGCCTAGAAGGCGCATCTTTGCAGACCCACCTGGTAAGAGCCCAACCAGCCAACACCTTGACTTCAGCCTTGTGGAACCTGCCAAGTTAACCCAGACTTCTGACCTCCCGACCGTGACAAAATTCATTTATGTGGCCACTAAGTCTGTGGTCATTTGTTATGGCAGGAACAGAAAACCAATACAAATTGTGTAATAAAATGCACAGCAACATACAGAACCTCAAAAATAGTATGATGAGCAAAAGAAGCCAGACTCAAAAGAATGTCTACTGTGTGGTTCGGCTTGGATGAAGTTCTAGAACTGGCAAATCTCAGAAAGCAGAACTGTGGTTTCCTAGGGAGGGAGGGCTATTGACTGGAAGGGGGAATGACTGCACTTTTGGGGGGAATGGAAATGTTCTATATTAAAGCTCATCGAACAGTACACTTAAAATCTGCACCTTTTATTACATGCAAATATCTCACTTTTTAAAAAACCATTGAGAAAAAGAGACCATAAAGGTAGTAAGAGAAAATATAGGTACAAATTTTAGATCATCTGCAACTGCTCTAGGAGGAAATTTGGGAATACTGAACCAAGTGACACATACATAGAGCCTTTGACCCAGCAATTCCATTTCTGGAAACGAATCTTACAGATGGATTGCACACACCGGAAATGGAAAATATACAAGATTATTCACTTGTCAAGTTGTAACTATAAAAGAGTAGGATGAGCATTAATGCCCATTAACAGGAGATTAGTTTAATAAATTATAGTGCAGCCCCCACAACAAAGCCTTACAAAAGTAAGAAAGAAAGAAAAACAAAGAATGAAGATGCTTTCTATGTACTGATCTGGGATAATCTCCAAATATATTTGAAAAAAGCAAATGCAGAATAGTGTGTATATCACGTTACCTTTTGTACAAGTTAAAAAAAAACAAGGAAGAGTTGAATAAGAATTTATATTCGCATTTGCCTACATATGCATAAAGAAGTTCTGGAAGGATCCACCAGAAATAAAATTATTTACCTTTATTGGGGGATGGGGCAGAGGGCAGAGGAGGGAGACCTACTCTCTCCTTTCCATGGGAACCTTTTATATTTTTGGATTCTTGAATTAGATAAATTCAAAGAAGTTTTAATGCAATGAAAAACACTATGTAATCTTCACACTCAAGAAGGCCATTCTTATGATAGCAAAAGCAGAAACCATAGACAATAATTCATTAAAAATTAAAAACCTCTGTACATCAAAAAGCCCCCAAAACACTGTGAGTCGGCGAGATGATGGGTGGAGAGTCACTCACAGAGAGGTGATGGCCAGGCAAAGGGGCGGGGGGCGGGGGGGGGGTCTGTCTACGGAAAAAAATGTACACACTTCCTCACAGCTAGTTAGCTAAATGGGAATGTATTCTACAAACATATTTCTTTCACGTACATGAGGATATTAACTGCCTCGTCCTTTGTGAAAGCAGAAGTGTGATACAAATCCAAAAGTCCAGTAAGTGGAGACCTTTATACAGAGAAAGGTACAGCTGAGTGCAGAACACAATACAGTTGTTAAAACCATGAGCTGATCTAAGTAAGAGGAAGCCATGTCAAGATGCACAATGAAGGTGAATAAAGCAATCTGGAGACCAATTTGTAGAGGTACTTGGAGAGCTTAAGGGTGTGTGTGTGTGTGTGTGTGTGTACACTTGACCTACCGGGAGAATTTCTGGAAGGCCTTAAGAAGCGAACAAGAGTGGTGATCTTTGGGGTGTAGGTCTGGGAATGGGGAGAACATTCCCGAACAATGATAGAATGAACTTCTGTTGAGGTAAGTCACCCAGGTTGTGGTAAGTGGTTATTGCAGTCCTGGGAAACGAAGATGACACCTCTCTGAATATGCTCACAGAATCATATACATAGAAAGGACTTAATAAAGTGAGATGGTTGGACTAAAATTTCTGGAGCAAGGAAGCCAAGGCTCAAAGATTCGGGGGCCCGACCACGGTCACACCGTAGCGAGCACCAGAGCTGAAACGCGGGCTGACTTCCCAGCCTCCACCCCGGGGCCCTGGTCCACAGCACTGTGGATGGGTGGGAAAGCCAGGACCAGAAGCCAGGTCTTGTCCCTGGTCTGCAAAGGTTCGGGTTAATGGTACTGGCCGTGACGACCTCTGTAGGTTATTTGAGTGTAATCCCTGCAACATTTACAGAACCTTTGCTTTGTTTACCCAGCAAAGAGAAAATATTTGGTAAAAAACACAGCCCTAGTATTGGCCTGTTTCCACAGGGGTTCCCTGAAATTAACAGTCAGTTAAACCGCTACAGCTGAGAAAATCTGAGCTTCCAGGCTTTCCTTGGATGAGGAGTCGGAGGGGGGCAGCACTGTAGCATCTGAAAATGGCCCCAAGCTTTCTCTACCGGGATTGTCCCTTTGAAAAGAAGGGTCCACCTCCTGCTTACAGGCCCTAATAAACTCTTGTCAGCTGGACAGTCACCAGGATGAGCATGCTCTGGAATGGCTGCTCGGCTCACCACAGACGCCTACTGAGGGGAGGTCTGAGGTGCAAGAGGTAGGTCCCAGGGCCTCCCACATGCTCTATGGGCCAGAATTCCCTGACAAAACCCTTCCCTGGGGCTTTTGAATCAGAACTTTGGGAAGAGCTTCCTCTGGTAGTGGCAGCTGATGCAGGAGGCTCCAGAGGGCCACAGCCTTACCCCCCACCCTGAGAAGAAGCCACTCTGGGCTGAGAGAACACAATACCTACACCCAGAGAGAGCAGAAAGAGGGGCTCCCTCCACATTCCCCTGCCTCTGAGGCCCAGCTCCTTCCCTACCCCTTCCCAAGTTACTAGAGACATCAGCAGCCTTCTAGAACTTTCCCCCTTTTACCTAAACAATTTGAGTTTTTATTTGCATTCACTAGAAAGGGAGGAAATGAGAGCGGCTTGCCATTTCATCCCTCTCTGCAGGTTCACATTAGACAAAGATTTCTATCAGGGGTGTCCTGCCCCCACCCCACCCCAGACATCTCCAATCACAGTAGTCCTTCCTTCAGGGCCTGACAAATCCTCAGAATCCTTCCCCCAACATTCACTCTAGGTGGCACACATCCATGCCCCAAACGAATCCTATGTGCCATTCCCAGTTGCACACCAAAGATTTGGGCCAAAAATCAACTTGTGCTTCCAAACACAAACACCGGAAGTGCCCTAACCAGGAAACAACAGGCTGAAGACAAGGCAACGTCTCCCCACCTCTCTCCCAGTTTCATCATCCCTAAGAGGCACCCAGGCCTCAGAACAGCTGTCCCCAAGTCCGGTTTGTACACACCCTCTAGAGACATCTTCCCCACTGGCCTGGGTTACTACATTATCCGCCTTGTGATCCTCCCCTTGCCCCAGCCTCACCCAGCTCCAGCTCAGACTCCTCACCATCACTGGTGAGATGGTCCCCAAATCCATCAGACCGCGTGCTTTGGGGCGGGGGGGTTTAAAAGCCTCCGGGATCTCCCATTCTACCTCCTCTCAGGCATCATTTCCATGAAAGTTCCCAAAGGTTTCAGACCCTGTGTGCAGTTTTCATACAGTTTAACACCCTGAGTTACGATCTATCTACTCTTCTCGATATGTATCTCCCACATAGCCTTTATGCTTCACACCCAGTGCTAGGTTTTTCTGCCTTCCCCAGTAGACTAAACTCTTAAGGGAGAAACTAAGTCTTACTGAGTCTTATTATGTCTGCAACCAAGGGCTCAGCATTGTTAAATGAATAAATGACTTTCTGGCTATTTCTTTACTCATCAGATTAAGCTAGAGACATGGGAAAGGAAGAAAGGTTCTGGAGTTTAATTCGAACTAGACAATTTCACTCCTGGTTTCAGATTTCTGACCATCTCCTGGAAAGCCAAGAATGTCAGCTGCTCCCTTGGAAAAGGACACAAATTTAATAAAAGTCAACTGCATAAAGGACAAACCAGAAACAACCAGATAAGTCCAACCAAAATCTGCCAAAGCTGTCAGCTACTTGGGGAAAACAAATTTATAAGCACCTGTTGAAAATTCAACAGACAGCACACAGGGCCATATATTCCCATGTGAAATTATGTTCCTGGAGATTCAGAAAAACTGAAAGCAAAGAATAATCCTATAGATCAGTGGTTCCTAGACTTCTGGAACTGACAAACAGAAACATTTACACACAGAGAAAAGAAACTGAAGGGTACCAGGGGGCCTGGGTGGCTCAGTCGGTTAAGCCTCCAACTCTTGATTTCGGCTCAGGTCATGATCTCAGGGTCTTGAGATAGAGCCCTGCACCAGGCTCCATGCTCAGCTTGAGATTCAACCTCCCTCCTCCTCTGCCCCTCCCCCCTACTCATGCACACTCTAAACAAAAAAAAAAAAAAGAGAGAGAGAGAGAGAGAAAGAAAGAGTTGCCAACTATTTTGCCAAATAAGAGCATTTTTTTTAAAAGATTTTATTTATTTATTTATTTATTTGAGAGAGAGAGAGAGAAACAGCATGAGAGGGCATAGGGTCAGAGGGAGAAGTAGGCTTCCCGCCAAGCTGGGAGCCCGATGTGGAACTCGATCCCAGGACTCCGGGATCATGACCTGAGCCGAAGGCAGTCGCTTAACCAACTGAGCCACCCAGGCGCCCAAGAGCATTTTTTTAAAAGTGTACCATCAGGGAAGACCTGGCTGGTTCAGTCACTAGAGCATGTGACTCTTGATCCCAGAGTCGTGATTTCAAGCCCCATGTTGGGCATAGTTTACTTTAAAATTTTTTTTAATTAAAAAAAAATTTTTAAAGGTGTACCATCTACTGCCTCCAGAATTTCACAAAAGAAGAAATTTTTAACTCACCAAAAAAAAAAGGGGGGGTAGGAAGAATGTAAGCTCAGACTAAAGAAT
The DNA here is from genome assembly GCF_054177405.1 of Leptonychotes weddellii. NCBI lineage: Eukaryota > Metazoa > Chordata > Mammalia > Carnivora > Phocidae > Leptonychotes > Leptonychotes weddellii. The sequence continues at coordinate 56,010,275 of NC_138369.1, forward strand.
GCCATTCTTGCAAAAGGATGAGCCAAGAACCTTAGAGTACACTGTAGGCTTGGACGGTGTGCAGATAGTATAAGCTTTGAGAGTAGACATTCCAAATTCCTAAAATTACGCCAGGTCCCCAGAAGGTACTCAAGAAATATATTGCTAAGGGCAAAGACGGATCAATTATAACTCCTAGTTCTGAAGTAGAGTCCCGATCACTTGACCTCCCTCCCAGCTGGGAGCCGGGGATGGGCATGATTTCTCCTCAGTGTGTGCACAGACTAGCATCCTTCCATTTTGCTGTTTGAATGAGAGTAGTCCGAGGCAGCTGTGTAATCACAGCTGAAATTTACTGAGCACTTACTATGTGCCAGGCCCTGTGCTAAGCCCTTCTTGGGCATTTTCTCATGGAACATCCCTAACAATGCTAGTGAGGGAGATATAATTATCACCCCAATAGTACAGGTCAGGAAACAGCTTCATCAAGGTGAAAGGACTTCTCCAAGCAAGGTACAAACCCAAGTCTGATACCAACTGTTCACAACTCTTTGGAGAAGATGGATGCAGAAAGGGTGAGGGTGTTTGGGGAAAACAGAAAGGATGGCCTTCAAAATTAAAATCAAATCCAGGGGCACCTGGCTGGCTCAGTTGGTAGAGCGGGTAACTCCCTATCTCAGTTGTAAGTTCGAGCCCCACGTTGGGTGTAGAGATTACTTAAGAATAAAATCTTAAAAAAAAATAATAAAGTTTCTACAAAAGCAAACCTGAAGGAAACTGAAAAATGAGCATTCCATACTCTGTCTCAAGACAGATGAGGAAGGTAAGCATCAGCCAGCACAGGTTGCTCACAAATCTGGACTCAGTGTCTGTGCTAAATCCGGGCTGCCCAACAACTGCCACATTCCCCTCAGTTAGCTTTTCCACTCTCCGTTGGAGCACCCAGGAGCTATAGATGGTTGTGAAGTCAGGGGCAGCGCCCAAGGAGGATGCAAGGCCCTCCTATGACAGCCCTTGAAAAAAGGTGCTTTCTCATTCATTCAAAGGAGAATTTGGAGTTTGGTTACCAGCAGCCCTGTCATCTTCTCCTCCAGATCCACCCCCAAGCCTCTCTTTAATCATTTAAATGCTACTTAATGGCCCCCATTCCAACTCCCACCCTCAAAACCACAGCAGTCTGCTTCCCCCTCAATCTGGAAGGCAAGACAAACCCTGCAGAGGACTAAAACACCATCCACTGCAGCCTGGGGAGGGTCCACAGGTGCCCAGGAGCTCCCCATAAACAAAACAGTCTCCCCCAGGCAGGGACCTTGAAAGGCACACCCAGTGAAGGGAGGTCCCTTAGCAGTGCTGGGAGGACCTGAGTTCTAGCCTCAGCTCTAACACCGCTGACAGATTCCTGAAACACTGGGAACTTGAACTTGGCCTTTAAAAAGGATGAACTTTGGCCAGCCTGAACAATTATTCATCCACAGCCTCAGCCCTCTAAATAAAACACAGAGTTACACACACACACACACCCACCCACACACACACACACACACACACTTTCCATGGCTCCTAATCCCATTTAGTCTAAATAGCTCAGAACCCCATTCTAAGTCCTACACACACACACACACACACACACACCCTTCATCTTAGCTTTCCAGTATTCTCCAACCCTATGTGCCTGCCATGTTGTAGCCACATAACCCCAAATTCTTCTGGCTCCCTCCCTCTCATATGCCTCTGCAGTGCTGGAGCTAATGCCAGAAGGAGAATATAAGGTTATGGGTGTGTCCTCGTATGAGAAAGGTCAAAAACGTGAGATCAGAGTCACACTTTACCTCTTCCAGGCCACATAAGCCTAGGCCTGTTTCCTTCCTGGAAAACAGGGACAGCATCACCTATAGGACTGGACTCTCTGTTTCCTCAGTCAACACACATTCGTTGAATGCTTAATATGTGCTGCAAAACTGCCGGATGCCTGAGATATATGGATGAGCACAACCGATCAAAACACTGCTGCCCAGAAGCTTACATTCTGGTGCAGGGACATCTGTAAAATGGGGATTGTTCATAGTACTTCTATAACAACTACATGAGAGAATATCTGAAACACACCCAGCATAAAGCCTGGCTCAAGGTCAACTGTTATTATTATTATTACTATTATTATATTGATATTTAGAGTCTAAGCCCTTTTGCTCACTGTTATTCTTGATTAAGAAGCTGTTTCTTTTACCTGGACTGTCCCTCTCTCCCCACTGGCACCTCTCAATCTGCCCACTGGAAGTTCTCTTCATCGGCCCAGGCATGGTTCAACACTCACCTCCCCTACTTCCTCCTGAGAAGGATTCAGGAGCTAGCAACTGTCTTAGAGTGTTTGTCTACATCTCCATGGATGCTTTCTCACAGGTCTGCCTGGCATTAACTCTGCTCTACCACCACCAGAAGCACCTCCTGGCTCCTATCTTTACATCCTCCATAGGCCAATGCAGGGGCCTCAGTATGTGAGGAGAACTGACTTGGACAATGAAGAGCAAAAAGAGGTGAGAATAGGTAAGACCCTGAGGGGAGAAGAAAGGGCCTATCAGAGAGAAGTCTAAGGGCCAGAGTATAAGGACCCTTAGTCCCTGGCCAATAAGTTTAGACTTGAGTGAGTCCTCAAAATTACCAATTTTTGAGCCTCCAGGGAGAGTGGACCCCAAAGGGCAGAGGATGAGCTGGCCCAAAGGTGACCAAAGGAGAGCACCCTGGAGGCTACAACTGGGTATGAAGCTCATTCCCATTCAAGGCTGTGAGCCAAGTATTCTTGTCACCGGCAATCAACTCGCCCAGTATGGCACTATAATTCTCTATATTTTCTACGTTGTGTAGTGCTGGCTTGGTTTCCCCCAAAATATCATCAGCATTTTCCAGGGCTAGCAATCTTGTTCCCTTTCCAAATGCTACCCCACCGATAGGAGGACCCAGTGCTTCACAATAAAAACATCTCAGTCTAAGTGGTGTTGGAACGTCAAACACAGACAGAGCCAAATTCAGACCCAGCCTGCCTCTGACAGACAGAGGGTCCCACCAGCTTGCCAGGCTCATAAGAGCTCAGGTAAACACATCATGGTGAGTGCAGGTGGGCACTGATACAGACAAAGCAAAAGATGGAGTCACTTCAGGTAAACTGGGTCCAAGGTATCACAGGTAAAGCTCATTCACCCTTCCAGATATTCAACAAAAACAAGGAAACAAGGCAATGCTTTACATATGAATGTTGAGACCAAGAAAAATGCCTGGTCAGGCAGAATGGACAACCATGCTGACCAAAAGAAGAACACTGCTCTCGGTTTGGGCACCGTGACATTTTGGGGTCCCAAGATGTCTGTTTACCTGGTTCAATACTTTTTAAGTTTCAACCTGAATGTTTGCCCCCACCACTGCCACTGTCCCCACCATCAGTCTCTGCCGTAACTCGAAGTGTCATCTTGGCTAAGGAAATTGTCCATTTCCCCTATTTCCTCTTTCTTGTAAAGACTTCTTATAACAAGGATTTGATGGCCATAAGAACTTCAGGCTGCACTCCAAGGAAGCTTGTTACCAAAGCCATAAGGCCATACTCAGCTGTGTCACTGACTGGAAAACCAGAGGCAAGCCAATGTCAGCTCCTCTTCCCCAGCTGGAAAGGCAAAGGAGAGCTTATTCCTCAAGGTCAAGTGAAATAATGCCACTCTCTTGACAATGGCCGGAGGCCCACACCCCAACCTCCACTTCAGTTCTTAAAAACATCCACGGGATCGCTTTACCCTCCTCAAACACGGGACCTCCAGGCTCCACTTTGGCTACTAAAAAAATCTGCAGTACTGTATGATCTCTCTTATATGTGGAATCTTTAAAAAAAAAAAAAAAAGCTCATAGATACAGAGAACAGAATGGCGGTTGCCAGAGGTGGGTAAGGAGGATGGGAGAAATGGGTGAAGGAGGTATACATTAATTAAATAGAAAATTTAAAAAACAAAAACAGCATAACTGATCTGACTTTGCATACCTCACTCTGGAGAAAAGACTTTCATTTATTTTTGTTTTCCATCATTCAATTAACTCTTTTTTTTTTTTTAAAGATTTTATTTATTTATTTGAGAGAGAGAATGAGAGAGAGAGCATGAGAGGGGTGAGGGTCAGAGGGAGAAGCAGACTCCCTGCTGAGCAGGGAGCCCGATGCGGGACTCGATCCCGGGACTCCAGGATCATGACCTGAGCCGAAGGCAGTCGCTTAACCAACTGAGCCACCCAGGCGCCCATTCAATTAACTCTTAACACCCATATGTACAAAATGCTCTTACCCATTCTATGAACAGAAAAGGATTCACAGATATCTAAGACATGGCCTCCACCTTCAATACAATTTCAAATCTTAATTGACAGTTAATGAGCCTATATGAGTGGCATATGATAAATGCCAAAATATAAGCTAGCCCTTAAAATAGTGACAAGGATATGGGAGATGTTCACCAAATGTTTTGATGAAAAAGCATATATGTAAAATGATTTTTACAGCATTTATCTTTGGTGTCTAGAGAGGATAAAAGGAAGGTGGTACAATAGTCCAGAAGACTGTTTGTGACATTTTCCCAGTGACAGCTAAGACATTGAGATGAAAGATGGGGCCACACCTTAAGTGAACCTAAAGTAAAATAATAATAATAATAAAGTCAGCAGCTGTAAACCTGAAAAAGAGGGGAGGGGCAGTGATCCTGAGAGTTGGGAAATAAATGAGGGGGAACCTTGGGGCACCTGGGTGGCTCAGTCAGTTAAGCATCAGATTCTTGATTTTGGCTCAAGTTGTGATCTCAGAGTCATGAGATCGAGCCCTGGGACAGGCTGGCTCTCGGCGAGGAGTCCGCTTGAGATTCTCTCTCCCTCTGTCCCTGCCCCCTGCTCTCTCTCGCTCTCTAAAATAAATAAATATCTTTTAAAAATAAGTAAAAAATAAATGAGGGTGAACCTTATAATTGCTACAATTTACTGCCAAAAATCATTTCCTGAGTCTAGCACATGCAGGGGAAACCTAAGCAAAAAGAAGGGGGGGGAAAAAAGAATCACCATCCCAAGAAACAAAAATAAAGCAATAAGAAGGTATATGCCATAGAAATGGGCCTTTGGCAGCAACCCAGGAAAACAGAACTAACCAGCAAAGAGAAGTTTGAGAATTCCACAAGGGCAAAGTCTCTATTTGGTCCCTGAGAGCCATGGGCTGGAAAAGCAAGACAGTGGATGTCCAATCCCAATTAAGGTACCCTTAATTAGCTAATGACTACTGGGTGATGGGCTACAGTTTCTCCATCTATAAAATGTTCACGGCCCTGCTCCTAACACTGCTGCTGTGGAATTCTGAGCAGAGACTTTAAGAATCCTCTTCTGAATTCATGAATCCAGAGTTTGTGGCCAGCTGTGCAGGACCTGCCTTCCTACTTCCTCCACCACCCCAAAAAAGGCCTAATGCCAAGGAGCCATTATGTCCCTATCTCTCCAAAACTTCTACAAGGCCCCACTGGCCTCCATGGCAGGCGGCCAGCTAGCTCTGCGTGGACAGACAGACAGACCTAGATTAACCAGAAGCATCCCTTGACTGCAAACCACACAGTCATTCCTATGGTATTCTTATTACCCAAGTATGAATTTCCTTAATCTGGTACGAATTTCAGCCTCCTTCATCTCTCCTACACCAACTCCCCTCCTTCCAAAGTTGCTTCCTCAGTGAAATGCTGATGTTCTCCTCAGCCTTTCTTGGGGTGTCCCCAAGAAAGCTTGCAGTTGCCACCTAAAACTGATTAGCCGAACACAACATCAAGTTCATGGATTATGACTAGTTTTTTTAAACAACAGAAAATAGAATAGAATATTCTCTAGATCCTATTAGATTCTATAGATTCTAATAGAATGTGCCATCCTGTAGAGAGAATAAATATACTGTAAAGCCCTTGTTGCAATTTTATACTTATGTGGGTAGGTGTGGGTCTCTATTGTGGGCTTGGTTAAAAAAAAAAAAAGACGGAGAAACCCACATCCTGAGGCAGTGGGATCCTACTCTGGGGGTGAATGCCACACACACCTATCCTACCTCCAGCCCTTGCGGAGGATGCAGCAACAGCAAATGTTACTTCAAACTCAAAGGCCCATCCTGCAATTCTACAAAACAGACCAGACTGGAAAACAGTTAAAACAAACTTCTGACTCTCTTACAAGGTAGTACTTTCATTAAGGCACAAAACAGGATGCCCAACAAAAGACCAAGCCATCCGGGTAAAAGTTTTGCGTCAAAAAGGTGCCTGGCACCGGGGAGGCTCAACACCAGGCAGCCGGGGAGAACCTGGTCACTGGGAATGCAGGACCCTTTGCTCCCAGCTCTTTCTCCCCGCCTAAGGATTGACTGGGCCAACAGCAACTGGGCTGGGGACTAGAAACCTCAGAAGCCCCCTTCTCTCCCCCTCTTTCCAAAAATTTTCTCTTCAATTTTTCAAACTGCACATCTCCCTAGAAATTGTCCCTGGGAAGCACGAAAGCTCGCAGGCTCGCGGAAACGCCTCCAGCCGGGAGCAGAGCTGGCCCGCGCTGCACACCGAAAGAGAGGCGCTATTCCAGCGGGGCTGCGGGACTCCCGGGGCGGGGGGGAGCGCGGAGAAGGGGGCGGAGTGCGCCGCACAGCTTACCCGCTCGGAGCCCACGACTGCAAACGCTCGCAAGCAGAACCCTCCACTTCTCAGCCGGGGGGCCCCGCTGCTACCCCGCCCCTACACTCCGTTAGCCGAGGATCGAGGACTGGACAGCCCCTTTCGGGCCAGCCCAGCTCGCGATCGCGCGGGCTGGGGACGAAGCCTGCCCGGGGCTGGAATCGCGAACCTCCTCCGGCCGGGCAGCCGCCAGCGCTGTCCAAGTTCCCGCAAATCCCTCCCCGAGCCGGGACCAGCCAGCCCGACTGCGTGCCCCGGGGGTGCGTCCGCTGGCCCGCTCATCGCCACCTGCTAGCTGCACTGCGGTCCCGCGCGGGAGGTGGGAGGTGGGCCCGGGAGCCGCAGCTTCGGTGCCGGGGTGGGCACGGGGCAGGCCGCGCGCCGCCGCAGTCCTGTCGCAGCGCTTGCCCTCGTCCCCCGGGGCCGAGAAGGCCGGAGCCGCCCCCCGCGCGCGCCCCCGCGCAACAGGCCCGGGTCGGCCCCCGGATGACCGCGGGGCTCGCGGAGCCCACGGGGACGATCGCTTGGCCGCCGCCTCGGGGGTCGCCAGCTCCCGCGCGCCGCCGCTTCCCGCAGGGAAGAGGCGCGGGGCCCAGCAGGCCGGAGGCGCCCCCGCGTTTCCCGCGCCGCTACGCACCTAGCTGCCCGCGGGTCCCACATGGCCCGGGCCGCCGCCGCCGCCTCGGGGGCCGCTTCCCGGGGGCAGAGCGCGGTGGGAGGCGCGGAAGCCCGAAAGCCGCGGCCCTGGGTGCGGGCGGCGGGAGCGGCGGGAGCGGCGGGAGCTGCGGCCGCGCGGGGCCCCTGCTGGCGGTGGCGCGGCTCCCGGGCCGTGCCGAGGGGGCGGGGGCGCGGGGCCCCGGCGCCCCGGCTGTGTGCAGCGGCAGCCCTATTCCAAGTTTCCACGTAGTTGCGAGAGCCCGAAAACTGTCACGTGCACGTCGCCGCTGGGTGGGGGGGCGTGTTTGTCACCGTGTTCAAAAGAGGCGTTTCGATGTCGCCCATCTGGCATGCGAGTGCTCCAATGGGGTGGCTCCCGGCCGCCTTTGAAAAACGAGTGCTTCGAGCCGGCTTCCACGGCGGACCGAGCGCACACACACGACCCTGCGACGCGTTTGGGTCCTTGGGATTTCGTAGGCTGGACCCACCGCGATGGTGGGGGAAACTGAGAACACGGTTAGCTGAGGGACCTGGCTCGCCTCTTCTCTTCCCTCCGGTCCCCTCCAACAAAGAAACTAGAGACACCAGCCTCTGTCAACCAATACTATACCCCACTCCGCGGTCGCCTTGGGTGGTCACTGGTTGGCTATCTAGCACTTACTGTGTGCTAAGGCCTCCATTCTGCGGACGCGGGGCATTCAGGTGGGAAGAGGCCAGCGAGGCCCCCGATGTCTTGACGCTCACAGCCGCGTTCAAGGTGTTTGCAGAGGAGTGAGCTTCTCCCCACAGGTGGAATGGCAGGGAACCTCCTGGAAGGGCAGTGATGACTGAAAGTGTTGGGGACAGTTAGGACGACCTCAGGCTGCCATTTCGCCTTTGGTCGTCGGCGCCACAGGCCGCACAGCCTCTCACCCACCATTCGGGTTCGGCGCCCAGCTTGTCTGGTACAGGGATCACTTTCCCAGACGCCAGGGATTTGACCCAATCCGGGAGCAAAGCCCACAGTCCTCTCTTGGGACAAGGCTTTGGCCTACACTGCTCCTGGCAATTCTCTCACCCATCGAGGGCCACCACACGGGGCAGCCCCGTGGCGGGGAGGAGGATGCCACAGAGGTTCCCGAGAGGGACAGTACAGTTTCCAATGAGGCAGGGAGGTGACACATGGTGTGTCATGTGGTGTCACACCAATGTCACACATTGATGACACATGGACACACCTAATGCACACAACCCGTGTCCTTCTCTGTGCTGCTTACTCTGAGTCAAAAATCAGCTTTTTGGTCTAGCTAGTGGTCTTTTTGCTTCTAGAATCTCAGCTCCTCCCATTTCTTCTGTCCATTAATCTTCCCCAAATGTCACATTGCATCACTTCCAGTTCAAATCCTTCAGTGGCACCCCCATTGTCTACTACAGATCAAATTAGGTAGCTGGGCATTTGAGAATCTTCACAATTTTTGCCACACCCTTCCAGTCTTAACTTCCTCACACACAGACCACTCCAGTGGTTCCCACATCTGACTGCACATAGGAATCACCCGAGGGCCTTTTAAAAATCCTGTTGTCTGACTCCTACTCTCAAATAGTCTGATTTAATTGGTATGGGGTATGACATGGGCTTTGAGATTTTTTAAAGCTCCTCGGGTAATGATAACATAAAGCAAAGTTTGGGAAACACTTCTAGTCTCCGAATACTTGGAGCCACTTCCCATTTCCCAGACATCATTCGTCCTTTCACTTTTAGGAAACTTGACAAATCTTTTCTCCAATTTTTTTCTCAGTATCCCCCAGTTCTATATTTGGGAAAGGTCCATGCCACCTCTTCTAGCATGGCTCTTTTTTTTAGCCAACTTCAAGGAGTCTCTGCTTCCAGAAGACTTCTAGGTTCTTACATGAAGGAGAGCAAGTCAAAAAGTTGGTGAGGGTGCAGTAGGTTAAGAAGGTGCATCTAAACTTTCACTACCCTTTGACCAGTTTTCACAAGCCTATTAGAATCTGTTTGTCCTACTGGGCCACCTGGGTGGCTCAGTCATTAAGCATCTGCCTTTGGCTCAGGTCATGCTCCCAGGGTCCTGTGATTGAGACTTGCATAGTGCTCCCTGCTCTGCGGGAAGCCTGCTTCTCCCTCTCCCACTCCCCCTGCTTGTGGTCCCTCTCTTGCTATGTCTCTCTCTGTCAAATAAATAAATAAAACCTTAAAAAAAAAAAATCTTTTTGTCCTACTTCTTCCTCTGTATCTTTCATCATGGTTCTCAAAACAATCACATCAGCTCAAAACAGACCTCAAAACAGTCACCTTTCTTTTTAAAATCGTTTCTTCTCTTTCTGATTTTTTAATATTTTTATCAAAATTATACATTCTCACAATTAAAAGAGCAGTCCCCCCCCCACCTGACTTATTCTTCAGAGGCAACCAGTTTAGCTATCTAATCATTCTGTTGGCTCTGTTCCTGCCTCTAAATAACGCTGCTACTCCTTGTTGGGTGGTTTTCCCCTCAGTCTTATGCATCGTCAGATAATTCTTTTTTAGATTGTGCTTGTCTGAAAAAAACTCACCTTTGATGTAGTTTGGCTGGGTATAAAATTCTAGGTTGGAAATTACTTTCCTTCAAGATTTTGAAACTATTACTCCAGTGACCCCTGTCTTCCAGTACTGCTGTTGAAAATCTGAACACATCCAATTACCCATCTTATGTGACCTCTTTGAAATTTCTGGCAACCTGAAAAATCTTTTTCTCCCCAGTGTTTTGAAATTACACAATGATGTACTTTGATGTAGGCCCATCCATCTATTCCACTGTGTACTGTGTGGGTTCTTTAATTCTTGATACTCAAGCAACTTAGTTCCGAGAAATGACCTTGAATAATTTTGTGGATTGCTTCTTCTCTTTCATTTTCTCCATTCTCTTTTTTTGGAAATCCTGTTATTCAAAAATTGAACTTCCAAGATTGGCCCCTGTGATATGTTTCCCTGATGTTTAAATCACTTTTATTTTTTCTTTTTTGCTGGAAGATTTCCTCAACTTTATCTTCTGATTCTTCTTAATGAGTTTTTTTTTTAATTTCTGATAGCATACTTTGATTGTTCCAAGAGCTCTTTCTTATTCTGTGATTTGTTGGGATACCCCATTCTCTTTTTCATGGTTACATAAATTTTCTCATCTCCCTGCAGATATTAATAGTGTTGTTTGTTTGTTTTTTTCTCTACATAGGCTTCATTCTCTGGGTTCCTTTTCTTGTTAATGTTTCTTGTTTTATTCTCCTTGTTATGGATTTTCCTCAGATGGTTATCTGCTCAGGATTAAGACTAAGGGAGCAAGATGTCCATCAGTAGAGAACTGATTGAATAAATCATGGTATATCCACACCATAGAGAACCATGCAGCTATACTAAGAAATTAAGAGGATTGCTATATAACACTATGGGCAGAGGCCAGGAAATACTGTCAAGTGAAAAAAGCTAGGTGAGAACTGTGTTGATAGTATGTTACCTTTGTAGTAAGAAAGAAAGGTGAATATTTTCATTCATTTGCTTATATTTTCTGAACAAAACAATGGAAGGAAAAACAAAAACTAAGACAAATCGTTAATTATAAGGAAGAACAGAGCAGGAGGGAAAGATAGGGAAGCTAAGGTTCTTTAAATATACCTTGTTTTAAGACTCTGAATTATAGATAACAACCTGATGGTTACCAGAGGAGAGGTGGGTGGGGGGATGAGTTAAATAGGTGATGGGGATTAAGGAGTACACTTGTTGTGATGAGCACAGGGTGATGTACAGAAGTGTTGAATCACTCTATCGTAAACCTGAAACTAATATAACATTGTATGTTAACTAACTGGAATTAAAATAAAAACATATATTCCTTGTCTTACAGTTTTGACATTGGAACCATGTGAATATTTAACATAATTGAAAATTTACATCTAATTTTAAAGTAGGCTTCACACCCAGCATGAAGCCCAGTGCAGGGCTTGAACTCATCACCCTGAGATCAAGACCTGAACTGAGATCAAGAGTCAGATGCTTAACTGACTAAGCCACTCAAATGCCCCAACTTAAATCTAATTATTAAAAAGTAGTTCTTAGGGGAACCCTCCTACACTGTTGGTGGGAATGCAAGCTGGTGCAACCACTCTGGAAAACAGTATGGAGGTTCCTCAAAAAGTTGAAAATAGAGCTACCATACGATCCAGCAATTGCACTACTGGGTATTTACCCCAAAGATACAAATGTAGGGATCTGAAGGGGTATGTGCACCCCAATGTTTATAGCAGCAATGTCCACAATAGCCAAACTGTG
>NC_138369.1:56022014-56099784 GCF_054177405.1 Leptonychotes weddellii
CAGGAAACAAACTGAGGGTTGCTGGAGTGGGGGGTGGGGTGGGAGGGACGGGGTGGCTGGGTGATAGACACTGGGGAGGGTGTGTGCTATGGTGAGCGCTGTGAATTGTGCAAGACTGTTGAATCACAGATCTGTGCCTCTGAAACAAATAACGCAATATATGTTAGGAAAAAAAAAGAAGAAGAAGATAGCAGGAGGGGAAGAATGAAGAAGGGGAAATCGGAGGGGCAGATGAACCATGAGAGACGATGGACTCTGAAAAACAAACTGAGGGTTCTAGAGGGGAGGGGGGTGGGAGGATGGGTTAACCTGGTGATGGGTATTAAAGAAGGCACATTCTGCATGGAGCACTGGGTGTTATGCACAAACAATGAATCATGGAACACTACATCAAAAACTAATGATGTAGTGTATGGTGATTAACATAACAATAAAAATTTAAAAATAAATAAATAAATAAAAAGTGTTCTTAAAATTGAAAACATACTGAAACAAATGAACTTAACTGTATATCAAGTGGGTAGCATAACCACCCAAAAATTATTTCAAGTTTCAATACTGATATGTTTTTAAAACATTTATCTAAAAATACTACTGAGTGATATTTTTATTACTCAGACTGTGTATAAATTAGAATAAGCAAATAATTAATTATGATACTGTTATCCAGAACCAAGATTTTCAGTGTAAGAGCAAAGGAATACAAATATAAAATCAAAAAAGTTAAGGAAAAATTCTGTAATCTGAGAACTGAACTGGAAATATCACTATGACCTTGTGGTTTATTGCCTCACTCTGTTCATTCTGTCCATCCTTGATGTAATGATGCCATACTGCTGGATTGAATAATACTGTGCACCCCAGCACCCATGCGGTGATCTCTAAATATCATTCCTCTCTAGAAGGAACAAAGACTCATAAAAAAAAAAAAAAATCACTAATTCCATGTTGGGGCCAGAGATGTACAAGTTGAGCCAGGAGATTTTGTTGTTCTGGAAAGCAAAGAAGCTACCAAAGGGGAATGGGGTTATGTCAAACAACCCAGACTTCTAGAGGCTTCCATTGGTCACACATGGGAAATTTAAGCATTTTGAAGTCATTTTTTAACTCTATCCTTCTTTCTGCATTTATTACTGAGAGTTCTTCTTTCCATCTATAATCATTTGGTTGCCCTGAAAAACACCTCATATAGGAAAAGCAGAATAAATGCTTGTTCCCCCACTTTGTTGACTAGCTTTCAGAATAATGAGTTGGTACACTAGTAGCCAACAATTTTTTTTATGAACTCTCATGAATTTCTAAAAACATTTCATGTACTTCAATCAATGATTACAATAGTCTTTCTTTTTTTTATCTTTTTTTTTTAAAGATTTTATTTACTTATTTGAGAGAGAGAATGAGAGAGAGCGAGTACATGAGAGGGGGGAGGGTCAGAGGGAGAAGCAGACGCCCTGCCGAGCAGGGAGCCCGATGCGGGACTCGATGCGGGACTCGATCCCGGGACTCGATCCCGGGACTCCAGGATCATGACCTGAGCCGAAGGCAGTCGCTTAACCAACTGAGCCACCCAGGAGCCCCTACAATAGTCTTTCTTTTTAAGGCTCTAAATCTCCATATTTGAACAGTAGGAGCCCATCTACCAGGGATCACCAGTGGTAGTAAAACCACTGGAGAAAAGATGAATCTGGCTATTTCTTTTCAACCCCACTTGTCAGTCCTACCATCACTAAAACTGGGACAGCCAGACATTAGGTACCTCCTGCTGTGTTGCAAAAGGAAGGACCCAGCAACTCCAAGGAAGAATTTTTGTCTCCCAAAATTGAATCTGAACCTAAGCTAGTCTGTAAATTAGAGATGTTAAACCAAGGATCCATGGATAGAGTTCAGGTCTGTGAATCTGAACAAGAACCTAATTATCATTTTAATTTTCACTAACCTTTAACTGAAACTTAACACTGTCTTCAATTATGAATACAGGCAAATTCAAACAAAAAATAAAACTACACTAAAACCAGTACATAAGGCTTTGTTGACAGTGAAATCAAAGATTCTTTCCTATCCCATCACTATTGTTGTGTACACCTCAAAATATTGTTTTTGTTTATACCTACTTTAAAATTATGCTAATTATTATACCTGCTGCAAGGTCTTGCTATTTAATGTGTTAATCAAGAAGATGTATTATTACAAATCACAATTAGTGTTTTTGCTATTTTGAGATTTATAGTTCAATGTAAATAGTTTTCTTTGTAATCTTATGCATTTTATTTTATGTATTTAAAAATATTATCCTGAGAGGGGCGCCTGGGTGGTTCAGTCGGTTAAGCGTCTGCGTTCGGCTCAGGTCATGATCCCGGGTCCTGGGATCGAGCCCTGCATCGGGCTCTCTTCTCAGTGGGGAGTGTGCTTCTCGCTCTTCCTCTCCCTCTGCCCCCTCCCCCGGTTCGTGTTCTCTCTCTCTCTCTGTCTCAAATAAATAAATAAAATCTTAAAAAATATATTATCCTGAGAAGGGATCTATGGACACTGTCAAATTTCCAAAGGGGTCCGTGATCCCTAAAAGATAAAGAATCCCTGCTCTAGATCTATCAACTATTTTATAGGATTCACAGAGGATAGAGAAACATGTTACAAGGACACATCCAAGATGCAATCAACCAAATCCACGATGTGGAAAATTCTACAGGGAAAATGACTTCCTCTCTTCAACCAAAAATAATGGTAATAACAACATGGAGAGAGAATGAAGGAGGGGTAATTATAATAGAGCGTAAGAGACTTAGGGACATATCAACCAAATGCAACATGTTAGCCTGGTTTGAGTCCTGATTCTAACAAACCCATTAAAGTAAATTTTTGAGACAATCTGGGAAATATGACACAGACTGCATGTTATGATGACATTAAGGCATTATTTGTTGTTAATTTTGTTGAGTATGATAATGGTATTGTGGTTGTTTTTTTTGTTTTGTTTTGTTTTTTTTAAAGATTTTATTTATTTATTCATTAGAGACAGAGAGAGGCAGGGGGAGAAGCAGGCTCCCAAGGAGCAGGGAGCCCGATGCGGGACTCGATCCCAGGACCCCGAGATCATGACCTGAGCCAAAGGCAGACGCTTAACCGACTGAGCCACCCAGGCGCCCCGTGGTTGTTTTTTAAAAATCTTTCTCTATTAGAGATACATACTAGGTATCTCTCTCTCCTTTTTAATCAGTGAACTGATATGGTGTCTGGTATTTGTGGGGTTTTTTTAAGATTTTATTTATTTATTTGACAGAGAGAGAGATAGCAAGAGCAGGAACACAAGCAGGGGGAGTGGGAGAGGGAGAAGCAGGCTCCCCGCTGAGCAGGGAGCCGGATGCAGGGCTCCATCCCAGGACGCTGGGATCATGACCTGAGCCGAAGGCAGACACTTAACAACTGAGCCACCCAGGTGCCCCTGGTATTTGCTTTAAAATACTCAAGTAAAACAAAACCAATAAAAAGTGGAGGTATAGATGAAACAAGATTAGCAAAATATTGATAATTACTGAAGCTGGGTAATGGGTTTTATGGGGATTCATTATATTATTCTTTCTACTGTTGGGAAGTTGAAAGTTTTTCCATACAGAAGAGTTTAAAAAGAGAGAGATGGATTAAAAGCTAATTGGAAATTCAGAGCAAGTGAGTGTGATTATTAGCTTGCAAGCAGTCAGTGAGCCTCTGAGATAAAGAATCTCTGACATCAGGGTCTTTGGGTTTTCCCTCTGGGCCTGGTCAGAGTAAGCAATCTCCTTTCCAGAAGGTGAAGGTCTGGCTGGCTGTGTTATGGGCATCTAAGGGATGTATGGGAGTTAGGGGCCTCAGCATCCAGTATACGCTTATTGACTGCTTGCAATGTGGTACCTTTATCTTCAGCTTTGCCTGATGTCCCCCAGTCCTGAGACCTGCCTTTCTGCCTCCACAGAGAACAAAGCCCTTGTGGCCAGGTGAGGAAGGGGCAGTGGGCAGCTCTGCTGAGTTGGGGTGGGATCTAGAGATCCTACACTTCTTAAATAGACGTTCTACCAAACTTACTTATCCTGTTCATTGGCCCTACTTCCAAAAATATCCGCTGCCAATAGTTTCTGAGACTTTTGGAGATTCTGTTGTATAAAATGAGCTGGCCCTTGGCTTCCCCTCTGCCAGCTCACCATCATTTCTCTTGTGTCTGCTAAGTCATTTCCCATTCTTCTAGTAGCTTTCCAGCACCAAGCTTTTACTGCTGTTGTATTCTTTCCTGTTCTCCCTCTCCATATGCCTTTTAAAAATCTCTTTACTATAGTTTTAGTAGGGCTTCAGGAGCCAATAAAACCATATACTTGTGTTCTGTCCACTGTTGTCCTCTAATATTCTTTTTAAATGGTTGAAAGTTCCGCCTTTTGAAGAACGTGCTGAATAACACTCCTCCCATCCCACAACCCTGCTCTCACCCACAACTGTGCTTTTGCTCTGTGACACTGCATATCCCTTCTTTATGGCCTGAGAGTGCAGAGCCAGATCAAGGGGTGATTTATCTGCACACCTGCCCATGTTACCTCTAAGGAGCCCCAAAACATTGGAGTCCCAAAGATGGAAAAGGTTGTATCTACCCAAACTCCAGGGAGAGTTTTATATGGAATGTTAATGAGTATTTGGAAACACCATTTGGTTAGGGGTTTAGGGGCAGGAAGGATGGAGAGCAACCCCAAGGACAAGTTCACTAACAATGGATGGTCACTGTTTTCCAAGGAGGGTGGATCCTAGTAAGTGTAGGACTCAGCTTGTACTAAGCAGAGTATGTGAAGGGTCGAGTCAGAGATAAATTCTCCAGCCCACAAAGGGAGGCTGACATCCCAACAGGGTCCTCCTCTGCCTTTGTCCTTGTACTCCCCAGTCTGCCCTCTGTGGACAAGCTGAACATGGATTTAAGCTTCATGAACTTGGATGCTCAAAGGTCTCCCTAGGTTTGGGAAGTTCTCATTCCCAAATAGATTCAGCCCAAAGAGATCTTCTCCAAGACACATTACAATGAAAGTGTCCAAAGTCAAAGAGATCATTTTTAAAGAAGCAAGAGAAAAAAATAAAAATTCCTCACACACAAGGGAATCCCCATAAGGCTATCAGGGAAAGATTTCTGAGCAGAAACCTGGCAGACCAGGAGACAGTGGGATGATATACTGAAGGTGCTGAAAGAAAAAACTGCCAACCGAGAATACTTTATCTGGCAAAGCTGTTCTTAGCAACAAAGGAAGGATAAAGACATTCCCAGAAAAACAAAAACTGAGGGAGTTTACCACCACTAGACCTGCCTTCTAACAAAGGCTGATACGAGCTTTTCAAGCTGAAACAAAAGGATGCTAAATAGTAATATAAAAACATATAAAAATATAAAATAAAAGTATATAATCAAATTCAGAATACTCTAATAATGTAATATGGTAGTGTGTTAATCATTTAATTCTAGTACAGAGACAAAACAACAAAGGTATTTAAAATAAATATGGCTACAACAATTTGTTAATGGATACATAATATAAAGAGATGTAAATTGTGACATGAAAAACATAAAATGAGATGGGGGAGTAAAAAGGTTTTGTTTTTGTATGCAGTTCAAATTTAATTGTTTTCAGCTTAGACCATTTTGTGTAAGCCTCATGGTAACCACAAAGAAAAGACCTACAGTAGATACACAAAAGATAAAGACAAGGGAATCAAAACATACTGCTATGAAAAATAATGAATTCTCAAAGAAAGACAGTAAGAGAGGAAGAAAGGAAAAAGGAACTACAGCCAGAAAACATTTAGTAAGATGGCAAGTTCTTATCCATCAATAATTATTTTAAATGTGAATTGATTAAATTCTCCAATCAAAACACACAGAGTGGCTGAATGGATTAAAAAACAAGACCCTGCCTGCAAGACACTGCCTAAAAGAGATTCACTTCAGCTTTAAAGACATGCATAGTCTCAAAGTGAAGAGATGGAAAAAGATACTCCGTACAAAAGGAAACCAACAGCGAGCAGGGACAGCTATACTTATATCAGACAAAATAGACTTTAAGCAACTAAATAACAAAAAACAAATGATCTGATTTAAAAATTGGCAAAGAAGCTGAATAGACATTTTTCTGAAGAAGACATACAAATGGTCAACCGGTACACGAAGAAGTGCTCAATATCACTCATCACCAGGGAAATGCGAATCAAAACCACAATGAAATATCACCTCACACCTGTTAGAATGGCTGTCATCAAAAAGAGAAGAGGTAACAAGTCTTGGGAAAGATGTGGAGAAAAGGGAACCCCTGTGCGGGGTTGGTGGGGATGCAAACTGGTACAGCCAATATGGAAAACGGTATGCAGTTTCCTCAAAAACTTCCAAATAGAACTATGGGATCCAGCAATTCCACTTCTGGGTATATATTCAAAGAAAATGAAATCAGTATCTCAAAGAGATATCTGCACTCCCCATGTTCATTGTAATATTATTCATAGTAGCCAAGAGATGGAAACCACCTATGTGTCTAATGATGGATGAAAAGGTGAAGAAAATGATACATATGTAGAGATATAGACAATGGACTATTACTCAGCCATGAGAAAGAAGGAAATCTTGCCATTTGCAACAACATGGATGAACCTAGAGGACATTATGCTAAGTGAAATAAGCCACACAGAAAAAGATAAAAACCATATGATCTCACATATGTGGAACCTGAAAAAGAAGGAAAGAAAGTAAAAGAAAATAGAAAAGAAAAGCTGAACTCACAGTAGGAGAAAGTGGAAAGGTGATTACCAGGCTGGGGGTTGGGGAAATGGGGAGATGCTGGTCAAAGAGCACAAGCCTTCAATTATGACATGAATACGTTCTGGAGATACAATGTACAGCATGGTGACCATAGGTAATAATACTGTACTGTACTCTTGAAATTTGCTAAGGAAATAGATCTTAAACATTCTCACCACATACACACACACACACACACACACACACACAAGTAACTATGTAAAGTGATGGATTTGTTAATTATGGTAATCATTTCATAAAGAATACATACATCAAATCATCAAGTTGTACCCTTTAAATAGATATAATTTTATTTGTCAAGTGTACCTCAATAAAGCTGGAGAAATGAAAAGGATATTAACTTGAAAGAGCAGGAAAATGACCTGGCAAGAGTGTCCATGGGTCTCTCTCCCCCGAGTCTATGGCTTGTCCCTTACTATAATGCTTTGAAGTCAGAGTCTTGCCCCATATGCCTTTCTGTTTCTCATATGTGGGCTGGTTGTTGAAAGAATGACAAGCTCTTCTCCCTTGAAAGTATCCAAGAACCCATTTCAATGGCCTTGAATAACTGAAAACTGACAGACAATCTGGGAACTTGGGCAGGCCAGAATCATCAATGTCAAAAACATCAATGTGAACAAATGACTATTGAGTCTTTAGTGGCCACAGTGACCACTATATCAAGGGAAGGTATGGACCCAACCCTGTGTGTCCAGATAGCTAACCAAGTAAGAAGGACAAATATTTAGATAAATGATCAGGAACATAGAGTATATAAATAAATATCAGCTGATTTTTTTTAAAGATTTTATTTATTTATTTGACAGAGAGAGACACAGCGAGAGAGGGAACACAAGCAGGGGGAGTGGGAGAGGGAGAAGCAGGCTTCCCGCTGAGCAGGGAGCCCGATGCTGGGCTCGATCCCAGGATCCTGGGATCATGACCTGAGCCGAAGGCAGATGCTTAACGACTGAGCCACCCAGGCGCCCCTCAGCTGATTTTTTAAAGGGAAAACTCACCTAATGCCAAAAAGAGGAGGAAGTATAATTAATTTTCATTCAACATTTATGTAGTACTATTTTTTAAAGTATGATAATGTAAGTTGTTCTCGAAAGAGTCCTCTAAGAGGGGTATTAATTATCTTCATTTTACAGAAAGGAAAACTAAAGAAAAGAAAGGTCAAGCAGTTTGTTGTACAGCTAGTTGGTCAGGGGCTGAGACTAGAAAACACAGATGAGCTTGGGATGGGCTTGCCTGTGCTTCTTGGACACTGAGCTTGGTCAACCCTGGATTCTGGTGCTGAAGCAAGACGTCACTGAGATCCCTGGGCTATTACCCATTCACTGCTCATTGTATATGCCTAGAGGCAGACAGGTCTACACAAGAAAAACCACTCTGAAGTAAATTCTGTTTTTCATTTCAATGTCAGTAGAGCTGATTCTTGCCCTCTGTAACATTCTGAGAATACCAATCAAGTGTGTCATATATGACACTAATCTGTCCTGATAACATAAGAGGAGGACAGCATGGACTATGTACCATCCCATCTTGAGATGTACAGATATATACACCCTCACTCAGATACCTACACCCACATCGAGAATTGCACATTTTCAGAAACGTACACACAAAGAGTAAACCAGTGAACATGCTCATTCAAAACACACACACATATGATACTCTCTATTGGTTTCCCACTTCTTTTTTAAGAAAGGGGGAGGGGCAGAGGGAGAAGGTGAGAGAGAATCTTTTTTTTTTTTTTTTAAGATTTTATTTATTTATTTGACAGAGAGAGACACAGCGAGAGAGGGAACACAAGCAGGGGGAGTGGGAGAGGGAGAAGCAGGCTCCTCGCTGAGCAGGGAGCCCGATGCGGGGCTCGATCCCAGGACTCTGGGATCATGACCTGAGCCGAAGGCAGATGCTTAACAATGGAGCCACCCAGGCGCCCCGGAGAGAGAGAATCTTAAGCAGGCTGCACACCCAGCACGGAGCCCGACGTGGTGCTCAATCTCACAACCCTGAGCTCATGACCTGAGACAAAAGCAACACTTAACCAACTGAGCCGCCCGGGAGCCCCTTGGTTTCCTCACTTTGGCTGAGCACAGCTATTCACGTCTGAGCCCATCAATGCTCCATCCAACCCCCTGCTCACAAAAGGAGCTGCCCCTCTCAGCCTCTAAGCCAGCCCTGACAAAGGCAGGCATACTGAATATATATCAGCATCCTTCATTCTCACACTGCTGACTACTGACTATCCTGGTGTGGATGGGGTAGTCCTGGAGCCCCCCCCATTTCCCTTAGAACTGTGGTTCTCAACCAGGGGTGATTTTCCTCTCAGGAGATATTTGGCAATGTCTGGAGACATTTCCGATTATCAAAACTCAGTGCAAGTGGGGAATGGGGGCTGCTGGCCCCAACTAGGTAGAGGCCAGAAATGCTGCTAAACATCCTACAATGCACAGGTCAGTCCCCCCCACCACAAAGAATTACCCAGCCCCAAAATGCCAATAGTGCCAAGATTGGGAGAGTTCACCTTCACAGGGCAATTGTCCTGTCCTTAACAACTTGCTAATAAACCGCCTTGGGCTGCTTCCTCTGTGATAACCAGCCATGGTTTGTCTCACAAGGACCAAACCCAGGCCACAACTACTTGGACTGGGATGGGCAGGCATCTACCCAGGGGAAGCCAAGGCAGACTGGCTAGTTCTCACTGAGGCAAAGTAATGAGAAAGCTGTTCTAAAAGGGACTACAGTGATTTTCTGGATCAGAATTTTCCAGACTCAGCAATTTAAATTGGAGGTCAGGGACGCCTGGGTGGCTCAGTCAGTTAAGCGTCTGCCATCGGCTCAGGTCATGATCCTGAGGTACCCTGAGTACCTCTCTGGCCTTAACAGTTCACCCTGGCTGAAGGCTTTAGAGGACTCCAGGATTCAGGCTCTCCTCTGACTGTGCCCCCCCCCTCCCCCCCCCCCCCAGGGAGTAAGGAGTCCACTGGCCCAAAGCGACATGCCCCTCCAGGAAGGAAGGCCCACACCTTCTTTCAAGACCATGATCTGGGCCATAATTCCTGGCCCAAATGGCTCCAAGCCTGCTTATAGGGTCTGCCCAGGCCTGGTTCTTGAGTCTGTCCTCCCAAGAGTACACCAAGCTTCCAGTGTCCACCCAAGGGGTGGCCAAGGAGTGGCTGTTTGCTAGGAGCATGGAGAGCTGCCAACAAAACTGAGCTTGTGGGCTAGGGTGTCCACACATGTGTGTGCTTCATCCTGCGGGGCAGAGATGAAAACAGGAAGAGAGCAGGCTGTGGGCTGTGGATCTCCATTTGTACCATTGCCCTGCCCCCCACAATAGTTGGGGTGCACCTATCACTCTCACACTCCCAGGCCAGGAATACAATCTAAGGAATGCGCACATTTCTTCATCACTCTCTGTGTTTCTTATGAAGATCCAGGCCACAGGAATGAACTGCCACCTTATTCCTCCTCCTTTGCTCTGACTCAACTCTCTGCAGAGGGTGGGACCTCTGGGTAACCCTCTATACACATAATCTCAGTGGCTGAGTCACCTCCTTCTCCCCTCCCTCCCTCCTTTTCCTCACCACCCCGAGGAAGGGGATCTGTACCAGGCTTCTTAAGAACCTTGGCCCACACCTGTAGCTGGGTAGAAAGTCAAAGCAGAGGTCCTAAATTTGGCTGCCTACAGGGACGAATACACGAATTCTTGCCTACAGGCAAGAATCACAAGTTAGTGTATCTGGCCAGGTGTAAGTACCAGGGGGAGGTAAGGTCTGCAACAAACCAGGACAGCCAGGCTCCTTCTAAATTGGCTTCAGCTGGTGGTTGCCATAGAGAAGGTGGGCCTGATGTGAAAAAAATCTTTTGATTTTTTTTTTTTTGGTGGAAACCAGAAATCTTGTGAAGAAGTTCCCACCAAATAAAACCCAACCCCAGACAAGCCACATAGGACAGCCAAGTTTATTGGCACTAATATAGCTCAACACCCATACCAGATCCAGTTGTCAGGCTGAGGCTAGCTGGGAGGTACCCCACTTGGTGGTTTGCCCTGCCCTCACTGGACTCCGGGTGGTTTGAGGAACTAATGATGTTTTCACGTGTTGTTATGTTGGCAGCCCTATGCAGCCTTTGCATCCACCCTTTTCTATCTGGTAAACCCCAAAAGTCCCTATATGACTCATCTCTATCACCACCTCCCATGTGAACGCCTGGACTGACCCATTCCCCCAGCCGGCTTCTCCATTTTCAGCACTTCCTGCTCCCGGCTCCTTACTCTTGTCTCAGTTTCAGCCCATACCACATGACTTTGTAACTGTTTACTTGTCATCTAGTACTAGACCATAAGCGCCTCCAAGTCTACGGTTTTATCTTGTTTATTCTGTGTTCCCAGCACCCCGGCACTCAGCTGCCAATGCCTAAAGAGTGAATGAATAAACAGTACATATCACTAATGAGAGCGGGGTCGTGAAGCTGCTGGGTATACAGCTCACCCTTGAACAACACCATCCCAACTGTGTTGGTCCACTTTTAAGCAGCTTATTTTTCATAAACACAGTACAGCACTATAAATATATTTTCTCTTCCTGATGATTTTCTTAAAAAAATATTTTATTTATTTATTTGAGAGAGCAAGAGAACACAAGCAGGGGGAGTGGCAGCAGGTGCCGCAGAGGGAGGAGAAGCAGACTCCCTGCTGAGCAGGGAGCTCAAGGTGAGGGGTGGGGGGGCTCCATCCCAGGGTCCTGGGATCACGACCTGAGCCGAAGACAGACACTTAACTGACTGAGCCACCCAGGAGCCCCTCCTTATGATTTTCTCAACAGCATTTTCTTTTCTCTGGCTTACTTTACTGTAGGAATAGAATATATAATCCATAAGACATACAAATATGTGTTAATGGACTGTTGATGTTAATCGGTAAGGCTTCTGGTCAACAGTAGGCTATTAGTAGTTAAGTTTGAGGGAGTCAAAAGTTATAGGCGGATTTTCAACTGGGTAAAGTGGGTACCCCTAACCCCTGCATTGTTCAAGGGTCAACAGTAGTTCCAAACTGCTATTTGTGACAATCAGTTCATCATCATCATTATCAGAGTTTAGGAATGGGGCAAAATAATGTTCAGCAGAATGGCCAAGGACTGGGAAACTGATTTTCACTGGAGAGCGGGAAGAGGTGCAGCAGGAAGAAAAAAAAAGAACAATCCCTGGATTGAAACTGAAGCCTCGAAGGGCAGAAAAGCCTGGTGGGCTCTCATGGTGGGATGTAGGGGCAGTAAGGCGACAGATGAAACAAAGCAGTTGTAATGGAGGGTAAGGTCTTAAAAGGGAGCTGTAGGGTGCGGGGGCAAACCAAGTGGTGGGGGATAAGAATTAGAAATTGCCTGCAGGGGCACCTCAGTGGCTCAGTTGTTAAGTGTCTGCCTTCGGCTCAGGTCATGATCCTAGCGTCCTGGGATCGAGCCCCGCATGGGGCTCCCTGCTCAGCGGGAAGCTTACTTCTCCCTCTCCCACTCGCCCCGCTTGTGTTCCCTCTTTCGCTGTCAAATAAATAAGTAAAATCTTTGGGGGGAGGGGAAGTGCCTGCAGCACCCTTCTGACAGCCACCGTGAGCGATGCCACACTTGGAAAGGGTTTCATTTCCTCGGGTGATTGTTCCTCGCTGATTGTTTTCCCCAGCTTCCTTCCTGGAGGGACTAGGCCAGCCGGCATTTCGGTCTGCCGCCCCCCTGCGGCAGGAGTGTGCAGTTACACTACCAGGCCGCGGGCTCCGGCTTCACCTCCAGGCAGGTGGAACCCTACTCAAGCCCAGCACGTTTATCGATCCAATAACTTCAATAACATTTAAATATAATACAGATTTTTTTACATCTGCTGAAGTCAAGCAAAAGGAAGACCACAATACTCATTTCACAATCCATCATGCCCCTTCCTGATGCTTATTCCTTGTCTTGTGTTTGCTTCCCAACCAGTCTGTCCCAAAGGATTTAGGGACAGAGATTTATTCGTCTTTGCTTCCCCACAGAGCCTTACACACTGCAGGTGTTTTAAGGAAAAAAAGAATCTCTGCTTAGTGCATTTATATGTAGATGATATAACCTGTTTGTTTAAAGCTCCAAAAACAAGTCAAATAAACCAGACGCAGAGGGACAAATATTGTATGATTCCACTTATGGAGGCACCTAGAATACTCAAATTTGTAAGGACAGAAAGTACAGCACTGGCTAAAAGGGGCTGAGGGGAAAGGGGGAGGGGTAGTTGTTGTTTAATGGGTCTAGAATTTCTGCTTGAAATGATGAAAAAGTTCTGGGATAAGATAGCAGTATTTGTGAATGTACTTTATGCCACTGAACTGTACATTTTAAAATGGCTAAAATGGAAAATTCTTATTATGTGTAATTTACCACAATAAAGAAATGAAAGAAAGCTCATCTAGTTCTATTAACATCAAGCAAAACAGAATTTAGATCAAAAAAGCATTAGAGAAGGCCACTTAGTTATGACAAAAGGTTCAAGTCATCAGGACAAATTAGCAATATTAAATGTGTATGTACCAAATAACGACCTTCATGAGTGTAAAGCGAGAAGTGTCAGACCCACAAAGAGAAATTCACAGTGCTGGTGGGAGATTTTAATCATGTTATATCACTAGCTGGTAGAAGAAGCAGTAAAAAATTCTCCTATACATCAGCTCCAAAAGACATGTATAGAGATATTTATAGCAGCATTATTCACAATAGCCACAAACTGGAAACAACCTAACTATCCATCATTAGTAGAATTGTGTTGGATTCATCCAATGGAATGCTACACAGCAATGTAAATGAATGAACTACTGCTACATGCAACAACAAGGATGAATTTCAAAATATAATGTTGAGTGTATGAGGTCAGATATAAAATAATACATACTATAGTATTCTGTTTATGTGAAGCTCAAAAATAAGCAAAATTAGACTATGTGTTTCCAGATGCATACTTATGTAATAACATTATTTTTTAAAAGCAAGTGTTACTTCCATAAAAGTCAGAATTATGGATATCTTTGCAATTGGAAAGGAACATATGAGTTGGGGATGGAGGTGTTGGTGTAGACCTTTAGGGTTTTGACGAAATGTCATTTTATGGCCTAGATGGGTATTTACTTTATAACAATTCATTAAGATACATATTTGTGTTTATGCACCTTTCTGTATATGGATTCTATTTCACAATTTTTAAATTGTTTTAATGAATAAGTGAAGCACACCTTCAAAGTACTGTGGGAAAATAATTTTGAACCTAGAAATCTATACCTAGCCACATTAGCTATCAAGATTGAGAACTAGGGGCACCTGGGTGGTGCAGTCAGTTAAGCTTCCGACTTTTGGTTCCAGCTCAGATCATGATCTCAGGAGTGTGAGATCGAGCCCCACATCAGGCTCCACACTCAGGGGGGAGTCTGCTTAAGACTCCCTCTCCCTCTGCCCACCCCCCCCCCACCGCTCATGCTCTCTCTCTCTCAAATAAATAAATAGATCTTTAAAAAAAAATTGAGAACTAAGACCATTTTTATACCTGTAAAGATTCAGAGATAAAATAGTCTACTATTTAGCCTTTGTGAAGGAGATAATCGAAGATGTTGGCCAAGAAATCAAGTGTAAGCTGTATGTAGCAAACAAGAAATGACAGAACTAACCTTGCTAATCTAATGAAAAGAAATCCTGGGATGATAGCTTGCAGCAGGTTTTGAAAGAAATCTGTCCAAATTAAAACAGGAGGTCAGTCATCTCCAAAGAGATGTCTTTAAGAAGAGTTCTAGAATAGGCCCTGCACTATTTAGAATGAAAAAAAGACTATCAGTGCTATGATGAAAAAGTCTTTTCCTTCTCCCAAGAGGGGAAGGGGCAACAAAAAAGTCAAAGAAGACAGGAAAGTTATGATCCATATTCAAAGCAAACTAAACTAAAATATGGTATGAATTTGAGCAACTGTGGTAGTTTAAAAAAAGAGACTCCATTTGATGATTTGCTAGGAACATTGTCCTTTGAGGGGCCCAGGGTCGTGATATTATAAGGATAGGAGAAAATGTAACTAATCATATGTCATAGCAATTAATTATTTACTAATTTAAAGCTTATATCATCACCTAGGGACCTGGTGTGGGGAATAGTTCTGATTCCTGAACAGAACGTAAAATGTTTCAACCTTGACCGTGTAAATACAAAAGTGAGGTCCCCTAATTCTAACCCCAGGCTGATGGCGAGAGGCACTAGGACGTAGAGGTGGGAGGAGGGATGGAGGCTCAGATGGGGCAGAGCCAAGAGAAGCTGGTGAAAATTGACAGAGGAAAAACAAAGTTTTAGAATATCATCTGAATTTGCAAGAGAAACCACTGAAATGAAAACCAATGATGCAAGAGAAAAAGTGAGGCAAGAGGAAGGAAAGGAGAAATAGGGTGGTATGGATTCTCTAAGTCCTTATTTATTGTAATAGGCAATAAAGAGACAATGTCGACAGTGGATCAGTGGAATTCATGATATATGGAGATTCATATGAAACCAAAAGGACCAATATAAGAAAAGCCTACAAGTGGTTATTACTAGAGCATAGCAGGGACAGGGAGAGAAGTGGCTGGGGGCACCAAAGCTTTTTATCATGTCTTTTGGCATTTTCTGATTTGTTCTTTTTTTTTTTTTAAAGAATTTTTTTTTTTTTTATTCATTCCAGACACAGAGATACAGAGAGAGAGAGAGAACATGAGTAGGGGGAGAAGCAGAGGGAGGGGGAGAAGCAGGCCCCCCGCCGAGCAGGGAGCCCGATGCGGGGCTCGATCCCAGGACCCTGGGATCATGACCTGAGCCGAAGGCAGACGCTTAACCATCTGAGCCACCCAGGTGCCCCTTCTGATTTGTTCTTAACCATCACTAGGGCTTAGTATGCAGAGTATAGAAGGGAGTATTTGGTGAGGAGGTGTACTCTGTCTCTCTGTGAGCTTGCTACGGATGTGTTCGTGCTTGCTGCCCAGCACCGCTCATTAGGGAGGCCTCTGTTGCTAGGGAAACCAGCTTTTCACTGATATCAAGAACAATGCTGAGGCCTGCTATTCACCAAGCAAACTTCCTCTTGAGCCACGCCACCTTCCTGGACTATCTCTTGCCCCTGTGTGATGCTGCCCAGCTGTAGGAAGCTCACACCTGCTCTCTCTCACTTCCCTCTTTGTGGCCTGCCACATTGGCTAGGGGGCAGCACCAGTCAGCATGACCTTGACCTGCTGCCTTTGTTTTGTTACAAGCAAACCTGCTCATTTGAAATGACTAGCAGTTGTCTTTTAAATGATAATACATCAAAGCACAGAGCATAGTGTAAAAGCCACATTATTTTTTTTTTTTCAGCCTGCTTCACTGACCCCAGGGGCAGAGGGGGGAGCCGAGAGAGGACATTTTTCTGGTACTAATTATGTTGAAGTATAAATAACAGATAGTAATGCACAGATCTCAAGTATACAGTTTTATGAGTTTTGATAAATGCATACACCTGTAGAACCACCACCCCAGTCAAGGTATAGGATACTTTCATCAAACTGGTAAGTTCCTTTTTGGACTGTTTTAGTCAATAACACACAACACGTGCGCACACACACACACACACACACACACACCCCTTACTTCCACCTCCCTACCCTCTCTGCATCCCACCCTCGCCCCCACCAAGGCTCTGATTTCTATCAGCATAGTATCACCACCTTTTGGATTCTTCCGTTCTTAACCTTCATATTAACAATTATGTTTCCTTCGGCATCTGGTTTCTTTGGCTCAGAATAGTGTTTTTGACATTCATCCATGCTTTAATGTGTATGCATATTGGTTCCAGATTAGTATTTCATTGTATGAATAGAACACAATTTGTTTATCCCTTTTTTATTGATGGGCATTTGGTTTATTGCCAGATTTTGGTTATTATGACTCAAACTGCTATGAATATTCCTTAGCAATGAACATTTTTGTCACATAGTTTTCATATCTCTTGACTAAATACTTAGGAGTAAAATTGCTGAGTCATGGGATAGGCTTATGTTTATAGAGCAGTGAAACTTGATTTTTTTTAAAAATTGTGGTAGAAGGACGCCTGGGTAGCTCAGTCAGTTAAGCATCTGCCTTCGGCTCTCCCTCTCTCTCTCAAATAAATAGATGACATCTTTAAAAAAAGAGAGAGAGAGATGGGTTAAGAGTCAAGCATAGGGCGCTTGGGTGGCTCAGTTGGTTAAGCAACTGCCTTCGGCTCAGGTCATGATCCTGGAGTCCCAGAATCGAGTCCCGCATCAGGCTTCCTGCTCGGCGGGGAGTCTGCTTCTCCCTCTGCCCCTCCACCCTCTCATGCTCTCTCTCTGTCATTCTCTCTCTCTCAATAAATAAATAAAAATCTTTAAAAAAAAAAAAAATCTTCCTCTTTAAAAAAAAAAAAGAGTCAAGCATACTTGGTAAAGGAGCAGCAGAGAGAGGTTACAATCAAGGGGCCATAAAGAAACCCTCACCACCATCCTTCATATTCCAACTAACAAATGATTTCCCTTTTATAGGAGATGGAGGCTCTGATTTGTCTTGGCGACCCATGTCATCCACCAGGAGGAGACTAAACCAGATGCTGTAGGTATCTGGTAATCTGACAGCGCTAGTCAGTTCATGCCTAGTTGCATGGAAACTGGAGGAACCCAAGCCAAGCACAAAAGCCAGAACTGAATTCTCTATCAAGCCACTGGCTGGCCCTTGATTGACACATTCATGCTTGAAGAAAGAGCCAGTATCCTTTTGAATAGGAAACTCCTGAAATGAGTCCCTTGAACATCTGCAAGAATAAGTCAGCTATCCCTGAGCTGGCATTTGCATTTTTCCAGCCAGAAAATTATGGGAACGGGAATGGCAGTTACCCATCATATTAACTGTATTTTCTCATTTTCTGTTTTCCTGATGTTCTGCTGTCTGGGTCCTTCCTGACCCAGGAAAGTGCCCCCCACCCCCACCAGGGCTAGCTAATTCCTAGACTTAGCAAATGACTTCCTTTGAGCATGTCTGTCGTATGTAAACCAACTAATCCAGAGCCTGTACTCTGGACCATCTCTTGGTGCTTACACCCCAAGAGGCCATACTCTTCTGTTCTAATCATCCCATGGCCAGGTTACTAGACAACTAGAGAAAGCCCCTATGTCCCATAACCAGCTGAAATTATTCAAACTAGTCAATCCTAAGCGTGCTTACCCTGCCTTGCTTTGTTTTTCCCATGGAAACCACAACAAGGGTTCTGCCTATGCTTTCCCCTCGTTCCTTATGAATCCTGACCTACCCTGGTGCCCCCCCACCGTGTTGCCCTGCATGGCAGGGAGGGCCCCCTATTCTTGGGAACTGTTCAGTAATAAATTATCTGTTCAGTGGCAGTCATCTCCTGATCTCTTGGTCTCATCATAACTGAATAATAACAAAACTTGCATTTTAAAACATCTCTTCTTCACCCCTAACTTCTCACCCAAAAGGCCAATGAACTAGACAAATAGTTCATTGCAAGTTAGCTACTCCATAGAAAAAAAAAAAAAAAGTCAGTGAAAACACCCATACCTAGATATATCCCAAAATATGTTGTGAAATATAGATTTGGAAATGCAGAGTTAAAAAACTATACTTTTAGAAAAAGTTACTTGAAGATTTACCCCAAATGAAAGAATAAACAAATTAAAGATTTTTCATTTTTAATATTTCAACAATATTTTGTAGTTTCCAAAATGTAAGTTTTGCACTACTTTTGTTACATTTTTCACTAAGTATTTTATTCTTTTTGATGCTATTGTAAATGCAATTGTTTTCTTAATTTCGTTTTTGGTTTTCTCAATGCTACTGTATAGAAATACAATTAATTTTTGTATAATGATCTTGTATCTTGCAACCATGCTGAATTTGTTTATTAGTTGGAATTGTATTTAGTGGATTGCTTAGGATTTTCTATATATGAGGTTATGTTATCTTAGAATTACGAATAGTTTTACTTCTTCTTTGCCAATAACATGACCTGTATTTCTTTTTCTTGCCTAATTGCCCTGGCTAGAACCACCCGTATGTTTAATAGAAGTGGTGAGAGGGGACAACCTTATTTTGTTCCTGATAGGGGGAAAGCATCCAATCTTTCACCACTAAGTATGATGTTAACTATGGGTTCTTTCATAGATGCCCTTTATCATGTTGACAAAGTTTGTTGAGTGTTTTTATCATGAAAGGTGTTGGATTTTGTCAAATGTTTTTTCTGCATTGTGTGGTCTTTGTTTTTATCTTATTAATATGATATATTATGTTAATTGATTTTCAGATGGTAAACCAACCATGCATTCCTGGGCCAAATCTCACGTGTTCATAGTGGTTAATTCTTTTCATATGTTGCTGGATTCAGTTTGATAGTATTTAGTTGAGGATATTTGCATCTATATTCATAATAAATATTTGTGTGTAGTTTTCTTGTGATGTCTCTGGTTTTGGCATCAAGGTAATATTGACCTCACAGAATGAGTTGGGATGTATTTCCTTTTATTCTATTTTCTGGAAGAGATTGTGAAGAACTGGTATTAATTCTTCTTTAAATGTTTGGTAGAATTCAATAGTGAAGCCATCTGGGCCTGGACTTTTCTTTGTGGGTAATTTTTTGGTAACTATTTCAATCTCTTTGCTTGTTATTAGTCTGTTCAGACTGTCTATTTCTTCTCAAGTCAATTTTGGTAATTTGTGTCTTTCTAGGAATCTGTCCATTTCATCTAAGTTATCTAGGTTATTGGCATGCAGTTGTTAAAGTGTTTCTTTATAATGCTTTTTATTTCTGTAAGTTATGTTCCCTTCTTTCATTTCTGATTTTAGTAATTTGAGTCTTCTCTTACTTCCTTGGTCAATCTAGTTAGAGGTTTGTCAAAAGAAATCAACTTTCCCATAGGAAAAAATATATATATGATCGGGGAAAAAATGATACAGTGGGTAAATATCTGTAACTTATATCACACAGGACTAATATCCCTAATATATAAAGAGCTCCTAAAAATTGTAAAAGGTCAACTGCCTAATAGAAAAAACAGGCAAAAGATTTGAACAGATGGTTCACAGAAAAAAATACAAATAATCTTACTATATTTTTTAAAAGTTCATTCATTCATAAGAGAAACATAAAGTAAAGCTACACTGGGATGCCTGGGTTAAGTGTCTGCCTTCGGTTCGGGTTGTGATCCCAGGGTCTGGGGATTGAGTCCCACCTTGGGCTCCTTGCTCAGCGGGAGCCTGCTTCTCCCTCTGCCTGCCACTCCACCTGCTTTGCTATCTCTCTCTCTCTCTCTGACAAATAAGTAAATAAGATCTTTTAAAAAGATAAATAGTAAAGGTACACTGAAATTCCATTTCTTAACCATCAGATTGGAAAATATCCAAAAGTTTTACAACTTTTGTTTTTTGTAAGACTGTGAAGAAACAGATACACATAGATTGCTGGTGAAGATGCAAAATAAAGCAACCACAAAGGAGGAAAAATATGACAATATCTAGGAAAATAATGGATGCCTTTATGCTTTAACCTAGAAGTTCTAGTTCTAGAAATCTATCTCAAAATTCCACTGACAAAACAATGAAATGACCTATGCACAAAGTAAGTCATAAACACATTATTTGTAAAAAAAAAAATGGAAGACTGGAAACAAGCTACAGGAGTAGTTGAATAAATTAGATACATTCACACAAAGGAATACTGTGTAGCATTAAAAAGAATGAGGAAGACCTTTGTATCAATTTGAAGTAATCTCCAAGATAATGTTGTTTGTATTGTTCATTTTAAAAGGGCCAAAGAAAGTTGATATCATGCTGCTTCATGTGTCTGGTCCCTTAGGGGCTGCCATTTTTTGCACAAGAGGTTAAGATAAAGTCTATGCCCTCACAGAGCATAGGTGAAGAACTGGCTTTACTGGGGAAAACTTTTAAGACCAGACTCAGCAAAACAAAGATGTATACAATCACCCAGTCTCTCCATAATCCCATGGACAGGCGTGCCAGGGCCAGGGTATCTGCTAGACACAGTGTGTGTTCAATTCCATCGGAGGAACTCCTCCTGACTGTGGGACAAGTGATAAAGTGATCTTATCAGTGGGGGAGTAAACAGGCTGTTTGATGACAGGCTGTCTGGGATTGGAGGTACCAGTTAGTCACAAGGGTTGTCTGGGAAAGTCACTTATCCTTTACCCAGGGACCTTGAAGCGTGTGGCATTTTACATATCCTTTATGCAAGAGGAAAGCTACTGATACCACGAGAAACTGAGCTTAGGTGCTATGTGGTGCTGTGTTAATTGTATCTCAACTTAAAAAAAATTTACCTTACCCAAAAAGAGGTCTGGCCTTTGCCTTTGGCTTCTGGGAAAGTGATCTCTAAACCCTTGGAATACTATGCCTAATAGAAGTGTCTTTGTTTACCTGGGGGCCTTTGGTCATGCCCAGTAGTCCAACAATGTGATTTAGGTCACAGGCTTTGAATCACACCCAGAGTGACTGGAAACCAGAGACTGAGATCAGCCACTTGGACAGCCAATCATGCTTATGTAATGGAGCCCCAATAAAAACTCTGGACATTGAGGCTCAGGTGAGCTTTTCTGGGTGACCATACTCTATGCCCTTGGTCATACATCAATGCCAGGAAAGAAATGCATCCTGACTCCATGGGATGAGGACAAAGGAAGTTCCATGTCTGATACTTTCCTGGACTCTGCCCCACAGGCTTCTTTCCCTGACTGAGTTTTGTATGTATCCTTTCCCTGTAATAAAGTATAATTATGAGTACAACAGCTTTCAGTGAGTTCTGAGTCCTTCTAGTGTGTAATTGAACCTGAGAGTTGGTTTTGGGAGCCCCCTTGAACTTGCTTTTGTCTCAGAAAGGAGAGCAGTCTTGTGTGGATGGTATCCCTCTAATTCTGTAGTTGGCCCTGACTCTTCACAGGTGCTATCATCCCATCAAGGAAAAGGATGAGAACCTAGCTAGTTCATTTTCTAGACAATCCATGGTGAGAACACAGGGTTAATTTTGAGCAGTCTTACCCCCTGCATAACAAGGAACAGGGTAGAAACAAGACATCATACAGTTTTTTGTGTGTTTTTTTTTTTTAAGATTTATTTATTTATTTATTTGAGAGAGAGAGAGACAGCAAGAGAGGGAACACAAGCAGGGGGAGTGGGAGAGGGAGAAGCGGGCTTCCCGCTGAGCAGGCAGCCTGATGTGGGGCTCGATCCCAGGACCCTGGGATCATGACCTGAGCCGAAGGCAGATGCCCAATGACTGAGCCATCCAGGCGCCCCAAGACATCATACAGTTTTACCTTCAGAAGCAATACTTCCCTTTATATATGAACATAAAATTAAATAAAAAATGAAAATCAACCTAAAACTTGTCCCAAACTGAAACAAATAAACTTAAATGAATATCAAGTCAATGACATAACCATACACACAAAAATGATTTAAATTAACTTTATAGCACAGTATTTAGACTGTACATTCATAATGGAATATATTTTAAAGACAATTGTAAAGACAGGTGTGCCAGAACTGTACAGAAATCTCAACTTCATTTGGTAATCTTACTATTATTAATATTACTAAATTATTTAAACTGTTGTTATTTTGAAAGTATTTTATGTGTACTGTGGTAAAGCAAATAAGTTACTATGCTAATGTTTTAGAAACAAGTATTTTCAGCCCAAAAGAAATATTAGTACAAAATCAAATAAGTTGAATAAAAGTTAAATAAAAACTCTGCAATGTTAAGTTTAAATTGTAAAAACTAATATGGCCATAAAATATGTATTTCTTAGCTCTGTGCACTGGAAAGGCCTAGAAGCAATGACAGCTAATGAATGAGCAACACCAACATCCTAATGGTGATCTCTGACCACCAACCATTCTCTACTTTGAGGAACTGGGACTCCCAACCAAATATGGATAGGAATATAGAGATGAACCTGAAACATCTGATACACAAAAGCATGGAAGCTACCAAAGACTAATGGGATTGTGGCAAATGATACAGGAGTCAATCAAAGAAGCCACCAGTGGTCAAAGATGAGTCAACATGAGCATGAAGAACAATAGTGACTGCAAACTGATTGAAACAATTAAAAAATAAGTCTTCAAGTTTATAAATAAAAGTTTTTATTGAAATGTAAAAAGTTCACAGGTAAAAAAATAAAAACAAACAAACAAAAACAGAGACACCAACTCCTAACTCTGAAAATTAGTAATTAAAGGGGAAGAATTATGCATTTATTCTTCCTTCAACAATGGTTCAGCGGAGGCCTACAGGTGCCAGGCACTGGCCTTGGTACTGAAGATTCATCAGGAAAGCAAAATGAATTCCTACCCTCGTGGATCTTGTCTGTGACTCCTTGGCATGTAACTATATTTCAAGGTAACTAAATAGTCCTGTTATTAAGGAAAAGTTCTACTTTCCAGAAGAATGCAGCTCATAAGTATAGAAGAAGTGATAGAGTTAGAAGACAACTATATTATAAGTCCTAATGAATGAAAGGGTCCAGGAGACAGTGACCAGTGGATCAAAGCCATCAGCTAAGAGACTGGGAGGGAGCCTGACAGAGGCAGGATGGAGCTGCAATCCTGGCCCCACTGACCAGTCCTAGCATTACTAGAAATGGGCAGACCAGAGTTTGTGATCCTGTTGTGAGGCAGCAGAGAGCTCACACTACCATATTTCCAGCCTTCAAGCCACAACAGTCCCACCTGAATCAAATCAAGCCTTTAGGAGCACCTGGGTGGCTCAGTAGGTTAAGCATCTGCCTTTGGCTCAGGTCATGATCCCAGGGTCCTGGGATTGAGCCCCATGTGGGCTCCCTGCTCAGCAGGGAGTCTGCTTCTCCCTCTCCCTCTGCTGCCCCCACCCCCCGCTTGTGTGCTCTCTCTCTGTCAAATAAATAAAACATTTAAAAAATTTTTAAAAAATCAAGCCTTTAGCATGAACTTCAAGACTAAATAAAATATGGGGGATAGAAGAACAAATTACATACAACAAGAAAGAAGGCAGATCAATGTAGCCTGTGGGACAGTCCCTACAGCAGCAGACCTGGCTTTTTCAACAGAACAATGGCATGAGGAAATGTGGAGCAGGCAGAGGGACTCCTCTGGGTTAAATGAGATGTGAGAGACACAACAACCAAATACAGAGTGTGGACTTTGCTTGGATCCTGAGTTGAAGAAACTATCTTTTTTTTTTTTTAAGATTTTATTTATTTATTTGACAGAGAGAGACACAGCGAGAGAGGGAACACAAGCAGGGGGAGTGGCAGAGGGAGAAACAGGCTTCCCGCGTAGCAGGGAGCCCGATGCGGGGCTCGATCCCAGGACCCCGGGATCATGACCTGAGCCGAAGGCAGACACCCAATGACTGAGCCACCCAGGCGCCCTGAAGAAACTATCTTTAAAAAGTCCATGTTGAGAACAACTAGGGAAAACTGAATATGGACTAGGCATTAGTTTTTGTCGAAGAATTAATTTGCTATGATGATAGTATTATAATTACATATGACACTGTTCTTGGTTTTTAGAGATGAAATAAGAACCTCAGTGCTGACTGAGATATCTAGGTGGTGTAGTACAGCATCCACGTCAGTCAAAGAAGAATACGAGTCAATAAAAGGCATCATAAAGGCCTTAGAAATTTAATTTATATTGATAATAGGTTTGATGTATGATGAAGATAGGTTAGCTATTAAACAAAATGTACAAATATCCACTTCAAGGATATGGAAAAATAATCGAAGGTAGAAAAAGAATAAGAAAATAGGAAGAATTAATTAAAGAAAATAAAAGCAGACATCAATGAATTAGAAAATAGAATGATTTTATAGGATACTTAATAGAATAGCACTGATAGAGCACAAGGGCAAATTCATTGAAAAGGACAAGAAAATAAAAATCTGTAGTGAGGCCAATTAAGAAAAAGAGAAAGCCCAAACGTTAGGAATGAGACAGGGAATATAACCAGAAGAACAGAGGAGATAAAATTAAAATGTTATGAACAACACAGTAAATTTGAAAACCTTAATATTATGGAAAATTTCCTAAGAAAATAAAAAAATTGAAATTAATTCAATATGCAAGAGTCATAAGAAGAAATTGAAAAATTGTCAAAAAAACTACCTAAGTGGCTATTTACCCAAAGGATACAAACACAATGACTCAAAGGGGCACATGCACCCCAACGTTTATAGCAGCAATGTCCACAATAGACAAACTATGGAAAGAGCCCGGATGTCCACTGACAGATGAATGGATTAAGAAGATGTAGTACATATATATATACAATGGAATATTACTGAGCCATCAAAAAACCCAAAATCTTGCCATTTGCAACAACGTGGTTGGAACTAGAGGGTATTATGCTAGGCCAAAATAAGTCAGTCAGAGAAAGACAAATACCATATGATTTCACTCATATGTGGAACTTAAGAAACAAAACAGATGAACATAGGGGAAGGGAAGGGAAAATAAAATAAGATGAAAATAGAGAGGGAGGCAAACCATAAGACGCTGAGCCCTAGGAAACAAACTGAGGGTCGCTGGAGAGGAGGTTGGTGGGGAATGGGGTAACTGGGGATGGGCATTAAGGAGGGCACTTGACGGAATGAGCACTGGGTGTTCTATGCATCTGATGAATCACTAAATTCTACCTCTGAAACTAATAATACACCATGTGTTAATTAATTGAATTTAAATAAAGAATTAAAAAAAAAAACTACCTAAGTGGCACCAGTCCCATTCTTTTCAGATTTTTTCAAACCCTCTAGAAACAGGTGCTGTACGCTACTCAGACTGTTTCAGAACACCCATCAAAATATGAAAATTTTAATAATTTTTATTGTATATCTAATGTAACAATATCTCACAGAATTCTGGATTCCTAAAGGATTTCTGTGTAAGCGCTAAGATGATACCCTGTCTCAGCCATAGCTAGCCAGAGCCAAAGGCCAAGACTGTGAGGACTCCGGGGTCTCCCACCTGGTAAACAGGTAGTTCCTTGAAAGAAATGGAGGCAAAGAGCCAATCTGGCAATGACAGAATGGCAGAGTGGGAAAAGCACAGGAACAGGAAGTAGCTTTCACCCTGGGTCTGCTGTCTAATTCAGAATAACCTTAGCCACCTCTCTGGGACCCAATTTCTCGACCTGTAAAGGAGTTGGCGTAAATGATCTTTCTATGGACTCTTGAATATTCAGTTCTATAAATTCTCATTGAGAAGGGTCAATGAGAATGCTGGTGACAGAAGACAATAAACTATTGGAATTACTTTAAATATCAGTGGTTGCTAAGCACTGAGAGATGTGATAGGCAACTTTTGGTGCATCTGCCCAGCCCAAATCCTCCTATAGAGGCTCCCTCTTCTACCCACCTCGACTAAAGCACTGGGCCTAGAGCTGCATGTTATAGATCCCTTTAGAGGAAAACATCTCTGCAATCACAACAACCATATTCCCCCATTATAAAAATTTATACACACACACATACATGCAGTGGAAGTTGGTGTTCAGAGACAAAGAAGCAGGTGTACAAGGAGGGCACGAACAAGACCCATGAAGGCAGGAAATTTATTTGGCTTAGGAATCTGAGTCTCTGGTGCCCAGACCAGTGCCTGGCACTAGTAGGCTTTCATTCAGTGATTGTCGAATGACCGCTGAATCTTATTCCCCTACTTGGTTTCCATGAGATTCTCTTGTCTTTCTCTAATCATTCTCTCATTTGTTTCCCATTAAGCTAGCACAAGTTGGTTTCTTATAACCAGAAAGCCCCACCAAATACATTAGGGGCCCCTTCCCTTCACAGGCATTACTCACTTCACTATGGGTAAACACACCTGGCCCCAGGGAAGACATCACCAGCCTGCACTGTCACAGGTCCTGCCCAAGAATGTGGAATTGGCATAGTAGGAGACTCGGTCAGTGGTCAGTGGCGCTGGAGTGAGGTAGTGATAGACAGCCAGGGAGATGTACAAAGAAAGGCTGGCTAGCAAAATTGATAAGACAGTTCAGAGAGGGGAGCCTGGGTGGCTCAGTCAGTTAGGAGTCTGCCTTTGGCGCAGGTCAGGATCCCAGCGTCCTGGGATGGAGCCCCATGTTGGCTTCCTGCTCAGCAGGGAGCCTGCTTCTCCCTCTCCGCTCCCCCTGCTTGTGCTCTCTCTCTCTCTAATAAATAAATAAAATCTTTATTTAAAAAAAAGTTCAGAGAGGGAAGTCAATAATAGTGGCTCTGAGAGAACCTCATATTCTTTTAATAATGTCCTTTTTTCCCACCCCCACTTAAATTGGAGTAAATTTCCCTTCCCACTAGTCAAAACCAAAGGGCAACCTTTATGGGATGATGAAATGCTCATTATCTTGATTGTGGTGAGTTTCACGCATGTGTCTTTAAGCTGTGCAGTTTATTGTACTTCAATTATATATCAAGAAAGTAAAAAAATGTGGAAAGAGTTTAAGTCAAACTCTTTCAGTTATTTTACAATAATCAATGTATCAGTAACGGTACGATGTTAAAGGAGGTCCTTTGTCATGAGGGTGCTTTTTTGGAACGTGCTTAGTATCAGCACGTCTTTATTTATTCCAATGCCTTCTCACCCCCACCCCCACCAGCTCCCTCCTATCCCTCGAGGAAATGAACATGTAATAGCAAACAGTAAGTTGTAAGAGTAGCCAAGTTGGTGAACTCTAATTCATAATCAACAGAACTAAAATGCAAGACTATACACATTTTTTTAATTTATCAGGAAGCTTTTACATTGTAATCTTATTCTCTAAATCCCTTCCCGGGGTTGCAATTTACTTTACACTTTTATAATTCTAAATTATTTTACACTAATGAATCATAGTGCAAATTTGCCTCTTAATCCCTATAGTAATTGACTTAACACAAACCAGTGTTACGTCTTGTTAAAATTATCTGTATAGGTAACAACCACTTTAAGGACAGGGTCAAATCATTTATCTTGATTCCCTAACTTGCAGTGTCCAGTACGGATTGACTAGGGATAGGGAAAGGGATTGAAGGATGTGACGGAAGACAGGGTAGGAAGAAAAAGGGTTATGTGGGGGTGCAGATCATGCAGGGCTTTGTAGACCACGATAAAAATGTTGGACTTTATTCTAATTATAATACTAAGCCATTGGGAGGATTCTGAGCAGAGGGTTGGCATGGTCTGATTTATATTTTTACAACAGGGATCACTCTGGTTGCTGTCTGAATAATTACAGGAAAGTATGGAAGCCGGGTATATACCAGAGTATACTGAGAGAAATGGGTGCACATGTTCACTGAAAGACAAGATACGAGAATGTTTATAGCAACTTTATTCATAATAACCACAAACTGGAAACAACCAAAATTTCCATCAACAGTAGAATGGATTTATAAATTGCAGTACAGTCGTACAATGGAATACTGCACAGAAGTAAAAAATGCTGCTACATGCAATGTGGATGAGTCACATAGTATTGAACAAAAGACACAAGAGCACATATAATTATTACATTTACATGAAGCTTTAAAAAGACAAAAGTAAACTCTGGTGATAAAGGTCAGAATAGTGTATCTGTGTGCAGGAGGAACATAAGGGCATCTGCCGGGGTACTAGAAATGTTCGTATCTTGATCTGGGTGATGGCTTCAAGAGTGTATAAAAAAATCCACTGACACATACATTTAATATTTACACACTTTACTATGTTTTACCTCATAAAAAATATTTTTAAAGAAATTACATAAATGGATA
Source organism: Leptonychotes weddellii (assembly GCF_054177405.1). NCBI lineage: Eukaryota > Metazoa > Chordata > Mammalia > Carnivora > Phocidae > Leptonychotes > Leptonychotes weddellii. The sequence goes on from NC_138369.1 coordinate 56,050,613, forward strand.
GATATAACCACGTGTTAATCTAGTGTAGTCTTCCAAATAGTTCTGGTTTTCTTCGGAGGCACGTGGAAGGATTATAGTCTTCCTGGAACTTTGGTGTGGCCATGGGATTTGTTTCGGGCAGTGAAAGCGCTTTATAGGCCTCTAAGTGATTTGCTGCATTTTTTTCATTTCCCAAAATGAGCAGCCACACCGTACATGATATCTGGTTAACCTGAGACCCAGAATGAGAACAACTTCGAGCAGGGACCAGTGAGCATTTTCTGTGGGGTCACGAAGCAAATATTTTAGACTCTGTGCATTGCACACTCTTTGTCACAGCTATTCAATTCTGCCATTATAGAGCAAAGGTGGCCATAGACATAAATAAGTGGGCAAGGCTGTCTTCCAATAAAATTTACACGAACAGGCCACAGTATGGATTTTGCCTGTGGACTGTAGTTTGTTGACCCTCGACCTCAGCAAAGTCCCTAGCCAAGTTGCAAGAGAAAAATTCCCAAGGCATTGAGATTTTGCTGTTGTTACTTTATGACAACCTCGCCTATCCTGATACAGAAATTGGCTCCATTTAAAAAAAACTCAACATACTACACACTGGCTTAGTTGGTAGGCACTCAGGAAATTGCTATTGAAGGATGGAAGAAATAACTTACGGGGGCAACTCATGTTATGGAGTGGTGAAGCTATCTCTTGGGAAAGCCTGTAAGGCACAGAATCTATCCTTTACTAAGGAGGGGGGGGCGAGGAGTAAAACAAAATGTTTTATGGTTGCTGTTGGCTGCATTTGACAAAATGTGTAAGAAAGAGATGACCTCAGAATTCATCAGTTTGCAAGCAGAAATGAAAGGGGGTAGAGTTCACAAATTTGAGTACTTATTGGATAGGATGAGGCCACTTCTCAATTATAAGAAGATAAAAATGAGAAATTCCTTAATCCAAAGGATTAAAGAAACCCATTAAAACCCAGTTTTGCAGCAAGTATCACTGGATGACTATCACACCTACTGTTAAGATTTCTGGATGAGTTAATGTGCCTCAGACTAAAAGTCCAACTTAGTGTAACACTGGTTAATCCCTTAAATTGGACAAAATGGCTCAAGGAAAAAGACTATGGGTATAGTTCTTCCACGAATCCCAAAAGCCCTGGTTACCCAGAAATTAAGTTCAGAGGCACGTGAACAAGAAAGCAAAGAAATATAGCAAATCTAAGAAGTACACCTTGATTACATGTCAGTTTTGGGTCATCTTCCTTGGAGAAGTGATAAGGACATTCTGTAAGCAAGAAAGCAAGAGAACTGGGTATCTAGGGACCAGGAAGACGGAGTCATTCCTCTAATATTAAATTTACTTACTTTTAAATCCCAGAAGGGCCAGAAATCATCCGTAAAGGAAAGTGGCAAGTAAATAATATGCATGTTTGCTGCAGCATTATCTTTTTCTGATACTGAGTGTAACTTTTTAATTACCAAATATTGTTTTAGTCCACTAAATAGTTGTCCAATCTTTTTCATCTAGGTTCCTTTGGAAGTCTATCTTTGGAAATTAAAAAAAAAAAGAAAAAAGAAAGAAAAGAAATTAAGACTTCTAAATAAAGGAGGTAAAGACTTTATATTCCATAGATTCATGTAAGTATACCTGGGTTTGAATCCTGGCTTTACTACTTACATGTACTAGGGCAAATTGCAATCTAAGTTTGCTTCCTCAAACAACATTCACGTAATAAATATTTGAGCCACATGCCAAGCACTGAGCTGAATTCTGGGAATACAATTCCCTAGTCACAAAGAACTTAGTTTCATTTCTTAATTCATAATATGTGAATAACAATTACCCAACAAGCAGGCTAAGGCAGGAAGACCTCAGTGAAGGTCAAATGAGACTATGAAAGGGCTTCAAAGATCATAACACTACACACATATTTATTCATCCAAACATTTATTGGAACCCCAGGCATTGTGCTAAGCACTACAGACAGAACGGCTAGCAAGGCACAGTCCCTGCCCTGATAAAGCTTACAGTCTAGCAGTGACAGATAAAAAGTAGCAACAAAGTGTGACAAAGTGTATGGCTGGGAAAAGTAAAGGGTATTTAGAGAGTGCACAGTGGGGGCACCTAAAGGGCATCCGTGAAGGCTTCCTAGAGGAAGTGGTACTTAAACTGAGACCTCAAAGATGAACAGAAATTGTATCTTAGCCTATGTCACGGTGAAAGCAGTGGAGAGATACGACCAGGTATGTCGTTCGGGAACAATCTGGCTGCAGCATAAAAAATGATCAAAACCAGAGAAAAAGAGACTAACAAGGATGCTGTTGCTATAATATAATTCAGGCTGCTGGCCTGAATTAGAATGGTAGCACTGGAGAAGTGAGAAAAACTTGAGACAGTAGACCTAACACAAAGGTTTTCGTGACTGGATATGATAAGGTCATGGACAGATCAGTTTTTGGCTTGGGCTGGGGCAACTGGTAGCAGCAGTGCCATCTACTCAAAGAGGGAACAGAAGAGAAGGTTTGGGGGCAAGATCAATGACATGCTATGGTGTCTACAAGAGTGGACTTAAGTTAGCAGAGTGACTAGGTCAGTAACTAGATAGATACATGAATTAGGAAAGGCCTAGAAAGGAGATATGAACTTGGGGGTCATTTGCATACAGATGGTAACAGAAGCCATGGTCAGGGATGAGAGCAGCTAAGATGATGTAGAAAGAGGCTCTACAACAAAATTTTACAATCACAAGAACACAAACATGTCAGGGGAAAGGGGTGCGCCTATGAAGCAGACTGAGGAAGCATACCTGCCGATAGTATCTAGCCCTGAAGCCAACATACACAAGCACTTCAAGGAAGAGCAGTCAGTGGGGTCAGAGGGTAAGAATGCTGACAAGGATCTAGCTGGGTAGAGCAGTTTGAGTGGCACTAAGAGACTGGGAATACAGACAAATCTTTTAAGAAAACTGGTAGGAATGGGAGATACAGGGACATAGGGTTTTTAAAAAATAGTGCTTATTTTAACTATAATCACTGATACAATAGGGCCAGTAACAACTATTCTGTAAAAAAAAATTTTTTTTAAAGACTGCCATGCAGTTACAGAATTACTTAATACAGAAAACAGTAATATACACACATTTTTCTTTTTTACAAACAAGACTAGTTTATAGCAAATTCTCTATTATTTAGGGTCAGTTTTAAATCCTTAGCTTATATCTCCCCCCAACTCAGTGACTACATGATGCAAACTAGTTTTATTACCTTAAGCAAAATATATAGTGGAACTTCACAAAATGTACAAGACTTCAATATTTTAGGAACTAGGGTAGGAAAGCAGAAGCCAGGTCCTCCAAACATTCTTTCAATAAAGCACTTGCCATGAAAGAGAAGACTCTAAACTACTGGCAAATTACCGGTAGATTTTTTGGGGGGGAGGAGTGGTGGTTGGTTTTTCATTGTTGTTTTTCCAGATATTTAAGCTTACTCCCCATTCACCGAAAATCTCAACTTGACCATCCTCGATTACTAGCTTGTTAATACTTGCTTTTCTGCTCTAATTCCGTTTAACAGAACTGAGCCCTTTAGTCTGGTTCAATATAAGCCACTGACTTAAAATGCTACTGTGAGCTACCAGAATCTATCAAGGCCTTTACTTCATCTTACCAGTCAAACCTGGAACGTTGGAATGAGTCTCCGCTATCAACTAGTGTCAGTTTGCCTGACTTGCCTTTCTCATTCTGCTTCTACCGGTAATTTGCCCTGTCCCTCAAAATAAAATAATCTACAACAGTATGACGGGGGACCTACTGGCACTTTGGGAAGGATAATTCTCCATTGTGCCTGGCTGTCCTATGCACTGCGGGGGGGGGGGGCCTTTGTGCTTAAATGCCAGCAGAATCCCCCCAGGTAAGTCTGACAACCAAAGAAGTCCCCTATATTTTCCAACAACCTCTGGAAAGAGGGGTTACTGCTTCTGGTCAAGAACCCTTGACACAATTTTGGTTCCTGAGCTCTTACGGCATCTATTTCGATTGCTCGGGAATCAGTTCCTTCTAAATTGTTGATTGTATCCTGGTTCCATGAATTTGCTGGATTAGTGACCAAGAATAATGTGTTACAATAGTTAAGACCGGACTTCAGCACAGGTTTGCAAATTGTATGTGAGAGGACCTCTCAGCTGGGTCCTGCTTTTAAATCGTTTTATATATTTGGCTTTACTGTTAAGATTTCCTTTTCATGGTTAACTTAAGTTTGAAAAGTACTGTTTTTGCACAAAGCAGATGTCTTTAATGGAATTAAAGAAATATAGAATTGCTACAATCTGTTAATAAAGCTGCTTCTTGAGGATTAAGTATTTCTACTTGTGCACTATCGTAAATATAGAATGTGTGGGACAGTTTTAAATTCTATAATAAATCCACTTCCAGCAGCTAACACAATCTGACGTCGTATCACTTTAAAATAAAGGGTTTCCTTTAAACAGGATTTCTTTATAAAGCAGTAACACCCATGCATAATAAGCTAAAATATCTCACACCTCCTGATCCTGGAGGGCAATAATCTTATTCTGTCATCCTTTTTTGACAGGGCCAAACTTCTGTCTGGAGTAGAATAAAGAATTACTAATGGGCAACTATTAAGATTCTATACTTACCGTAGTCCTTTAATAGGCAAGCTGATAAAACAGCACCCAACTGTGAAAAATTCAGGGGAGACCCCCAATAACTGATCTCCAAAATGCAGGAAGCATCCTAAACCAGCAATTTAAAAATAATTCTTACTCCGCTGACTAAAATTTTGTATGATTATTTTCTTCTACTAGTAATATTATCACTAGGGTAGGTTGGGGGGGTGAGAGGAGGAACTCTGTCAGTTGACTTCAGACTCAGAAAAATGTTCAAAAAAAAAATAGTCTCTAACATTTTGATAGTTAAGACAAAATACCTCCACCGTATGTACGTTCTTACTTCTCAGAAACTTCTGAACTTGCTATGTGAGTTTCTGCGATCTGACTCAAACATACATTTAAGGAGTTGATAACTTCAGACCATATGCATCAGAATTTTAGCACTTTGTTAAAACCTAAAATTTCTTTAAAACATCTGAAAAACAGACTTCTAATTTAACTCACATTATCAGTACTGAACTTCTTTAAAAACAATCATATCATAAAAGCAAAAAACAATGACTTCATCATTAAATTAAATTTTTAAAAAGGAGTTTGCATGTCTCAGTCCCATGCTGCCTCTTGAGATGAAAAAAAACATCTGTCAGAAGAATCTGAATCGTGATCAATTTGGATGAATAAACTTGGTGCTTTGCCACAATCCAAATTAGTTCACTTGAAAAATCGGACAAATGTTTGCTTTTAGAATGAGATTCTCTTTGAGTGTCTCAATGTTGTACTACCAAGGCTTATGGATTGGATTCATTTCTTCCTCTCACAAGGTCATCCCAATGCGGCTCTATTTCAGTTGTGGCAATCCTAAACAGGGCGTGGAGATGCTCGTCTGTCAATGGCTGGCTCAAAGTGTGTTGGTTTCGAGTCAAATATGAAAAAGCCTTTTCGCAGATTTCGTTACTATCAAACAAGGATGCCACCTTACAGGCAACCCCTTTGATAATTGGGTAAGATTCAGCAGACAATCCAGCATAGAACTGCCCCAAGTCTTTGACTCTGTATTCATTCCAAAGGTTAGTATTCGCCTGAAGTTTTGTTAGTTCCACTCTTACCGAAATAGGTGCATATTCAGGTTTAAAGTTAAAAGGATTTGCAAAAAGTTCTAAGTCCTTTTTAATGAACCTGAGGTCCTTGAAATGTCTCTCAAATTCTTTCTGTAGGCGACAGATCACCACTTGATACCTATCAGGATCAAATATTTTTTGATCTTCTTTAAGATGCTGTTTAAGCTCATCAACAACTTCTCTGAAGGCAGCAAAGTGTGTTAGATTTTTTTCCTCAATATGTCTCTGCAGTAAATTCAGCTTCACTTCAAAGGTACAGATATGGTCAAAGGCAGCAGCAGCAAAGACTTTACTGACTCTCAACAGTTCACTGAGTTCTCGAAGGTGGTCCATAATATCCACCAAGAAGCCAAAGTCACACAGCCATTGCTTGTCTGTGAAATGGACCGTTGTTGCCCCTATTGAAACCAAGAAGGCTTCTATCTCTTTTCTCAGGGAAAATACTAGTTTTAAAGTTTTCCCTCTTCTAAGCCAATTGTTCAGACATCGTCCATTAACCCTTTCGCCATGCTCTGATTCAGATTCAGTTAGTAAAGCCTGAAATTCCGGGCGCCTAACGCCTCTGGTCTTAATCAGAACTATCCATTCTGATATAGTATTTATGATCTGATTAACGTCGACATCGTAGGAGCTCAAGAGTTCCAAGTGCAGAAATCCTGAATAATGGATAACATTCCAACAGTTGGGGCTTACAGCCTTTTCCCTCATGTACGACACCAGTCCTGAGTTCTCACCAATCATCCTCAGAGTGTGGGTCGTGGTTAGTCCAACCATTCGCTGCAAGCTAAGCCCTGCTGTCTGCAGGGCCTCAAGGATTGCCGCCATAAGGGCACCAACACTGAAGTGACGAGTCAGGTTGATTATGGTCAGAAGCTCTTCTTGGACCTCCAAGTCCTGGCCCACGCCGCGGACAAAGACCAGGAGGTAGTTCTCATAGGCCACAAAGGCCTGGTCGTCCAAGGCAAGGGAATAGGCTTTAAAGTCCTTGGCTCTGTCAAAAAGCTGACTGCGTAGGTTTTTGTTAATGTTCAGGACCCTCTGCCGCGTGACCTCTGGAGATAAATCAATGCCATCCAGAACGCTTACGTGTTCGGGCAGTACATCCCTCAGCATCACCTCCATGCACTGGTACACAAAGTCCCCCTCACCCCAGCCGCGACCCTTCAAGGCCAAGAGGCGGGCGAGCCCGAGGCCTGCACGAGCAGCTCTCTCCTCGGGAGTCAGCGGGGCGACCACGGGCAACTCGCCCTGCCGCAGACGCTCCACTAGGGCCGCGCGCTCGCCCTCCGCCACATACCGCTCGTAGTAGTCGTGCTCGGCCTCGTAGTGGCGCCTGACGTCGCGTTCGCGGGTGGCTACGACGAGGCGGCGACAGACCAGGCACAGGGCCCCTTCGCCCTCCGGAGGCTCCACCACCAAGTAGCGCTGGGTCCACTCGGTCCGGAAAACCCGAGATTCGTCGACTTCCATTTTGCTCCTTTTGGGCGTCATCCACATTTTACTGCAGGCCACAAGAAGAGGGCCGACCTCCGGGAGGCCGCAAGGAGAGGGGAGGAGCAGGGGCAGGAACAAGCACCTCCTCCGCTCTGCGCCAAATCACCCCAGCAGGGGGACACCAACCTCCGGCTACGCCACCTGCGTTCCTATTGGCTGGAGATTTCGTATTCCCTAGCCCAGGAAAGAGCCAATGGGGAGAGCGGACAGCGCGCAGGCGCATACCCTTCTAGCCAGGGGCCTGAAGCCGTGCGCTTAGGGAGGGACCAAGAGACCCAGGAACCCGCGGACTTAAGAAACTTGACTGGCATCCAGCTGCCCAATCAATAGCTCCCTGGTTCCGAAGCGTCTGCCGCGGGAAGGTGGGACAAGACCGCGTAAACAGAGTTGGTTGGAAAGACGTGGGCACGAAGCCCTGAGGTGATTGGCTGAAGGCACTTCCGGTGAGCCTCCCGACGTGACTTAGGCTCTTCTGGCGCCAAAATGTCGCTCGTAGCGGGGGTTATTCGGCGGTTGGACGAAACAGTGGTGAACCGCATCGCGGCAGGGGAAGTCATCCAGCGGCCGGCTAATGCCATCAAGGAGATGATTGAGAACTGGTAGGGAGGGAGTGGAGCCGGGCTTTCTTATCAGCTACGATTTAACAGGCCCCTCTTCAGGAGGGCGCGCGGACACGCCTCCCTGCCCCGGGCGGAGGCGTGTACGGCGCATGCCCACGGCGCCGGAGGCCTCGGAGTCCTGCCTTTTCCCTTCCCGGGTGCCGCGAGTTTCTGAGCGCTCTCGCGATACTTCAGTAGGGTTGTCGGGGGGGGGGTCCAAGTGGAGGGCTACATTGTATTGTTTTAATGGCGCCATCAGTTAAGGGAACTACTTTTAAAATTATATGTACAGAAGGTGCAAAATTTTTAAATGCATAAACATTTTCGGGGGGAACGATCTCCATTCATACTTCAGAGGGTACTGTGTTAACGTTTCTTGCATATTCCAAAAATAACCCATGCACATTCAAAAGTACAGTTCGTTTGATTTTTATTCCAAACAGATTGTCGAGATTTTAGACAGGCCGATGGACTTTGTCTGGGTTTAACTTCTGACTGCCCTATTGCCAAATTAGTGACCCAACTTAGTGTTTTCCTCCCCTTTACCTTTTGGCGGGGGGGGGGCACATCGAAGATGTGATTTCATGAGGGTACCCCGTGGATTCTGAAGTTTAGAAGTGTCACAGTGTGGAAGGAAGAGGTTAAAACTTGGAAAGAAAGGTGGGTGTAAACTATAAACTTAAAAAAGACATGCTCATGATGTACCTAAACGTTACCTTCGTGTTGAAATCAGTTGATGTTAATAAAATAAATACACGAAAAGAACAAAATGACCCAGCGAAGAATGGTGGGTTTGTAAGAAGATTGTGAAAACATAAACAACCACTCAGGGTAGTGGGACTAAAAGAACAGTGTAGAAAGGACCACTGCGGGAAAGGAACAGAATTAGGAGGTAGACAAAAGAAGGAGCAGGGGACATGGGAACAGGTTCTCTTTTCACCAACTGTAAAGGCTGGCTTTTGTTTCTGCAATGTTAGAATTCACTGACAGACTAACCTGGGCCTATTATCTAATGGGCCAGACTACTGCACAACCAAAGTGAACATATTAGCTAAGTGGTTTATAATTAGTTCTACGAGCAGGGATTTTGTGTGGGGTCCAGTTATGCCCTTTTTAATATGGAAATCGAGATGGCTAATACAACTTCAATTCAAGGGCTTCTGAGAAAGGTCTTTAATATTTAAGTAACTTATTGTCTTACTTTTGAAGAAAGAATTTTCTTTGTGTGGAGCCGATTACTTTTCTTTCTCAAGCAGCCACAGACTGAATTTGTTTTCTATAGCCTGTGCTCTTGTGATGTTGGCTACTCTTTGAAAGTACGAAAGATTTCTTGGCTTCTCAAAGAACTTTCTGCATTGCCATTTTTTTTTTCTTTTCCGCAACAAAATGTATTTTCTTAAAAGGGAATAAATAGTAGAAAAACACATTTATGATTTTTTTTTGAAATGACATCTTATTAGGGTCACTTGGGAACCCGAGACTGAGTAGAATTGAAGTAATAAATGGCAAAATTAGTTGAGAAGAGGGTAAGAAATAGGCATGTGGTAAAAGGATCCTACTTTTTTTTTTTTTAATATTTTATTTATTTATTTGACAGAGAGAGACACAGGGAGAGAGGGAACACAAGCAGGGGGAGTGGGAGAGGGAGAAGCAGGTTTCCCGCTGAGCAGGAAGCCCGACGTGGGGCTCGATCCCAGGACCCTGGGATCATGACCTGAGCCGAAGGCAGACGCCTAATGACTGAGCCACCCAGGCACCCAAAAGGATCCTACTTTTAACTTCACTTTCATTCCTAGAGGAACAGAAATGGTGTTGAATGTCTTATTGAAAATGATGATTGCTCCCTCCTGCCTCTCTCTTCCCCCCCTCTCACACAGCATGTAAACTCATTACAGTGTAGTCACAGAGCCTATAAAACAGAGGAAAAACACAATAACCAGACAGTCTTGTATTTATCTGGAATTTGTTCTTTTTTTTTTTTTAAAGATTTTATTTATTTATTTGAGAGAGAGAGAAAGAGAGACAGAGAGCATGAGAGGGGGTAGGGTCAGAGGGAGAAGTAGGCTCCCCACTGAGCGGGGAGCCCGATGCGGGACTCGATCCCGGGACTCCAGGACCATGACCTGAGCCGAAGGCAGTCGCTTAACCAACTGAGCCACCCAGGCGCCCCTATCTGGAATTTGTTCTTATACCTTGGCTCATATTAAAATATGTACATTAGAATAGTTGCAGAATAATAATAAATTTTTTCTGTTTAATTTGCCAGTTTAGATGCACAATCCACCAGTATCCAAGTGGTTGTTAAAGAGGGAGGCCTCAAGTTGATTCAGATCCAAGACAATGGCACTGGGATCAGGGTAAGTAAAACCTCAGAGGAGCAGGCTGTTTGTGTGCTTTGTGGTAATAGGAAGCGACAGAGTCTTTCCTTGTTCGGGAAACTCTGGGCTTTTTGTGGATGGGATTTTTAACTGAAATATTCAATACCAGCATTAAATATATATTGAGTACCTATTCTTTTTTTTTTTTTTTTTAAAGATTTTTTTATTTATTCATTTGAGACACAGAGATACAGAGAGAGAGAGAGAGGGAGAGAGCATGAGCAGGGAGAGAGGCAGAGGGAGAGGGAGAAGCAGGCTCCCCGCTGAGCAGGAAGCCCGATGCGGGGCTCGATCCCAGGACAATGGGATCATGACCTGAGCCGAAGGCAGACGCTTAACCATCTGAGCCACCCAGGCGCCCCTTGAGTACCTATTCTAAACTGGACACTTATTCAGGAAAATAAGGTGAAGGAGAGAGTTAAGAGGCTGCTTAAAGGATGAATGTTCTTGGGCAGATAGAACATGCAAAGACCACAAAACGGAAGCCCACTTGACTTGTTTAAGGACCAGCAAGGAGGCCAGTGTGTCTCTAACAGGGTGAGGGAGTGGAAGAATAATAGGAGATGAAGTCTGAGAACTAAGTAGGCCGGTCACGTAGGACCTTGTGGGCCACTGTAAAATCTTTGGCTTTTACTCTGTATAAAGTGGGGGTTTTGAGCAAAGAGGTGACATGGTTTGTGGAGTTTTTTAGGAACCCTTTTGTCTAGATTATGGAAGACAGACTGTAGCAGGACAGTACCAAGGCAGTAAGAGGGCTCTTGGAGCAGTCCAGGGTGACCATGTCTTGGACCAGTTTGGTTGCAGTAGAGAGGCAAGAAGCAGTGAGATTCTGCATTGATTATTAAGACAGAGCTCTCAGAATTTGCTGATGCATGGTATAAGAGAAAGAGGAGTAAAGAATGATTTCAAGGTTTTGGCCTGTGCAAATGGCAGAGTTGCCATTTACTGATGGGAAAGCCTATGGAAAAAACACACTTGGGGGCAGATCAGAAATTTGTTTGGGGGCATGGTAACCTTGAGATGGCTCTTAGTTGAGTAAGCATGTGAGTCTGGAGGGCAGCATAGAGGTTTGGGCTGGAGATAAAAATTTAGTGTATTGAATTTTGATGGTATTAAAAACCATCAGACTCCCATGAAAAGGTGTTGAACATAACAAGTCATTAGGGAAATATGAATAAAAGGAGCAATGACCTACCATTTGACACCTATTAGGATGGCTATTATAAAAACAATAAAATAAGAATATAGAGAAATTAGAACCCTAATGCATTCTACAGTGTAGCCGCTGTAGAAAATAGTATGGTGATTCTTGAAAAAATTAAATCGAATTACCATGCAATTCAGCAGAACTTGTGAGTATGTATCCCAAAGAATTGAAAGCAAGGTCTTGAAGAGATTTGTCCCCCCATGTTCATAGCAGCATATTCACAATAGCCAAAAGCTGGAAGCAATCCAGGGTTCTGTAGATGAGTGGATTTAAAAATGTGATGTGTACACATAATGGAGTATTATTTACCCTTACAGAGGATTGAAATTCAGACACATGATGCAATATGCATGAACCTTGAAGACATTACGTTAAGTGAAATAAGCCAGTCACAAAAGGACAAATATTGTATGATTCCTCATCTAGGAGGTTCCTAGAGTAGTCCCATTCATAGAAGGTAGAATGGTGGTTGCAAGGGGCTTGGGGGAGGGGAGCATGGGGAGTTATCGTTTAATGGGGACAGAGTTTCAGTTTGGAAGGATGAAAGAGTTCTGGAGATGGATAGTGGTGATGGTTGCACACCAGTGCGAATGTATTTATGGCCGCAGAACTGTACACTTAAAGATGGTTAAAATGGTAAAATTTGTTATGTGTATTTTACTGTAATTAAATGCCCTATAGATTTTTAATAAAGAAGTTTTCTAATAATAATAATGATTTTTATAAAATTTGTGTGGCTGGGAGAACTCATCAAGAGAGTGAGTGTAGACGACAAAGAGGTCCAAGGCTGGAGTCCTGGGTAACCTCGCTGTCAGAGATGAGGCGGAACCAGCAAATGCAGGTGAGAAATGTGACTCATGAGAGAGAAGGGACACCGGGACAGTGTGGCATTCTGGATGCCACATGAGGAAGTTACTGCTGATTTTAAAACTCTTCTCCTAAGAGGGGTTGCTTCTTGGATTCAGTCAAGAAAAGGGAAATTCAGGATTTGGAAAAAATGAATAACATAGTTATTTACTTATTTTTTGGTATCTTCTAGAAAGAAGATCTGGATATTGTGTGTGAGAGGTTCACTACAAGTAAACTGCAGTCCTTTGAGGATTTAGCTCGTATTTCTACCTATGGCTTTCGGGGTGAGGTAAGCTGAAGATTAAAGAAGTGTGTAAAATATCCTTCTGTGAATGACATTTCTGCCATTTGTCAACATATGTTTCTCAACAGAAGTAAATAAAATATGATTCTTTTTACTTGTTAAATATATGCAAATCAAACAAACTTAATTAAATTTCATTTTCCAAAACCAAGGATTGTTCACAGTACTTAATACATTGAAAACTATTTTATCTACAGATAACAACCCCCCTCCCCTCCTGCCAAGATGTTAAGTGTCTTTTGATGGAGAATGCAACACCACCCACAAAGTTTTTTTGTCAAATTATCAAATGTGAATCTGATTAATACCTACTAAGTGCCGGTACTGGGAAAATATAGGAGGCAAGGGAACATGGTAAATGGAACAAAAAACCAACTGAGTGGCTCAGTTGGTTAAGTGTCTGACTCTTAATTTCAGCTCAGGTGATGATCTCAAGTTTGTGAGATCGAGCCCCAACTTGGGCTCTGCACTGGGCATGGAGTCTGCTTAAGAGTCTCTCTCCCTCTTCCTCCGCCTCTACCCCACCCGTCTCTTGCTCTCTCTCTAAAGAAAAAAAAAAGGCTGAAGCATATGAACCAGCTCCAATGTGTACATCTTACTTGGATCCTGATTTGAGCAAACTGTAAAAAAAATTTTGAGACAGATATTTGAACACACTGGTTATTTCATAGTATTAAGAAGAAATTGTTGGGATGCCTGGGTGGCTCAGTCAGTTAAGCGGCTGCCTTAGGCTCCGGTCATGATCCCTGGGTCCTGGGGTCCATCCCCACATCGGGCTTTCTGCTCGATGGGCAGCCTGCTTCTCCCTCCACCACTTGTGCTCTCTCTCGAGCGTGTGCTCTCTCTCTCTCTCAAATAAATAAAATCCTAAAAAAAAAGAAAAGAAATTTGATTTTCTTGGTATAAAAAATAAGACCATGGTTTTTGGAGGCGTCCTTATCTTTTAAAATACATATGGGAATATTTGTGAATAAAATTATGTGATGCATCAGAGGAATATACAATATAAAAAGTACAAATTATGTGATGCATCGGAGGAATATACAATATAAAAAAGTACATAAAAACATTTTAAGACTAAAATAGGATCTTATAATTTTATAACAATATGCTGTGGATATCTTTACATTCAGTATATATACAGTCCTATGTAATTTTAATAGTTCCATCTTATCCTGTATATGAACATACTGTGTTCATTTAAATGATTTCCTGTTGAACATTTATGCTTTTTGCCATTTTCTTGGTGAATATTCCTATATTCATATACAATGTGTTTTGTTCAATTACTGTCTCAGGGTAAATTTATGGAAATAACATTCCTGGGGCACCTGGGTGGCTCAGTCGGTTAAGCATCCGAGACTCTTGATTTCTTCTCAGGTCATGATCTTGGGGTTCTGGGATGGAGGATGTGCTGTGTATATTTAATGTCCTCCTTATACAGGTCTCAAAATCATTTACATTTTTAATGATGAAAATTAGCTCAGTCACCTAAACTAGGGAAATCCAGCTAGAACCTGGTAATCTCTGAGCCTAAGCCATGTTCCTTATTAATGAACTGAACCTGCCACAGGCTGTGTTCACTGTCTTCCGAGATGCTGTCACACAGACCCCATCACAGTGCCTGGTTGTATTTTGTATTCTGTGATGTCCTTCTGGTGAAAGGAGAAGCAGGTTCCAGTGGGCTAGGAAACCAGTCTTGGTTACAAGGGGGGGAAATGGTAATTTTTTAAAAATTTGTTTTGTCTTAATTAGATAACTTTTTTTTTTTTTAAAGATTTTATTTATTTATTTGACAGAGAGAGAGACACAGCGAGAGAGGGAACATGAGCTGCGGGAGTGGGGGAGGGGAAGCAGGCTTCCTGCTGAGCAGGGAGCCCAATGCGGGGCTCGATCCCAGGACCCTGGGATCATGACCTGAGCCGAAGGCAGATGCTTAACGACTGAGCCACCCAGGTTCCCCTAATTAGATAATTTTAAATTTACATTTCTAAACCTATAAGTGCTTACAGAAAACAGTTTTGTGTATGTGTGCAACATTAAGTATTTGGAGTGCCCCCATTTCTGAAGGCAAGTTTTCAAATTGTTGGGAGGCAAATCATTGAGAATAATATCAAGCATGCCTGTAATTCTGCTGCCTGAACGCACTTGCTAACACATTAATACTCTGGAGTGTTTCTTTGCAACGACGTGGATGGAGCTAGAGGGTATTATGCTAAGTGAAATAAGTCAGAGAAAGACAGATACTACATGATTTCACTTATACGTGGAACTTAAGAAACAAAACAAACAAGCAAAGGGGAAAAAAAGAGACAAAGTGAACAGCAGACTCTTAACTATAGAAAACAAACTAATGGTTACCAGAGGGGAGGGGGTGAGGGGCAATGGGTGAAACAAGTGAAGGGGATTAAGAGTACACTTACTGTGATGAGCACTGAGTCATGTATAGAATTATTGAATCACTGTATTATACATCTGAAATTAACCTAACAGTGTATGTTAACTATACTGGATTTTTTTTCTTAAGATTTATTTATTTATTTGAGAGAGAGTGAGAAAGTGAGTGCACGTGTGCACATGGGAGCAGGGGGAGGAGCAGAGGGAGCGAGAGAATCTCAAGTAGACTCCCTATTGAGCTCGGAGCCCAATGTGGGGCTCGATCTCACAACCCTGAGATCATCATGAGCCAAAATCAAGAGTTGGACACTTAACTGACTGAGCCACCCAGACACCCTGACTTATATTGGATTTAAAATAAATTTTTAAAAAATACTCTGTTGTGTTTCCTTTTGGACTTTTTTTAATATGTATTTTCCCCTTGTTCTGATAATATGCTACAAATTCAATTTGATATCCTTTTTTTAACATGTCATGAAAGTGAGTGAGCAAAATGCCCATTGTTGCCATTTGCTAATACAAAATGGAAGGGGTAATTTAGATCACCTTTCTCCTTAATAAGCTGCCAGTGGGTGACCCAGCAATGTTTTTCTTTCATTCCATTTTCTTTTCTTCCTTAGGCTTTGGCCAGCATCAGCCACGTGGCTCATGTTACTATTACAACCAAAACAGCTGATGCAAAGTGCGCATACAGGTACGGTGCAGTCTGCTTTTTTCGTGTATTCATCCTGAAACATGCTTTATGCCTAGATCTCAAAGTGACCCTATCTAAACACCAATGTCATCTTTTTTGACCAAGATCTTGGGTAAGTTTCCTTTCCTCTCTATGGACTACTTGATAATCGACAGGGATGATTATTAGGTAAAAATCTTGCTGAACATCTGTTAAGAATTAGGTAAGATGTGACATGTAAGTGCTTACAAGCTCTGTTACACGGATGTATCCTAAGTAGGTGGTAGATGCGGATGTTATTCTGCCCCTGTGCCCTTTAGTAGGATCTCACTTTGATGACAGGGCTGTGGCTGGGGTGCTGGAGGCCCATGGTTCCTTAGCTGGCTCGTGAGCCCCCGGCTCCCTGCCCCCCGTGCATGCCTGCGCTGGCTTGCCCTCCCATGGGAGTCGCTGGCCCTCTCTTGTGCTGGCACAGTCTTCAGAAGCTGACAGACAGCCTCGGAACAGCACAAAAACAGGATTTGAGGAATCAAAGACCTCTGTTTTTATGAGCACTGGCCATTTACTAGTGGAAGACAGGAGTACCTAATTTTTTTTTTTATTTTTTAAAGATTTTATTTATTTATTTGAGACAGAGAGAATGAGAGAGAGAGAGAGAGCACATGAGAGGGGGGAGGGTCAGAGGGAGAAGCAGACTCCCTGCTGAGCAGGGAGCCCGATGCGGGACTCGATCCCGGGAGTCCAGGATCATGACCTGAGCCGAAGGCAGTCGCTTAACCAACTGAGCCACCCAGGCGCCCAGGAGTACCTAATTTAGGAGTACCTTAAAAAGAATTCTTTTTTAATCATACCGATTGTCCATAAATTAATATGGAAAATAGCTCCAACAGTGACAGTGCTGCGTATTTCTCAGTCTGCAGCAGACAGACATGTAATGTGATGGAACAGGGAGCATTCCAGAGTATACTTCACTGATGCTGGGGGATTTTGACGCTATGTGAATTATACTTGCCCTAGGATCTGGGTGTGCTGATATGATCAGAATTCCTTCTCACAAAACAGGGAGATACTTGTGAATTAATGTCTTCCTAAATAGCCTGGGATGCAAATTCCGGTCCTTCACCACTGAGATTATATTATGCTCCTGCTTGGGACCTCCAGTGGCTCCCCTTCTGTGGTGGTATGAAATCCAGAGTCATCCCTAAACAGCAACCCCCCCACCCCACCCCCGCCACTGTGCTCTCCATCCACCTTTTCAGCCTCTTCTCTGCACAAATTCCCAGGTGCCAGGTGTTCCAAAGCTTCTGTGCTTTTATGTTTTTCTCTTCCTGGATGGTCTTTGGTGCTTTCTCCCTGAAACTCTTCCTCTCTTAGAGCCCAGATGAATTGTCATCTCTTCTGTGATGGTTTCAACCCCCTCCCCAGTCCCCAGCTGAATATTTGCTTCCCAGATCACTTAGCACAATGTTCTCCACTTTAGGGAAAAGTGTGTCCCCTAGATTGAGAGCTCTCCAGGGTTTTTCTTTGTTACCAGGGCCTCTGCAGGCCTGTCATGTGGTAGCCTCTCCATAAATGATTACAGAATTACTGAAAAAATTTTACTGTCACTGTAGGCAATGGCAAAACTATTGCTTTGTAGCTCAAAACTCAGGAACTAAAAAGCAAAGTTTGCTAGAAGAATAGGGATTTTTTTTTTTTTTGGTATCTAATTAGAATGATAATGGAACAGTAGAAAAAGAGGAAAATGGTAATTAAGATAGTAGATAACATGGCTATACCTTATTGTTGATATAATTTCTTTTTTTACCCTTTGGATAGATATTCTGCTTCTATTGGATAATAATAATCTCTTATATTTTCTGTTAAGAGCGAATTATTCAGATGGAAAGCTGAAAGCTCCTCCTAAACCATGTGCAGGCAATCAGGGGACCCAGATCACGGTAAGAATGGTACAAGGGAGTATAAATTGTTGAAAAAGAGCTTTGTAGAAATACTGAAATAAAGAATAAAACTGTCTGAAAAAAAAAATTGTCTCTGAGTTTTCAAATTATAAAATGAATCTTTGCTGGTTAATAGAAACAGCAAGATATTTCTCTCTAAACAAGAGGACTGATTATTGGCTTTTATGGCTTGGCAGCCTGTGTGTACTCCCGCCATCTTTTTTCAGAGACTGGCAGATTCTTTTACTGGGATGGCAGAAATCAGTGGCAAAGTAGTTGGCATTGAAAGGACCTTTAAAATTGGCTCCAGAAGACGTGAGTTAGAGTCTCAGCCTTGCCACTCAGTGGTTGTGTGTCCAGAGGCAAGTTGTTTAGTGTTTCTTAACCTCACTTTTCCCATCTCTCAAATGGAACAAAGAATATCTGCCCACTCAGAGGGTGTTTAAGTAATATGGTTGTATCATTACTCAGAGAAAATCTAGTATGCTGCCTTATTTCTATGGTGCCACATTTGGTCTCTTCCCGTTGTGTGATCCTGGAAAGCCTCCCACTGTCATGTTATGCGTCCCACCCCTCTACCTCAGCCCCAGCTGGCACACATTTCCCTGAAGTCTCTAAACCCTAGCCTTGATAAAGCAGGCAGGAGGCAGAAATGAATGTGCTTCTAAGCGCATGTTGAGACAGATCTGGTACACAGGGTGGCCACAGTGTGCTTTCCAAGAAGCCCAAATGATCTCAGAAATTTTATAAGAATTCTTAGTTTGGAAAATATGCTTGGATGCCATGTGATAGTATAATTATTGTAAATTTACATGTTTGCCCCCCACTGAATCGTGTGCTATCCTGGGTAAGACTGTGCTTTGTGTTCGTATTCCCAGCACAAAGCAAAGAGCCTAACCTAGAGAGAGCCCCCAGTACCTATTTGAGAAATCAGTGAATGAATATGGGAAGCAGGAAAAATACCCTTTATTTCCTTTGTTAAAGGCTGACTTATCTCTTGCCCCCCTCCCCCAATCAGTGCTTAGAACTGTACTGTTGGTAAGTATAGTTGGATTCTCTGCTAGCCAGCTTTAGGTAGACAGCCTGGGTCTTTATTTCCATGTATTTCTGTGAATTTACAAGGAAAAAATCAATCTTCATTTCAGGTGGAGGA
This sequence comes from Leptonychotes weddellii, assembly GCF_054177405.1. Taxonomy (NCBI): domain Eukaryota; kingdom Metazoa; phylum Chordata; class Mammalia; order Carnivora; family Phocidae; genus Leptonychotes; species Leptonychotes weddellii. The sequence continues at coordinate 56,069,339 of NC_138369.1, forward strand.
CCTTTTTTACAACATATCCACGAGGAGGAAAGCTTTAAAAAATCCCAGTGAAGAGTATGGGAAAATTTTGGAAGTTGTTGGCAGGTACAGTCCACAGTCTGGGAGTGGTTCTTTGCCATCTCTCACCGAAGGAATGTGTGCCGGTGCTTGTAAATTGAGAACAGGTGGTGAGCCAGATGGAAAATGGCACATTGTGTTCTAGCCTATGGATTGTTTCTGGTCAAGGTGTAGTTGCCAGTTCTGGGCTTTTTCTCATCTCCCTGGGAGAGAGCTGTTGGTCTGTGCATCAGTGAGGGTTCTTTGGTGGAAAGCAAAACAGATGGACTCCAGCTAACTTGAGCCCAAAAGAAATTTATTGGAAGGCTAAGAATGGCAAGAAGTGTCAGCAGCTGCTCCCTGGAGAGGATGAGAACCAGGCTGGTTTTGGGGATTAGATAGTGGCCCTGATACAGTTGTTTTCATTCTTTCCTGACTCTACTCAAGAGTCTGTTTCCTGGGAGAGTACATCTGATTGGTATGGCTTCCCCACCCCCCACCCCACCCCAGTCTGTCTATGGGGAGATTCCTTGGATTGGCACTCTAAGGGTAATCGGGTGGAATGGGGAAGAGGCAGTTTCCCAGAGGAAGACTAGGGCCTGTTAAAAGAAGAAGGAGAAAGGGTTCGGGGCAGGTGAAAATAACATTATGTCCACTGTAGACTGACTTCATCTGCTGGTTCAGTGGATCCAGCATGGGCTCTCTAAGCCTGCACATCCTTGAATCGTAGCAGAGATCTGTTAACTATTTTTCAGTATTTCTGAAAAGTCCAAAATGAATAAAACATTTGCTCCTTAGAAAGTGGAACATACTTCTACATGAAGTTTCTTTGCTTTTCCCTGGAGTTGTATAAATCAGCATCAGAATATTAATTATCTCCTAGAAATAGAGGAGTTGTAGTTGGCTCTTTTGGTTCTAGGTGTGGTCAAGTGAATTCTTAATTGTTAACTGAATGAATGCATTTTGCTAGACATAGTCCTTCAGTTTGTGGGGCCCATGAGGGAGGAATAATAAATAAATAATAGCCAACTGAGAAAAGACTGGGAGATGCCAAAACAGGACCAGGGGCCGAAAAAGAAGTGGGTGAGGAGGGGGGTGTCTTGAGGGGCTCTGGGAGAGAATAAAAGAGCCCAGGAGTTGTAAAGGCTAGGTTCTCAAGATGCAAGCTGGACCTAGTGGGTTTACGAAAGTAAAACTGTAGGCAAGGAGGAGATTGTATTGAAATATCCCTGAGTCTAGTCAGAACCCTATAAAAGTAAAAAATCCTGTTTTTTATTTGATTCTGCCGCATTTAGCATTGATAGCTCCCTGAAGTCTGTGCTGGCTTCTTTTCCTGTGGGTAAAATTTGATACGTGGAGATATTCTTGACTGTGTATATCTTTGTTTAAATCACGTGACCCCACCCATTCATTTAACCAATAGGGAGTTCTGCCTTACATTGTGCATTTGGCCACTCTGCTTACTCTTTTGTTCTTTTCTTTGCCAGGTATTCAATACACAATTCAGGCATTAGTTTCTCAGTTAAAAAAGTAAGTGATTGGTTTATAAGGGATGGTTATGTATTAGAAAAAGGGATTTTTTTTTTTTTAATAGTTCACCTGAGGAGATAAGATTAGGATGTTTCATTCACAACTGTGAGATAGTTAGTTGTATTTTCTGCTCTGTTTATCAGCAAGGTGAGACTGTAGCTGACGTTAGGACACTGCCTAATGCCACAACGGTGGACAATATTCGCTCCATCTTTGGAAATGCTGTTAGCCGGTATGTTGATAATTCATCATATTTTGAAAAATCTACGTTCCACGTCTTGGTTTACCATTTATCATACATTAGTTTGGAATCTATCAAAGTAGCACCTGCCTTAAGAGTTTGCTTTAATGAAATAGTCCGGCTTTATTTCCATGCTCCACATTTGTTTGTGGAGTCATGATTTCAAGGAACCCACACTTCTTGGGTACATGTTATCTCCCAGATGCTCTGGCTATAAATCAGTGTGTTCTCTCTAGTCTCTGTCTTCAAAATATTCACAGTGTAGTAGAATTTTTTCATCTTCCAGCGCTCCCTCTTTTCCTGATACTTCCCTATCATCACTTTGGGATTTCACTTATTATTGTTCGACATTTATTAATTGTCTCCCATATTCTAGGCTTTAAAATATTACCTGTCTGGTGGCGAGCAGACTTCTAAGTGTTACCAGATCTTCATTGTTAGGGAAAGCCTCCGAGGGGAACTTGCAGTATAGATGCCTCACGGCCCTCCCTGGGAGGCGAAAACCACCATTTCTATCACAGAGTCCTAGCTAAATCTCAGGACTCTGCAAAGCCCAGAGTGCCCATGTCATAATCTGAGGGGAAAAATACTAAGGGCCCTCTATGTGCCAGGCATGGCCCAGATGAGGGGCATATGCAGATGGAGAAGACAGCCCCTGGCTTCACTTTTTCCAAAAATCTTAGAAGCAGCAGTAGTCCCAGAGCCCAGTTTTCTACTTCAAAGGACAAATTACTCATTTCTTTGAGCAAAACCAAGCTCCTAACTAGGGAACAGTCAATTTGCCTTTAATTACCCTCTTCTTTACTAATTGTTAATCAATTAAGTTTTTTAAACTCTCTTCCCAGAGCAGAGAGAGAATACTATTGTACAGTGAAACTTGTAAGAGCTTCTTTATTATTTAAAGACTCAGAATTAGTTGTTACGAAATTCCGAGGGACTGTAAGAGATTAGAAATCTCACTGAGCAGCAGTTCCCAAAGGGTGTTTCCAGAACACCAGCCTCTTGAGTCATTTTGGGGAAGAAAGGGTTTGCTGGTTTATTGTGTGTGAGAAACACCGCAAGCTGTATTTTCTGCTCAGAGACTCAGGGTACACATTACTACTTGATAGCTTCCACCGTACGTTCAGCAAATGCTTAATGAATGGCTACTATTTGCCGGGTGCTGTGCTGAGAAATACAGTAGAGCATAAAGCAGAAATGCTTCTTGCCCTCAGAGGACTCCTATCCAGTTGGAAAGACACATGAAATAATTATGCCATTCATTAGTGATTGTGCTAGATGTCTCAAATGAAAAATAGAAGGCACAACAGGAGAATCTCTCAAGGTCAGGGAGAGGGATAGTCAGAGAAAGCTCTTTGAAGGAGTAAGCCCAGACATATGAGGGATAAGGAGGAATTAACTAGCTATCAGTAGGAGCTTTCCAGGCAGAGGGACCTGCACTTGGAAGGATCCTCAGGCAGAGATGAGTGTGGCTTATATGGGGACCACCTTTCACCCATTAACCTCACCCCCCCCATAAGCACAACCCTGAGGACACCACACTGGAGCCCCGTTTTGGTGGTGTTCATATAGTAAGGGATTCAGTAGAAATGAATCCTTTTGGAATTTCGTCTTTGGGGTTTAGTTAGTAAGATACATAAAAGTTTCAGCAAAATAAGGTCTCAGAGCTTGGATTTGTCATATGTCCCAGCAGTCAGAGCAGTGCTTGGCATAGAACATAAGTGCTTGAAAACAGTGATAGGGTGAGTAGTAGGTGGGTAGATGGAGAGATAGACGGATGGATGGATGGGCACAGAGGACCTCAACCAAGTTTCAAGAGTCCTTATTTGGCAAAATTAGTTTATGAAGGAGCCCTGATTTTTCCAACTTTGATTCTTTGTACTGTTTGAATTTTCCATTATTTTCAAGACACTCAGAATTTCTCTTTTTCAACCAGAGAACTGATAGAAGTTGGGTGTGAGGACAAAACCCTAGCCTTCAAAATGAATGGCTACATATCCAATGCAAATTACTCAGTGAAGAAGTGCATCTTCTTACTCTTCATCAACCGTAAGTGAAAAAAAACCATGTGGGGAAATCTGTCCACAGGGAATTTTATGGGACTGTGGAAAAATTCCGAATCGACAGGCTTGATTACACCCAGCTGGATTACACCCAGCCTGAGGAGGCCGAAGTGTGGCTTGATTAGGAAGCATTTATAATTTCTAGCCTAAGTCTACTCAACCCTCTGATATGTGCTCATTGCTGGCCTACTGTTGGCAGAGTGTGGTTGTTGGCTCTGGGAGAGGGCATCACCGACGCCTGTGAGCCTGAACAGCTTCCTCCCTGCTGGCCTCAGAGCCTTACAAGCAGGCCCCAGGCCATTGTTTGTTCTGGCCTTAGATCAAGAGTCAGCTGTTTGAATCGCACAGCGGGACACAGGGAGGGGGTACCTTGGGTGTAGGCAGTGTCATTAGTAAAGAAATGGAATGTTAAGCCCCTTGGGATTTTTCTTTTTAAAGAATGAGTTATTTATGATAATGAGCAGTACTAGAAATCAGGGAGGAAATTAACTAAATTCGGATTTTTGTCAGATTCCTCTCGTCTTTCTCTCTCTGCAGGCATATTGTTTACATGATTGCTGCTTGTTGAGTAAATACTATTTTGCATTCTGTTTCTTTTTACTTGATTGTGTATAGTATGGTTTTGAGAGAGTGTGACAGGGAGCCACACATGGGTCTAATTCAGTTTTTTATTTTCCAGCCAGAAATGCATCATGCATCTTGCCATTTGTTCAGTACTTAAATTTTTATCATATTGATCCAGTACCTTTATTGTTCAAAGCAATTTGTAATTATTTTATAGTTTCCTTGGCTTGCTATTGAAAATGGTATATTCCCCTGTTCCGTTTATAATGCTAGCCAGCCAGAAGTGTCCAGATTATACATGTTTTACAGCAGTTTTCCAGGCCATATAGAAACAGAGGAGAGGGAGTCAATATTTTATAGATACATTCTGTTAAACTGATTTATATTATATTAGTACGGTTTTTCCTACTTCATTAAGAAGGACTTAATGCTGATCTGTAATAAAGCTGGCTCTAATCAAGGCTCAGAAACGGTTTTCATTTGGTTTTCTAACCGTGAAGAATACTGCTTTGTGACACATGTGTTGGCTTCAGAATAGACGAGCAGAAATCAGGGTAAGCGCCGCATGCGGAGCCCGTCTGTGCTGCTGGCGAGCTGTTTACCCCACGGGCTCTGCGTCGGCGTTAGCGAGTCTGTCACCGCACCGAGTTCCCACTGGCCCAGAGGTCAGACTCTTAGGTGTATCGTCCAGTTATCTCCACGCCGTGCGCTCTCACTCAGGTGGTGGGCAAAGGAACACTCCTTTGGCCTGTCTCCAGTCCAGAAATCGCAGCAGAGGGGCTCTGGCCATGCCCTTGTCAGGGCCCACACCTGCTCCAGGCCTGCATGCTTGGGGCACGTGTCACCGAGGACAGCGCCCTTGTTGAGGGCCCGTGGAGGTCGTGAGCACTCAGAAAATAATGGTCTCCTCATTGGTAAGGTCACAGGCTCTCTTCCCATTGGAAATAAAACCATGGGACATATCCTTGGCTACACCAACCCAGGAGAACAGACCACGAGCAGGTCATCTGGGGAGAAAGGAGGTCTGTGTTTTCTAAAAATAGATTTTCCTCTGATTTTTGTCTTCTCTCCCCCAGGTTTTAGTGTTTTCCACCCTCTTCAACCCTGGCTCATTTCCTAAATTACCTTAAACATACATTCAGATCGTTGTACTGCCTGAAGTTCCTGGAAAACTCTTTCTTACCCTCATTGCTCAGTTGGGATACCCCACTCTTGGGACCCCCCGGTGCCCCCCGGGCAGAGTTGGTTACTCCATCCTCCCACCACTTGGCATGCACATCTGTCGTGGTGCTTACCACCTGGAACTGGAGTTCGTGTAGTCACCAGCGTATTGTCCCCCAGCCCATCGCATATGTGACAGGCAGCCGGTGTGTATGTGCAGCCTGAAAAGTCTGAGAGCTGACGGCACATGCTGCCCACCGTGCCGGGCAAGGGCAAAGGTAGTCCTCCCGGGCTGACTGAGGGAAGGGAAGCGGGGAGGCAGAACTTACTGCCTCCCGTGGTCCTGTGACTTGGCTGAGAGGAGAGAGCCTGAAGCCCAGAGCCAGATGCTGGTGGATAGCGCCACGTTAAAAGAGGCCTTTCTTTCCTGGGGTCTGCTGTAGATGTCTCTCCAGAAGTGTTTTTTGTGAATGATTTCATGGCATGGTACGAACATGCACCTGTTGCCTCTCCCTTCAGGACAGTTTTGAGCTGGTTACGTTCCTTTTATTTTCTAGATCGTCTGGTAGAGTCAACTTCCTTAAGAAAAGCCATTGAAACAGTGTATGCTGCATATTTGCCCAAAAACACACACCCATTCCTGTACCTCAGGTAAGGCAGCGTCGGGCTCCTCACCCGAGACTCACAAGGAACAGATTCTGTCCAGTTGTCCTCTTTGAAAGAGATGGGCTTGCTCATAGCTCTAGCAGAGCGGACCCATCCGCCACTGGCAAAAGGAGGTTCTGTCCTTTCTCACAGGTGAAGGGCATAGTTTGCCTTCATTTACTCACGCAGCAGAGTCTCACTGAGGACCTCCCATGTTCCAGCCCCCGTGTTGGTGAAACCAAGGTGAATAATGGATCTTGCCCCCGAACCAGCCAGAAGCTGCCCCCTACCTGGCAGAAAAACCCCTTCCTCCTCCACGGTCCCTCCAGTGCTCTCTCCTGACACAGATTCACCTTGCGGTCATGGAGCAAGCAGTGAAAGATGGATGTGGAGCCGAGGCAGTCAGGTGATAGCTGGCACGGTGTCTAAACTGATTTTTACATTACATTCTGATGATAGAACATTCTCTCACGTGTACTCTTATTTCGATCCTCCTAATACTGAAAAGTAAGTTGGGAACAGGTTCATGGTTACAGATGACAAAACCCATCCAGAGGGGTTAAGTGACTTGCTCCAGGTCATGCAATAAGAAATTCCACTAGTTCTGGAATGATGGTAACAGCTGATGTATAATAAATACGCCAGGTAAAAACACGCAGCGTGCTTTGCATGAATTTAAGCCCCACCACATGTTATATCCGCTTTACAGATGAGACTGAAGCAAAGAAAGATCATGTCACTGAACCCAGGCTACACAGCTTCAGAATCCAGGTCACTTGGACTTGACCTGGAAGTTTTGACCACTGTCATTTGAACCCACAAGCCTGCTGGCAAGAATTGTTTTCCCTGTTCCCCGCCACCCGAGTAATAGTTTGCTTTTCTTCCTGCCAGCTTAGAGATCAGCCCCCAGAACGTGGATGTCAATGTGCACCCCACAAAGCACGAAGTTCACTTCCTGCACGAGGACAGCATCCTGGAGCGGGTGCAGCAGCACATTGAGAGCAAGCTCCTGGGCTCCAACTCCTCCAGGATGTACTTCACCCAGGTGAGGGCGCTCTCTGTCCAGCCCTGGCTCTGGTGCTTTTGCCAGCACCAGAAAATGTGGCCCCTCAGACGTGAGAGTCCAGAGTTTTGCTTGTTGCTCTAGGACTGTCTTTCCAAGGATTACTCAGATAGTCTTCCTTTGGTAACTTCTCCTTTTTTGAACCTAACCACGAAAGGATTATGTTATCCTTGGGCCTGGAGTCAGGAGGCCCGTGGTCTCACTCTGCCTCCATCTAGGACCTTCGACTAACTTCTCAGTTTCTCATACAAGCTGTCTGAAGCAGAATAAGGGTACCTCTTCCATGGGGCATTCGTCTTCCCTGGGGATGTTCAGGAGGAGGCTGAGCCCACATTCACAGGGCCAGAGTGGAGGGGCGGGGCCCCTGGGAGGCAGTGGGACAGTGGGAGGAGCGGGGCCTTAGTGTCAGACGGGCCTGGGTTACCACCACGTGACTAACCTTCCCTGGTCTCCCTGGCTCCCTCAGTGAGGACTGAACTGGTCATCATCACCTCTGAGGGTGGTGACAAGCAGTAGGTGGAAGTGTCCAGTGCAGGGCCTGGCACCATCCACCTTATTATAATTACCCAGGTTCTAAGTGCTTATGGTTCTAAGCTACTCCCAGCTCTCCGGGGCCTCAGGTTTCCCATCTGTAAAATAAATGGGGGGATAATACAATCTCCAGTATCCCATCCCAGTTCTGCCAGGATGGGATTCTAGGCAGCACATGGCGAGGGTGTGTTCAGAAGCACAACAGACCCCAGAACTACAGAAACAGAAATAAACAGAAATATCTCCCCTCTCCTCTCCCTCCCTTTCTAAAAAAAAAAAAGCGGGGGTGAAGGGGACACCTGGGTGGCTCAGTTGGTTAAGCGTCTGATTCTGGATTTCAGCTCAGGTCATGATCTCAGGGTTGTGGGATTGAGCCCCATGTCAGGCTCTGCACTGGGCATGGAGCCTGCTTGAGATTCTCTCTCTCCCTCTCCCTCTCCTCTTCCTCCCCTCTAAAAAAAAAAAAAAAAAAAAGAAAGAAAGAAAAAAAGAAATGGAAGCATCGGGTCCTGCAAGCAGAGAGTGGGCTTCTAGGAGCCTACTTCACAGAAAACTTTTTAAGTTCCCAAGCCAGTGAATGCTTCCCATAGGAACCTTCACGGAAAGCCCCTTGCTGGGAGGCGCCGTGGGCACGAAGCGGTGAGAATAGATGCCATGGGGGCAGCCCTACCACCCCTGGAGCCCAGGCCGAGGCTTGGGTGGTGAGTCCGCAAGGGTCGCTGCTGATGCCACCAGAGAGGTGTGTGTGGCAGGTGGGCAGAAGGCAGTTCTGCCTGGGAACCAGCGCTCAGTCTCCTGTTAGTTTTGCTGGGCCCCTGGTGCCACACAAATCCTTGCAGTGCCGGTGGTTGAGATATAAAACTTTTAGGAAGAATCCTGTGGTTGAGTGGGGAAAGGACAGCAGAGGGGCACGATGGAGGCCCGCAGCTATTTGGGAGAAGCAGTGAGGGTCTGGGCAGAGGAGGTAGCTCCACTCACAGATGGTTGAAGATCTGGAATTGCCAGGACCTGGAAAAGGTGTGGCTGCGGGGGAGCGGGAAGACAGCCTCAAAGTATGAGGTGAAAGTAAGGAGCACATTGTCTGGGCCAGAGTGGTGGTCTTGCTCTGTCCTAGCTGAGATCGAAAAGAAAGATTTGCCAGAGGTCCTGGAGTGTGTCTATGGCTGCACTGGGGAAGGAACTTCTCGTCTTCCTCCTTGTCTTATTTTGCACAAGTCAGTTTCATTTAGTTAGCTTACATTGTATTTTCCCATAGAATTCTGCATAGTCCTGACCCGGGTGTCTTCAGGAGAGTGGATTTCTGGATCAGATGGCCTGCCTCTGTCGGTGCTGTGGTACAAGCCTGGGGTCGTTGCTCTGGGTGGTGGGGTCCAGACTCAGAGCTGTCGCCACTCCTCTGGGCACGTCAGAATACCTTCTCTCCCACTCCCCAGCTGTGTCTTGCACAACACTGCCCAGGGCCTACAGCACAAGCCCTGGTTTGCAGGGAAACCATTTGGTATGGAAATCAGGAAGCCTGGGGGCTCTTGGGGTTTGTGGCAACTCTATCCTGTTGGACAAGGTGTTTCACTCTTCTGGACCTTAAAATTACTATCTGCAAAGTAGTTCTGTTAATTTCTGCTTCTGTGGCTATTGCAAGGCAAATGAAGCAAATACATTTGACCCTTACACAGCGCAGGGGTTGGGGCACCGATCCCGTGGGCAGTCAAAAATCTGACTCTCCAAAACTTTAACTCCTATTAGCCTACTGTTGATCAGAAGCCTTACGGGTAACATAAACAGTCGACTAACACATGTTTTGTATATGTGTTATATACTGTATTTTTATAGTAAAGTAATCTAGAAAAAAACTGTTCCTAAGAAAATCATAAGGAAAAGAAAATACATTTACAGCACTGTATTATTAAAATTCTGCATACAAGTGTGGACCCATGGTGTTCAAATCTGCTTTGTTCAAGGGTCAATTATATATCACTTTATTTGCCTGTTTACTCTGGAAGGGTTTTATATTGTCCATGAAGGGAGGTTTTTCCTTTTTGAGCACATTTGCTACTTTATTTAACTTTTTGTTATTTAGCTTATTATTGAATATTTCTAAGTACACATGGAAGTAGATATTATACAAATAATCCATGTACCTGTCACCCGGCTTCAACAGCCATCAGCATTTTGCCATAAATGTTTTCTCTTTCCCTTTCTAACTTGGGGGTGGAGAAAGAGTGGTGGTTTTTTGTTTTTGTTTAATTTTTTTTTTAATTTAAATTCAATTATCCAACATATAATGGATCATTAGTTTTTGATGTAGTGTTCAATGATTCATTAGTTGCGCATAACACCCAGTGCTCATCACAACACCTGCCCTCCTTAATGCCCATCACCCACTTACTCCATTCCCCCACCCACCTCCCTTTCCGAAACCCTCAGTTTGTTTTCCGGAGTCAAGAGGCTCTCATGGTTTGTCTCCCTCTCTGATTTCTTCCCGTTCAGTTTTCCCTTCCTTTCCCTATGGTCCTCTGCACTATTCCTTATATTCCACATATGAGTGAAACCATGTGATAATTGTGTTTCTCTGATGGATTTATTTCACTTAGCATAATCTCCAGTTCCATCCATGTCGATGTAAATGGTGGCTATTCACCCTTTCTGATGGCTGAGTAATATTCCATTGTGTATATGAACCACATCTTCTTTATCCATTCATCTGTTGAAGGGCATCTCGGCTCCTTCCACAGTTTGGCTATTGTGGACATTGCTGCTATGAACATTGGGGTGCATGTGCCCCTTCTTTTCACTACATCTATATCTTTGGGGTAAATACCCAGTAGTGCAATTGCTGGGTCGTAGGGTAGCTCTATTTTTAATTTTTTGAGGAACCTCCATACTGTTTTCCAGAGTGGCTGCACCAGCTTGCATTCCCACCCACAGTGTGGGAGGGTTCCCGTTTCTCCACATCCTCGCCAACATCTGTCGTTCCCTGTCTTGTTAATTTTAGCCATTCTGACTGGTGTGAAGTGGTATCTCATTGTGGTTTTGATTTGTATTTCCCTGATGGCAAGTGATGTGGAACATTTTTTTTTAAAGATTATTTATTTTAGAGAGAGAGAGTGCACAAATGGGAGGAGCAGGGAGAGGGAGACAGAACCTCAAGCAGACTCTGCACTGAGCACGGAGCCCAGTGTGGGGATCAGTCTCACAACCCTGAGATCATGACCTGAGCTGAAACCAAGAGTCAGACGCTTAACCGACTATGCCACCCAGGTGCCCCAAGGGAAAAGAAATTTTTTTTTTTTTTTAAGATTTTATTTATTTATATGACAGAGAGAGACAGCGAGAACAGGAACACAAGCGGGGGAGTGGGAGAGGGAGAAGCAGGCTTCCCGCTGAGCAGGGAGCCCGATGTGGGACTCGATCCCAGGACCCTGGGATCATGACCCGAGCCGAAGGCAGACGCTCAATGACTGAGCCACCCAGGCGCCCAGGAAAAGAATATTTTAAAGCGCATTTCAGGCATTTACTTTTTTCCCTAGTATTTTATTATGCGTTTCAAAAATATTTTTTCCTTATATAATCAGAATGTCCTTTTTTATACATAACAAAATTAATAGTAATATCATTTAATATCTAGTCCATATTCAAATGTCCCAACTGTCCAAAAATCCTTTTATAAAGTAGCTTCATTGAAATACATATTCAGTTAAGTTCTACTCACTATAATTGTTGTCTTTTAAATCTCTTTTAAGTCTCTTTGAAACCAGAAAAGTCCCTGTACACTTTTTTGTTGTTCTTACTGGCTTATTCTAAAGGCTTCTTGTAGAATAATGCACATTTCTGTTTGGCTGATTGCTTCTTCTTAGTGTCATTTAACTTGTTCTAATCCTCCACATTTCCTGTAACCTGGGAATTCCTATAAACTGGCATGATTACATTCAGATTTGTGAATGAGATTTCTGTGTGAGAATTTTTGATAGATGATGCCATGTACTTTCTGTCACGCCCCAGCAGGAGGCGCATACTGACTTGTTATGTCATTTTGGTGATAAGACTCATCTGTGGGTTCAGCTGGTGATAGCCTGTTTCCTTCATTGTCAAGTTCCCCAGGAATATTTAGCTTAATGGTTTCACCACTCATTGATGACTATTACTTGAATCAGTTATTTCACTAGGATTGCAAGATTATGATTTTCTGATTTTATCACTTTCTCTCAATTAATTGTAATTCTTCTGTGTACAATAACTTTAGAACTTTTTGGTTATCCTGAAATACAGTTCACACTAGAAGATAAGGGTAAATGCTGAGTTCTGTCCCTTTAATTATCCATGTGCAAAGGGATGAGTTCATGTCCTAGTGATCTCCAGTGATGTTTAATGACTTTGTCCTCTCTCTTTCCCTCTCCCTTACCATCTTTTTCTTTTTCTCTTAATATTTTATCATAAGTGTTAACAAAGCAATATAATTTAGTTAATTATAGTCATTTTTCTTTTGGATCCTCAAATTACCTCATCTTAGACCAACAAAAACCCCTTCAAACTGGTGCTCTTGTCATTTTGACCCAATTCCATTGGTCTTTGATGGTTTCTTGTTTCTCAAGAGAAGATATTGTAGGCTCACTCTGTACTTTCCAAGCCCAAGCCCTGGAATTGGCCATTTCTCTCAGGAACTCTGGTTTATTTTAGTGGGGATGGTATTTAGAGACTATAATCTGGGATCAGGGGGTCCTTATTGCTGCTGGGTGGTCATTGCTTTAGGCCTTCCCAGTGGACAGAGCTAAGAAATTGTATATCTAAAAATAGACAAACTAGTGGCTGCCAGGAGCTAGTGGGGAGGGGAGAATGGTGAGTTATTGTTCCATGGGTACAAAGTTTCAGTTTGGGCCGTTGAAAAAGTTCTAGAGATAGATAGTGGTGATGGTTGCACAATGATGTGATGTACTTAATGCCACAGAGCTGTACACTTCATGGTTAAATGATAAATTTTATGTATATATTACTACAATTAAAAAATGAAATCCTCTTATGGAAGCAAAAAAAAAAAGAAAACAGACAAAAATATAAGGACTTTACACTAATATTCCCCATTTCAAACCAATTTTAAAATTATAAGGATTTTTCTGAATTTTTGTATTTTTACTGGTGTATCTTTTACAGAATTGCTTCTATATTAATACTTCTGTAATGATGATTATACTTGGTTCTTGCTTCTTTCTCCAGTACTGCTCCACTTTGGGATCTGGACTTCTTTTTTTTTTATTTAAAGATTTTACTTTTTAAACTAATCTCTACACCCAGTCTGGGGCTCAAACTTAACCCCAAGATCAAGAGTCGCCCCCTGGGACCTGAACTTATTTATTTCATATTCTGAATCGTCCCACTGCCTTCTTTTTTTTCCATATGGATTCTACTCTATTGAAACATATAGGACAGAATATAGAAAGGGTTCAGCAAAAACATAAAGTGAATCATATATTACATAAATGCCATTGAGCTTGAAAAACCACAGTGGCTAGGAATCTTATTTATTTAAAAAAAATTTTTTTTAACCATGTACTACCTTCTTTTTTGACATAGACTTTACTACCAGGTCTTGCTGGCCCTTCTGGGGAGGTGGTTAAATCCACAATGGGTGTGACCCCCTCATCTACTTCTGGAAGTGGCGACAAGGTCTATGCCCACCAGATGGTCCGCACAGATTCACGGGAACAGAAGCTCGATGCCTTTCTGCAGCCTGTAAGCAAGGCCCTGTCCATTCAGCCTCAGGACGTTGTCCCAGAAGACAGGACCGATGCTTCCAGTGGCAGGGCTGGGCAGCAGGATGAGGAAATGCTTGAACTCCCAGAGCCTGCTCAAGTGGCTGCCAGAAATCAGGGCACGGAGGGAGATGCGAGAGAGGGGACTTCGGAAACGGCAGAGAAGAGAGGGTCCCCTTCCAGCCCGGGCAACCCCAGGTATGGACTTTGGATGGAGAGCAGCCTGCCTCTGCTGTTCTTAACTGAAACTGCCTCTGTCTTGACTCAGCATGAAGCACCTGCCGCTTCTCTCTGCCTGACCTGCCCTCTGCCTCCAATGGGACAGTGCTCTGCCTTGTCCGCTCTCCGCCTTTGACCATGGCTTGAGAGTCCCCCACTCAGTGGCCTTTGAGATATCTTAAATGTCTGTGGTTCCAAGCATGAGTTAAACACACATCAGAAAAAAAAAATAAGATGTCTCTTTTATTTTTAGTACGGGTTTTGATAACGCCTCAGTAGCAGAGGTGGCCAGAGAACCCTAAAATATCCAGAGGATTCTCCTTCATCGCCCTCAAAGCTGCTTCCACTCCTCTCAGGAAAAACACATTTTCTCAGTTCAAATTATGAATGAAGCCCCTGAAGCCGCGGGGGCTGGTGGTGAGAGCGGGAGAAGGGCGGACGGAAGAGCAGCTGTCATTGCCCTGCCTTCCCGGGACGCTCCCTCCACAGCGGGCTCGGGGACGCGCCTGGGCTCAGGGTGAAGGCGCCCGCCCAGGCCTGCGCATCGGCCCAGCGCTGAGTGGCCATTGGGGTTTGGACGGGTTACTTGGCTCCAGTTTCTCATTGCCAAGTCCATCTAGCAATACGGTGTGTAGGGATGTCTCCAGGGAATCATCAAGGGGGCTGCCACCTGTGGGGAGCCCACTCTGTGCTGGGTACTTTACGTACACTATCTCGTGTCATGCAGGGCAGGGTTACGTGTCTGTCACTGGGGAACTAACACCACCAGCTCTTTACCACACAGCAGTCCAAAGAAATCTCTGAAACCAGAAATGAGACTGGATCACTCCTCAGCTGAAAACCCACGCTTCCCCCGCACTTGGGTGCACCTGCCCTGCTCCCCCCCAACCCCCCGCTTTCCCTCCCCCGCGGAGTGCTCGGCCACATGGCTGGCCTGAACTGCCTGAGCTCCCCCACGCCCATTCTCCCCGTGCTCCGGGCCTAGGAAGTCTGCCTTCTTGCTGCTCAGGCCTGCACTCACGCGTCACCTCTTGCCAGAGGCCCTCACACTGCCCCATCATCCTGTTACCTTGTTTATTTTTCTTAGCATTTTCTGCTACTTCAAATGATCCTTTTTCTGTGGCTGACTCCCCAGCTAGAAAGTAAGCATGCTGAGGGCCAGCACTGCGTGGAGCTGGTGCTGTAACAGTGTCTGACGGAGGACTGAACAAGCAAGGTGGGGGCAGGGTGGGCACGCACGCGCAGGGCCCTGCAGCTGCACAGGGCGAGTGACTCCAGCGTCCTGCTGTGCGCGTGGGCTGCCTGCGGAGGGCTCAGGGTCATCCGATAGGCCGGGTGCAGGAGAACAGACCGAGGACCCCGCCCCAGACGTGCAGAGCCAGCATGAGAAGCTGCTCCCTTTTCCAAAATGCAGTACGCAAAATTTGGCTGACTTATAAAAAAACAAACCATTTTCAAGGATAGTCATGATCTGCCGGCTCCTTAATCTTCGTTGCAGAAAGAGGCCTCGGGAAAGCTCTGATGTGGAAATGGTGGAAGATGATTCCCGAAAGGAAATGACAGCAGCGTGTACCCCTCGGCGGAGGGTCATCAACCTCACCAGCGTGCTGAGCCTCCAGGAGGAAATTGACGAGCGGGGACATGCGAGTACGTGAGTGCCAGCGGCTGTGGGGCCTCCGAGGGCCAGAGCTGCCAACGTCACGTAGGAAGTGCAGAGTGTTGACGGTAGGGCGGCCACTGCGCGTGCCGAGCACACCTCCCTTTCCTCAGGCGCAGCGGCAGCAGCTGCAAGATCATTTTTTTTTTTTTAAGATTTTATTTCTTTTTCAACAGAGAGAGACAGTGAGAGAGGGAACACAAGCAGGGGCAGTGAGAGAGGGAGAAGCAGACCCCCTGCAGAGCAGGGAGCCCGATGTGGGGCTCGATCCCAGGACCCTGGGATCATGACCTGAGCTGAAGGCAGATGCTTAACGACTGAGCCACCCAGGCGCCCTGAAAGACCATTTTCAACTGGGGGGGAAGGGAAAAAGTAGTCTCTAGTTTTAATTATAATTGATTGGTATTCTCACTAAAGCCTAGCAGCCAGAGCAAAGGAGTCATTTACATAATCTTCAATTCGTTTCTTAGTTTAAAGCGGTGTGATGACCCACAAAATTCTAATCTGTGGCCTGCGTGGGATGTGCTCTTGCTAAAGCGCACAGGCTCTGGAGGTCCCCAAGGGGATATCCTGGCACTACCACTTCCGCTGTGTGACCTTGGACTTGTGACTTAACCTTGCTCAGTCTCGGTTTTTCCTCATCTGTAAAATGGGATTAATTTTGCTCTTGAAGCTGATTGTGCTGATTAGAGATAAAATGTAAGTAAAACACTTGTTACAGAGTAAGGAGTCAACAGATATTTTTATATCCCGAAGACAAAGCCATAAATCAATATCACCTTCCTCAGAACTAGCGTTTCAGAATACTTGAGTATAGAGCTCTGTTTTGGTCTTGTTACTTCAAAACTAGCTACCGTGGTTTTAGGAATTCAAGGGGGCTAGTCATGTCCCAGGCACGAACTGAGCAGGGATTGAGGAGTAGAACAGGAGCTTGGCCCAAAGGGCCATCCGCACCTGGTGAGTCAGACACTCGTGCTCCAAGTGTAGACGGCACGGCTCCGGGCTCCACACAGCAGCTCTGCACTTGGGCCCACACGGGTTAGTCACGGCCTTTCCACGTTTCATCTCTGACACGTTTCCTGCTTAAAATAGTTGTGTTTCAGCACTGTGTCTTAAAATATGACAATCTAGATTAGCTTGTAAAGTCCTGAGTGGCCGAGGAGCAGGTTAGCACTTTTCACACTAATCCTCCACCTTTTTTTTTAAGATTTTATTTATGAGAGAGAGAGATCACAAGGAGGGGCAGTGGGAGAGGGAGAAAAAGACTCCCCGCTGAGCAGGGAGCCCAATGTGGACTCGATCCCAAGACCCTGGGATCATGACCTGAGCCAAAGGCTTAACCGACTGAGCCACCCAGGCGCCCCGATCCTCCACCTTCTAAAGCACTGCTGTGACTCTGGCCCCTGTGTTTCTCTCTGTCCCAGTCTCCTCTTGTTTGAATGAATTCAGGAAAGCCTCCGTTTGCCTTTCCTTTTCTCAGCGCTCTGGGCCTTTGTCCACATGTGGGCAAAGCGATAGGTGTCACTACATGTGGGAGGGGTAGAAGCTTCCTGTGACTGAGGTCTTGCCAGCTGTAGAAGGAGCTGCCAGTTGGCCTCTGATTTTTGTTTCCAGGAAGACTTGCTCCAGTTGTTCTTTACTTCCGTTTATTGGCTTTCAAGCTGGGAGCTTTTAAAACCATTTGAAACAATGTAAGAGAAGTGGGCTGTTCCTTGATTTATTTAGCAGGCTTGTTCACAGTAGTTTCAATTGACAGCCTCCCTCAGACTTGGAGTTTACTTCATCTTCTTTAAGAGTTTGTATCCCTTATGTAAAGCAGGCTATTTAAAGTTAGAGTTTCGAGAAATTTCTGACTAGTTGCACACTATTTTCAGTGCATTGTCCACCTAACCTGCGTCAAGTTGGGTCAGGTTTGGAGTCTATTGCTGAGGCTCGGATGATGAATCCAAATGTTCCCAAACTATGTATTTGTACAGGTTATCTCATTTAATTCTAGAATCGTCTTGTGAGGGAGGCAGGGCAGCTGCTGTTATCTGTTGTGAAGGCAAGGACATGGAATGGAAGATGGAGAGGACGGGAGAGGATAGATGAGTTGAACATCCCAGCAATCAGAAACAGGCCCAGGGACACACGTCGCCGAGGGTGGGTGGTGACCAGCATGGCCTGCACACGAGGTGGCTGGCCCCGGACTCACAGGCTAACCAAACCAGTGGCGTGTGGGGGCATGTGCCTCTTGTGATTTGATCCCTGCCACTGAGGCTGGTTTTTCAGACGCGCCGGTGTAGAGTCTCAGGGAAGGCGTAGTGTCTTCCTGTGGGAGTGGAGTGAGCCGGACGGGCTCTGCGGCAGCCCCTGCCAGCCACACCATTCGCTCGCCTAGTGGGAAGTTGTGCACCTTTTCGGGGCATCGTCTTCCTGCTCCACAGCATGACAGCACTGCTACAGCCTTTACGGGGCCCTCGTGATGATCGCCCGGGATACCGCACGCGTGCATTGTAAGCTCGGGCCTCTGTCCGATGGAGGGGCCTCGGGTCCTGCCCGCTGGCATGTGCTTTAGGCCTGCGGCCCCAGGTGGGGCAGGCTGCTTGTCTTCGAGGTGAAGGCTGTACAGGATTGCCCTGAAGCTCCGATTTGGTGAGGAAGGCCACTTGCCTTAGCACACCAACAGCCCGGCTGCTCCCACACAGGGGCTAGCCGTGCCCCTAGCCCAGGAGAGAAGCAAGGAGTGCTCTCCTTGTACCGAAGTTCCGCATTGTGCTCATTTGTGTGACTATTCAATCAGTGTATTGTCTGTGCGGGGATCGTGTCTGTTGCACACACTGCGTCACCCTTGCTGTCCAGAGTGCCTGGCAGGTGGACTCATAGATATTTGCTGATACGGTGTGTACATGATTGAGAGGAGTCGCCCGGGAGGTGAATCTTTCTTCTAAAGGATGTCAGAGTCGGACACTCAATCAGGCAGCTCTCTGGAGTCTGCTGGATTTCCGCAGCCCTGGTGGGCACACGTTTGATCAACAAATGAGGGTAGTTTTTGGCCCAGTATCCACTCAGTTCCACAGAATTAGGCTCATCTCAGATTAGTAATGACTGAATTTACGTGCGAGTCCCAAAATTTGGATCTAAAATTAATGAGGACAAGGAATGTTGTAATTTTTTTTGCTATCGTTTGAATGTGAATGTGTTTAACATTTTACCCACTGTTTTACTTTATTTTCTTGGTCTTTGGGGAACAGTCCTGGGTGTCAGTGTTCATACATCCCATATGGCTTGTCCCCAGGTGATTGTTTCCTTTGGTACATGAAATCAGCTTGGCAGACATTGGTCAAGTACGTTCTCTGCACAGAATGCCCAGTGCCGGGCCCCAAAACAGAGGGGGAGGTGAATGAGCCTCGACCCCTGCCATACAGGATACCGCGGTGGTGTGGGGAGTGTTGAATAAGTAAGTGGCTACAACATCAGGTAAAATGAAAGATGTTCTGTAACAGAGGCAGAAGGCCACATCAGCCAAGCCCAGGGTGAGACCTGCCGGGGAGGGCTTCTGGATCATCTCCGACAGCTGCCAGAGGCTGTGCGCACAGGGGTTCTGCAAGGCCGTCCGGCACGGCGCCAAGCTCCTGCTCTGCACGTGGCCATGAAGAACTAGAGGGCCCATCGTGCTTCCTTCAGGTTTGGCTTTCCTCGCTCCTGAGTGATACCCAGGGCCTCCATTGAGAACTCAGCTGTGTGGTTTGGCTTTGAAGCCCAGAAGGATCTTGTCCATTTTGCTGCTGGCAGAATGGCAGGGAAATGCCCACAGACTTCTGATGCTATGGAGATAGTTAGAGGACGGATGAAAGAGAGGCTCTTGAGGTCCTGATAAGAAGTCCTGAAGGAGGTCCAAGTAGCCTCAGGAAGCCCAGGGAAGAAAAGGCCCACCTGGCTGAAGCAGCGACTCTGGAAGCCCCAGGCCAAGCCAGCAGCCACCTCCTCCCTTCCCTGCCCAGGCTGGCAAGGCTGCATCTCGGTAGCTAGGATGCGTCAGAAGGTTCCATGAAAAATCCGTATGGAAAAATCTCTGACCCTTTTTTTAGTGGATTACACTGCTTTCTCTTTCCTCCAGTGCCTCATTATTCAAGATTATTCGATGTTCTCCAGCTTTTAAAATAATCATTTTCCGCCTACGCAGTACATCCTGTAGAGACATTGAGTTTCCAGTGGGAACAGAGGGGAACACTTCATTCTAAAAATGAAGAAAATAAGCCTCTTTCTATTGGGGGTTGAGGGGACAGAGAGTGTTACAGAACTTATGTAACAATATTAGAATTCATTTGTGGTGCCTAAGCTAAAAAAGAAAAGTATAGTGAAAACGTGGTATACAGACCTTTCCCTGTGGTCCCCAGACCCTCTTCCCCTACCCCCCTTTATGGTGGTGGTATTTTTACTTACACACACACACACACACACATAGACACACACGCACACAGATGTATTGGTAAATCAAAAATCAAATTTATAAAATACATACATAGGATCTACACAAGAAAACACGTGAACACCTGCTTAAGAGATAGAGCATTGTGGGTTTTATCCCCTTTGAAGCTCTCAGGTGCTTTTTCCCTAAACTGTCCCCTTCCCTTCTCCCTTAGAGGTAACCACTCTCTTAAATTTTATGATTATTTCTTTTTAATACAGTTTTACCACCCATATTTGTAGCCCTAAAAAATTTGTTCAGTTTGCAAATTTTAAATTTTACATAAATGGAATCATATTATAAGGGTTTTTTTGGTGTGTGTGTGTTTATAATGTGAAATATGTGAAACACACATACACACACATTCTGGTCCTAGGATTCATCCATCTTACTACATACAGCTCTGGTTTGCTTTTTCTGTGTAATAGATTCCACTTGGTGACTATTACTGCATGGTTGTTCATTCTTCTGTTGAAGGACATTTGGACTCATATGGCCTTATCCCTGCCTCCTCGTACCCCATCCCGCTCCTGGCCATGAGAGATTCAAGAGCTTGGCACACTAGTTGGGAAGCTCGGCTGTGGGTATACACTCAGCAGAGCTACTGCTGGGTCATAAGATGATAAACTCTTTTTCACAGGGGTCGGATAAATGTACCCATCGTTGGTCCCACCAACAGTGTATGGAAGCTGCATTTGTTCTGCTTCCTCTCCAACATTTGACCTTGTCAGACTTTTTGCCAGTTTGGTGTTCATGAAATGGTAGCTAATGGTGGTTTTACTTGCATCTCCCTAATTACTCTAAACTTAAGGATATTTCCCCTTCCATTAAGTGCCTTTTCTAGTTTTTTGCCCATTTTTCTGTTGGGTTTTTGGTCTTTTTGAACTGATTCGAGGGGTTCTTCATATATTCCAGATAATAATCAGTTACATGAAAACATCTTCCCCCCGTTTAGGACTTACCTGTTTTCTTCTTCTTCTTTTTTTAAACAAATACTTGTTTCATGAACAGAAATTCTTAGATTTAACATAGGTATTGTGAATTGTTCTTTAGATTGGCTTTTTAAAATTTTATTTAGGAAATGCTTCCCAACTCTGGGATAATTTTTTTTTTTTTTTTTAAGATTTTATTTATTTATTTGAGAGAGAGAGACTGAGAGAGAGAGAGAGCATGAAAGGGGGGAGGGTCGGAGGGAGAAGCAGACTCCCCGCCGAGCAGGGAGCCCGATGCGGGACTCCAGGATCATGACCTGAGCCGAAGGCAGCCGCCCAACCAACTGAGCCATCCAGGCGCCCCCAACTCTGGGATAATTAAAGACATATTCTTATATTGTCTCCTGAAATGCTTGTACACAAATCCCTAGTCCTCCTGGAATTCGTCATTGGTGCATGGTGTTAGAGTCATGGTTTTCATGTGGATATCAAATTGTTCCATAATACATTGTTATTGTCCGCTTGTTTGGATTTAGCGAATATTGTTTGCTCATAGTTCTTTCCCTTGGATCGTTCATGGTCTGCCTTAAGCATAGCATTTAGTGGGGTCTTGGGTGGCCAACTGAGGTTTGTTTTGTCTAATGCATCCTCATTTTGAAAAGTGTTTTTTGCTGGGTTTAAAATTCCAGATTGACAGTTACTTTTTCTTAATGCATCAAAGGTGTTGTTCTGTCATTTTTTGGCTTCCACTGTTACTGCTGAAAATCCAGCTATCAGTCTTATATTTTATTACGTTGTGGGGAATCTCTCTTTTGTCTCTGAGTGCCTTTAAGATCTCTTTTCTTTAGTGTCCAGTATCTCTGTGTGCCAAGTGTGGGTTTTGTTGGGCTTCCTAGAACTGAGGTTTGGTGTCTTCCATCACTTTTGGGATAGTCTCAGATATTTTTGGCTTCAAAGTCTGTAAATATCATCTCCCCCCTGCCCTCTCTCCCTTCTGGAACTTGAGTTATATATATTTGTTGTTCTCCACGTTACATAAGCTACTTCCATAGTTTTCCTCTCTTTGTCTCTCTGTGCTGCATTCTGGGTAATTTCTTCAGATCTACCTACCAGTTACTATCTTGGCAACTTTGTCTCATCTGTTGTGAAGTCGGTCTTGAGTTTTAATTTCAATTATTATATTTTTCATTTTTAGAAATTTGGATTTTTTGGAGATCTTGATCATTTCTGATAGTCTCTTGCTGCTTATTCATTACAATCCCTCTGAAGCATGCTGAACATACTTATTTTCTCTTCTCTGCTGGTATTTCCAGTCTCTGAACCTTTGCAGAGGTCGTGTGGTTTCTTCTGGATTCTAATTCTTGGTGCATTCTTTGTGTGTTTTGTAATTTTTTGACTGCTAGCTACTGGTGTTTCATCTGTGGGGGATAATTCGAAGCCTGGACTGAAATTGAATTTCTCTACAGAGAATTTGCATTTGATTCTATCAGGGACCTGGAGGCACAGTCAGCCCTGGAATCAACGTTAAACTAAAATCTCCATACAAGGCAGTGCTTAGCGTGAGTCCTGCTGCAAAAGCATGTGAGGACCAGCTGGTGGTTCCAGATTCTCCGGGCTGTGATTTTTTTCTTACCCCCAACACCCAGGCTTGAGGTGGGTGGGCAGTTGGGCTCCCTGCCCTGGGGCCCGGGACACGGCAGGATTTCTTCTCTTTTGCCTGAGGGTATGGCCCCTGGCGTCTCAGCTTCACATGCTGGGGAAGTGGCCTCCTATTAGAGTCCCTGTTTCAAACCATTCCAACCTTTTTGTTTTTCCTGCCCCGTACCTGAGAGCCTGCGAAAACTAGCGCTCGTGATTCCTGAGGTTCCTCTGGTGCCTTTGGGTGAAGCTGGCTTCCGAGCTCGCAGTACTTCTCTGGCTTCCTGCGTTGCCTCGGGGTGTGATCTGCGGGCCAAGTTCTCCTTTACCTTTGGGCAATGTTTTTGTTGCATTTTGAAAGATTAGTTATAATTTATTCCTCATTTGTGTGTGTTTGCTGCAAGAGGTACATTGCGGGCATCATTGCTCATCTCTGGTCTCTAGCTCTCGTGCTTGGCTTTGGGATGCCAGGCGGTGTTGGGATGCCGTTCCTGACCTGCGCTTTCTTTTCCAGCACTCCGGGAGATGCTGCATAACCACTCCTTTGTGGGCTGCGTGAATCCACAGTGGGCCTTGGCGCAGCATCAGACCAAGTTATACCTTCTCAACACCACCAAACTGAGGTAAACGAGTGAGTGCAAGACACAAGCAGGGCCGCTACAGGAATGGTCCTGGAGGTGCAAGCGCAAAAAGCCAGGGACAGCGGCATGAGCTGTTGGGGAAGGTTCCCGACTTTGGAGACAGACAGAGATGGTTTCCAGTCCAGACCCAACAATTTACCGTTTATGTCACGGTGGACAAGGTACTTTCCTAAACTGCATCTCAGACTTCTCATCGGCAAATTTGGAAATTACTACTTAACTTACATGGTTTGTGAGGATAAGAAATGACATGAGAAGCCTAATGTTTGGCAGGTTCTCGGTCCTCAGTAAATGTTGACCACTGTGGTTGAACCAAGTGTCAAGGTAGAGAATTCTAGCATCTGCTGTGTGCAGCGGGGTACTGTGGGATGCAAGAGAAAAAAGACCTGATGCCCCCGTTCCTCCTTAGGGAATGTCACCAAGGCTTGCTCTCGCCATCACATGAGCCAGCGGGGTTGACAAGCCGTGCCATTTGCCCCGTACGTAGCCAGCAAACTTTCTATTGATTGTTCCCAGAGGCTTTCGTGGATGAGCTCCTAGTGAGTCTAGAACCTGTATCAAATTTGTTCTCAATTAGGTGGCACAGATGGGAGGGTGCTGCCACCCTGCATCTACTAGATATCACCTGGCCACCGCAGGGCCCTTTCCCACCAAGCCCTGCTGTCGCCTCGCAGTGCTTCTCGAGCCCGCGGAGCAAGGCAGCCGCCATACGTTGCTTGGGGGTGGTGCACAAGATAAGAATCGCTTTCCTCCCTCACCCAGAAACTGCCCAGCCCAGAGCTGACTGCTGGCACACATACCTCTGTGGGTATTCAGAACTCACCCCTTCTGGGCCCTTTTGGTACAGCTCTGTTCAAGATCCCTTGTCTTTGCTTTGAGAATCCTTTGGCTTGTGCAGTGGGCTGTCTCTTAAGAATGTGTTGGGAATTCTGCTGCCCTTGTTCTTTCTTTTCCAGCGCATGTAAGTACATTTCCAAGGCTCCAAATCACATTGTGTTCAGGTTCTTTCATTTTACAAACAGAAAGCCAGGCCCGTCCAAGAATTTCAGCTATTAATAAATGTGTATGGTTTCCCAGTGAGAAGGTAGAAGAAACAGATTGAGAACCAGGTTCAGAGTGCAGAATCTGGATTCAACTCCTTCCTTTCCACCTTATTAACTCTGACCTGGGACAGGTCAGGTACTCCCTGGGTGCCTCAGTTTCCCCCTGTAATGCAGGTGTAGCAGATGCCTTGTCTACTTTGACTGATAATGGGAAGTCTTTAAATAGACCTCTATGGTTCAGATTGCTTAAGAACTATAAAGTGCCATTTATTTCAGCACCGTGTTGTCTAAGGAGGTCCTTGTATTGTATGCCTCACAGCTGCTTTTGGAGTGTTGCCAGGCAGTGCATCATGCTACACCAAACACACCCGGGTGGTCTAATTCTGCCTTGTGTCTACTTGTGATTATTTAGTAAGTTTCCTGCCCTCCCTATAACACTCCATACTATTTTTAATGGTGAGTTGTAAAAAAAAAGTGACTTATAGGAGGATTCTTTGTAAGTGGGGAAAAAGTAAGTAAACAAAAATTTCTTACATTTCACCTACAGGGCATTCAGCAGCCTTTTACAGCACCAGGGGGTGGGGACAGAGCCTGGGTGACTTAGAGACTTAGTCTTAGTGCTCTAAGCCGTGTGCAGAGGCCTGCCAGCCAGAGTCCTGGCTGGAGCGTGCAGCGGGTCCCAGCTCCTTAGAGGAGAAGGAGTCTCATAGACTGTCAGGAAGGCTCCACAGCGAGTCCCATCCATGTTGCAGGGGTTCTTTCTCCCGTTTGTCCTGACTGCTTGGCTCTCAAGCATGGATTCAGCATTTCCTTAAAGTCACTTCATTTTTATTTTCAGTGAAGAACTGTTCTACCAGATACTCATTTATGATTTTGCCAATTTCGGTATTCTGAGGCTGTCGGTAAGTTTACTTCCTGCTTCTCACTTCTGAAACTTCCAACAGTTGGTCATTTCTGAAAAATAATAGCTCTATCCTAATATCTGATTTGCAGTATATTAGGTTTTTCTAAATACGCCTAGGACAGCATCTGTATTGTAGGATTTGTGTATGGAAGTATCTTTACTTATAACACAGTTTAATACAAAGCAGAACAGTCATTTGGTAGCCAGCTTAAACAAAGGTTTAGTATGATATTGGTTAATACATATCTAAGAAAACTTGTAAAGAGATAAAAATAGAAATAAATATTCTCTAAAGCCTATGACCCAAACACAGCCAACCCCAGCTGACAGTATTAGGTCATTTCTTCCAAGACCTTTTCATTGCTTAATTTTAATTTAGAATTAAAATCAGACTACTTATCTATGTAGTTTCATATCATCTTTGTACAGCTGACATAACTCTACAGAAAAGCCTACAGGGATTTTTATTGGGATTGCCTTGAATCTACAGAGCAATTTAGGGAGGAAATCTTTTGTTAGATATATCCCGTAATATCCCACATTTTTTGACGCTAATGGCATTTTAAAAATTGTCCAGTTGTTTGTTGGTAGTATATAGAAACACAAGTGTTTATTATGTACACTGATCTTGTACCTTGCAACCTTGCCAAACTCAGTAGTGCTACTAGTTTTCTTACAGATTTCCATCAGTTTCTACATGCATGGTCATGGCCTCTGTGAATAAAGGCAGTTTTATTTTTCCTGTCCAATCTGGATGGCTTTTCTTTCTTTTTCTTGCCTGATTGCACTGGCTCGACCCTTAGTACAATGTTGAATAGAAGTGGTGAGAATGGAAATCCTTCTCTTGTTGCTGATCTTATAGGGAAACACATTCAGTCTTTTCAAAGTAAGTATGCTTTTTGCCGTAGGTGGAGATGAGATGTCCTTTATGAGGTTGAGGAAGTTCCCTTCTGTTCCTTGTTTGCTTACAGTTGTTTTTATTCAGGAATGGATATTGAGTTTTTTCAAATTCCTTTTCTGCATCTGTTAAGGTAATTGCGTGGTATTCTTTTTTAATTTCTTAATATAATGAATTACACTGATTTTCATGTTAAAAACCAGTCTTGGGCGCCTGGGTGGCTCAGTTGGTTAAGCGACTGCCTTCAGCTCGGGTCATGATCCCAGGGTCCTGGGATCGAGTCCCGCATCGGGCTCCCTGCTCTGCGGGGAGCCTGCTTCTCCCTCTCCCACTCCCCCTGCTTGTGTTCCCTCTCTCGCTGTGTCTCTGTCAGATAAATAAATAAAATCTTTAAAAAAAAAAAAAAAAAACAAAAACCAGTCTTGCATTCCTGGGATGAACCATGCTTGTACGTGATGTATTACTCTTTTTATATATTATTGAAATTGATTTGCCAGAATTTTGTTTACAATTGCTACATATATGTTCGTGAATGATACTGGTTTTTATTTTTCTTGTAGTCTTTGGTTTTGGTATCAGCATTAATGCTGGCTTCATAGAATGAGTTGGAAGCTATTCCCTCCTTTTCCATCATCTGAGTTTGTATAGAATTGGGGTTTATTCCTTAAATGTCTGGTAGAATTCACCAGTGAGTGAAGCCATCGGGGCCTGGAGATTTCCTCATAGGAAGGTTTTTAGCTACAAATTCAGCTTCTTTCCTAGATAACTCTTCAGGTTATCTTTTTTTTCTTGACAGAGCTTTGGTTTTGGTTTCTTTCAAGGAATTTGTCCATTGAAGTTTTCGAATTTATTGGCATGAAGTTGTTCATAGTATTTTTCATAATTCTTTTAATAAGTAGATCCTCTCTCATTCCTAATATTGGCGATGTGTATCCTCTCTTTTTAACCTAATCAGTCTGGTTAGAAGTTTACCAATTTTTATTGATCTCAAAGAACTGACTTTTGGTTTCACTGATTTTTCTCTCTTGTTTTTCTGTTTTCTATTCCATTGATATTTACTCTGATCTTTATTACTTCCTTTCTACTTATTTTGGGTTTAATTTGCTCTTCTGTTTCAAATTTCTTAAGGTAGAAGCTGAGGTCACTGATTGGACATCATCCTTTTCTAATTTGGGGGTTAAATGCTAATAAATTTCCCCTGAGTGCTGCTCTAGCAGCTTCCCACAAATTTTGATAAGTTGTTTTCATTTTCATCCATTTCAAAATAGTTTATTTCCTTTTTGATTTCTTCTTTGACCCACAGGTTATTGAGAAGTGTGTTGTTTCCAGTTACTTGGAGATTTTCCTGATACCTGTTCGTGAATTAGAAATCACTAAGAGTATGGTCTGTGTTGCTAAATGACGCATGCGCACTTGAAACGAATGTGCATTCTGGTCTGCTTGAGTGCAGTGTTCCGAGTGGCAGGAATAGCAAGGTGACAGTGATGCTCAGATCTTCTGTATCCTGACTTTCTACTTGTTCCAGTTTATTTTTTAAAAAGGGTGATATTGAAACCTCTGACTGTAATTGCAGATTTGTCTTTTTCTCTTTGCCAGTTCCATTATTTTGATCCTTCATAGATTTTAAAGTTCTGGTACCAAGTACATTAACATTTAGATTGTCGGGTCCTTTCATTGACTCCTCTAATATTATAAAAAAAATAGGAACAGTGTTCTGTGGGTTTATAACATGTAAAATGAATGACCATAGTAACATCAGAAGGGGAGAAATGGAAGAAAATTTAGGCATCTTATTTTTAACCATGTATTTCAGTCTTCTACCTAATCAGATGACTTAGCTGAGAGGTCACTGAACTTCTCCCCTCCCCTGGGTTCCTTATCAGTGAGGCAGGGGAGCCCTTGCAGCTACACGGGAGGGGAGTGCCTCCACCCGGCCTCCCCCTCCTACCTGCTCAGCAGGCTGGCACATCCTGTCTGCTGAAATGGCCACCGGGGAGGAGGGGGAAGACGTTTTCTTGTGGATTTTCAGGTGTTTTCTTTGTGGGAGATGGGGAGTGAGTGTTAGCTTTGGGGTTTCTCAGCTGCTGTCAGGATCATGGCTTTGTGGCTTTCACACAGGCACACCTCGTTTTACTCTGTGCTTCACTGCGCATCGCAGACCTTCCATTTCTACAAATTCAAGGTCTGCGGCAACCCTACAGTGAGCAAGTCTGTTGGCACCAGCTTTCCAACAGCATTTGCTCACTTCATGTCTCTGTGTCACATTTTGGTAGTTCTGGCAATATTTCAAACTTTTTTATTACTGTATTTGTGTATAATACAAACTGTGATCAGTGATCATAATTCACTGTGAGCTCAGATGGTTAGCATTTTTTAGCAATAGTTTTTTTTTCCAGAAGCACACATTTTCTTTTTTCATTTTTTTTAAATTTAAATTCAGTTAATTAACATATAATGTATATTTGTTTCAGGGGTACAGGTCTGTGATTCATCAGTCTTACTAATACCCAGTGCTTATTACAACACATACCCTCCTTAATGTCCATCACCCAGTTACCCCATCCCACCACCCCCCTCCCTCCAGCAACCCTGTTTGCTTCCTATGATTAAGAGTCTCTTATGGTTTGTCTCCCTCTCTGGTTTCGTCTTGTTTCATTTTTTCCTCTCTTCCCCTATCATCCTCTGCCTTGCTTCTTAAATTCCGCATATTAGTGAGATCATATGATAATTGTCTTTCTCTGATTGACTTATTTTGCTTAGCATATCTAGTTCCATCCACGTCGTTGCAAATGGCAAGATTTCGGGTTTTTGATGGCTGAGTAATATTCCATTGTATATGTATATACCACATCTTCTTTATCCATTCATCTATCAATGGACATCTGGGCTCTTTCCATAGTTTGGCTGTTGTGGACGTTGCTGCTATCAACATTGGGGTGCAAGTGCCCCTTCAGATCATTACATTTGTATCTTTGGGGTAAATACCCAGTAGTGCAATTGCTGGGTCGTATGGTAGCTCTATTTTCAACTTTTTGAGGAACCTCCATACTGTTTTCCAGAGTAGTTGCACCAGCTTGCATTCCCACCAACAGTGCAGGAGGGTTCCCCTTTCTCCGCATCCCCGCCAACATCTGTCGTTTCCTGACTTGTTAATTTTAGCCATTCTGACTGGTGTGAGGTGGCATCTCATTGATGTTTTGATATGTATTTCCCTAATGCCGAGCGATGTTGAGCAGTTTTTCATGTGTCTGTTGGCCATTTGGATGTCTTTTTTGGAGAAGTGTCTGTTCATTTCTTCTGCCCATTTCTTGACTGGATTATTTGTTCTTTGGGTGTTGAGTTTGTAAGTTCTTTATAGATTTTGGATACTAGCCCTTTATCTGATATGTCATTTGCAAATATCTTCTCCCATTCTGTCGGTTGTCTTTTGGTTTTGTTGACTGTTTCTTTTGCTGTGCAAAAGCTTTTTATCTTGATGAAGTCCCAATAGTTCATTTTTGCCCTTGCTTCCCTTGCCTTTGGCGATATTTCTAGGAAGAAGTTGCTGTGGCTGAGGTCGAAGAGGTTGCTGCCTGTGTTCTTTAGGATTTTGATGGACTCCTGTCTCACATTTAGATCTTTCAACCATTTGGAGTCTATTTTTGTGTGTGGTGTAAGGAAATGGTCCAGTTTCATTCTTCTGCATGTGGCTATCCAATTTTCCCAACACCATTTGTTGAAGGTACTTTTTTCCATTGGACATTCTTTCCTGCTTTGTCGAAGATGAGTTCACCATAGAGTTGAGGGTCCATTTCTGGGCTCTCTATTCTGTTCCATTGATCTATGTGTCTGTTTTTGCGCCAGTATACCATACTGTCTTGATGATTACCGCTGAATAGGTTTTTTTTAGTTAAGGTATGTACATTGTTTTTTTAGACATAATTCTATTTCACACTTCATAGATAGGATATATGTGTGTAAAGATAACTTTTATGTGCACTGGGAAACCAAAAAATTCATCTGACTCACTCTATTGTGGTACTCCTTTACTGTGGCAGTCGTACCGCCAAGGTGTGCCTGTGGTGGTTTTGTGGGAAGGAATTCCGGCTTCACTTGGATGCACTGTTGACACCGCCTCTGTTCTAGGAGCCAGCGCCACTCTTTGACCTGGCCATGCTCGCCTTGGATAGTCCTGAGAGTGGCTGGACGGAGGAAGATGGTCCCAAAGAAGGACTTGCCGAGTACATTGTTGAGTTTCTGAAGAAGAAGGCTGAGATGCTCGCAGACTATTTCTCTTTGGAAATCGATGAGGTGTGTGACAGCCATTTTTATGCCTCTGTTGTAGTCCTCAGATAAGAGTCAAGTTCTGTAGTTGGTCCGAGATCAGGACGAGAAGGCCGCCCACCCCTGTGAGATGCAGCACATGACATCTGTTCCCATCCTCACTCCCTGTTTGCTTTCTCATCCATTCATGCCCATTCCTGTTCCTGGGATAAAGTACCCCGAC
>NC_138369.1:56100284-56212261 GCF_054177405.1 Leptonychotes weddellii
GACAGCCATTTTTATGCCTCTGTTGTAGTCCTCAGATAAGAGTCAAGTTCTGTAGTTGGTCCGAGATCAGGACGAGAAGGCCGCCCACCCCTGTGAGATGCAGCACATGACATCTGTTCCCATCCTCACTCCCTGTTTGCTTTCTCATCCATTCATGCCCATTCCTGTTCCTGGGATAAAGTACCCCGACAAGTCCCTGAGAATGAGAGGATGGTCTCCATTCAGGACAGTGGTTTCCGTATTTTAAAAATAAAATATGGAACTACAAAGCTCATTGCTCTGAAGAAGGGGGTAATTTGTAGAGATTTTCACATTCAAGTTGGCTTTAGCATCTAGTTTGAAGTCTAAACTTTATCTCATGTGCCTTTAATTCATTAGACTTCCCCCAGCATTTGTTCTGAAGATAACAGCCCACCATCTCCATAAAACCACCTTGATTCTGAGGGCAAAAGAGAATCACAAATCCTGCAGAGTAGCCACACTCGATGATAAAAGCCCCTTGAACTGGGTGCCTTTAAAGATGAAACTGACCGAAGTTCTTAAAAAGCTGTACATTCCAGATCATTCTCCTTGCGGAGGAGAGAAGAGGGGCAAGGTAAGAGGGGTGGGTGTGGCTGCCTTGAGGTGTTTTAAAGACTCCCCTAACAAAAATGAATGTGTCGGCAGCCAGCTGTGGTCAGCAAGAGGGTGCGTTTAATAGAGTCTTCAGGCCCACCTCCCCCTTGCCTGTCCCCGCCCCCCACCGGGCTCGTCTGAGGTTTCATTCCACAAATCAGCAGCAGATGAGATACTTCACATGAGATACAGCACAGCTGATGTTGAAGACGAAGGGCCCTACTCTTACTTTAAGAGTGTTAGGCTTTGGACTTACCCGGCCACATGCAATAAAGCAAGTTTTATGTACACTCCCCATATCTTTTTCTAACATTTTCTTATATAAATTTAAATATTTTACAAAAAAAGGCTTTTTCCTCCAAACATAGAAATTTGAGTGAAACATATATTCCCCGCCTGTGAACTTGTTTCTTCACTAAAATATAAATGCTATCTGATATTAAGGGTAAGTGTCTTTTGACCGCTGGGGATGACTGAAGTCTGAATTGCACCGTGGAGAAGGCACTTGTGTTTTCCGAGGTCTCCAGCCGAGTTACCTCATTGGGCACTCACAGAGTCGCTGTCCTCCGGAACCTGTGCCAAGGCCTCCGAGTGCCCAGTCACTGAGGCAGCTGGGGAAAAATGGTGAGTAAACTTGATTCTAAAATTATGGAAATTAAAAAAAAAACCAAAAAACAGCATGGACCAGTTCTTAGTCTAGAATCAAACTACAAACGAAATCCAGAGTATTCATTCATGAAGATTCAAACCTGTTTCATTCTCATAAATTATAAAATA
Organism: Leptonychotes weddellii; assembly: GCF_054177405.1. Taxonomy (NCBI): domain Eukaryota; kingdom Metazoa; phylum Chordata; class Mammalia; order Carnivora; family Phocidae; genus Leptonychotes; species Leptonychotes weddellii. The sequence goes on from NC_138369.1 coordinate 56,101,677, forward strand.
CAAAGGTGGCTATTTTAATGACAAAACTCCAACAGTACTGAAGGGGGGTCTGTGTCAATGAACAAAAAGTCAGTCCCTCTGGGAGGGGCCTCAGGAGCGGCGCCCGGGCCGGAGGGCAGCCTCCTACTGCTGGGCCAGAAGTGCTGTCCTGTTGGCCTTCATCTTCTCCAGCCGCTTGGCCAGGTGGCTGTTGGTCATCTCCATCTCCTCAATCTTGTCCAGTGCCGTTCGTAACTGCAGACAGGGAGGGCCCAGTCACTTTACATGGTCACACACGAAACCCAGTGCCACTTGAGTGTGCCCCCGCCCCCCGCCTGCGACATGGAAGCGCCGCCCACTGGGCCTTGCACAACGCCCCACACGGCGCCCCGCGGCCTCGCCTCTCTTCCGCCAGCTGGCAGCACCGAGCAGGGACACTAAGCCTCAACCCCAGAAAGGACAGCCAGCAGGTGGGGAAACAAACCGGCTCCACCACAAAAGGGAGACCTATCCCTTCTCTCAGTCTCTAACTGACCGAAACCTAAAAGTAAATGGCAGTCACCGCGCAGGTCGAAAACCAACACCGAAGAGTAAGAGACTCCACTGTGGTTCCCTTAAGATTGAACCAGGATTCAGTTCCTCAGGCGGCGAAGGATCTGTTCTTTGTACGAATGTGAGCATGCAAAAGCAGGTACCTCTCGCTGTAGCTTCCTCTTCTCCGCCTTCAGTTCGTCTTCCACTTTCTCGGCGTTCTCCGCGGCGGTCTTATACCTCAGCACCTGGCCCTCCAGCCGGCTGATCTGTCAACAAGAGAACACGGGCCTCTGCTAATGGCCACCGGGGGCCCCTTTCTCACAGCCACATGGAAACACAGCGTCATTACAAATCCCAAGTCATCCCCTCACGGTGAGTCAGAGGGCCTCTCTGCGCCCGACGGCTATTTATAGATCAAGAAATGTCCCCAGAGAGGAATACAGCTGGAGAGTCCTTATCGAGCCGATTTCTCATGTTAAGTTTATGATGAACATATTGTTTAAGTGCCAAAGTAACACTGTAGGGCAAGACTCACTAAATGGAAAAACTTTTAGACTTTTTGAAATGTACAATAAGGGATTTTCAAATTACAGTCTTCCTGAAGTCTCTTGGAAATAATCTGGAAAAAAGTGAATTATAGCTACAGTCTTCTGCATTTTTACAGCTAACAGAAGGCTGAGGTGTCCTGCCAGGTTTTCTCTGCTGGCTTTTGCACTTTATAATAGAGAGCTTTTATAGAGACCCCACTGCAGAGGCAGCCCAAAGAAACCCAGGTACTCCTGGAGTTAGCCACTCGGGTGCAGGAAGTTTCCAAGGGAGTGCAAATCACTTGGTAGCACACTGAAGTACTTACATTCTGCTCCAACGTGGCTATATCCTGTTCTGCCTTTGAAAGCTTAAATTTGTATTCACTAATTTGTCTATTGGCATCTCCTAGAAGAGAAGAGAACAGTGAATCACCTGTCAGAGAGCAGGTGTGACCTCAGGCAGTGACAGCCTCTGCAGCCCAGGAGGGGACCGAGCGCAAATGCCCACGGGCGGCCACGGCACCGCCCGCAACCTGGGCTCTACAACGGCTCTCCTGCCAGAAGCTCTAGCACCTGATCCCAGCATCCCTTGGACCAGGGAGGTGGAAGAAAATTTACTCTTTACCCCATGGTGGGGGGAGGCCGACCTTTGAGCAAGGAGCCCTGTCAGTGCATCAGTGGCCCCCGCCAAACTTAGGTGCTGCCCTTCCCCCAGGAGCCTCCAGTTTCCCTCACCTTCCTGCCTTCCGGGCTCCCTCTGGCTGCCACACCTTGAGGGTCTTGCTCTCCCTGCCTCTGACTGAAGTCCTCGGCACCCTCCGGCATGACTCTTGCTTAGTCCCCTGTAACTTCGCCTTCCCCGTGGCGTTTTATTGGCACTGTTTTTGCTAACACTACTCGTGCTTTCTGAACACTGTACGTGAGGAGAGGCGCCCTGGCTCTGCCTTCTTCAGTCTACCTCTATATCTCGCCAAGGGCTGTGTGCATGTGCTTAGTAAACATCTGCTCAAAGAAATGCTTTTCAGTAACATGTGGTGGTAATATGATGGGTAGACTTCTAAATCATCAGTTGTATTTCTGACCTAAGAAGTCATTTAAAATGAGAAGTTAAAAAACTCCCTCCAGCAAACCAAATTTAACAAAAATCACTCTGAAATGATTATAGGGTAGGAATCATAAGGCCTAAAGGAGATAAACCAAATCTAAGCTATCTAACTTAAGAACTTTTCTGCTTTTCCACATCACTGAGGTTACAACTACTTATATAATTTTGAGGGAGAGGTTCTTCTCACGGGTAGTTACTGTCACCTGAAAAGTAATGGGGCTATAAAACTCTCACCCCAAAAGCCCCTCTGGCAGAGAGAGACAAGAGTTCCTACTGCTGGGCTCTAAAACACAAGCTTCAGGATCTGGTTAATTCTTCATCCCAGCCACTTATTAATTATCACAATGTGCTGCTTCCTTCTCATGGCAAACCTCCCTTTCCTTCCTGTTTTCAAGGAAAATGATGATGTTTCCTTCATCTTTGCCATTTCGTGCTGGCCATGAAATTCCATTCAATCACACCATGCTTATATCCCTCGGCTTCCTTTGCCAGCCAGGCCCGTCTATTGGGTCCCCCTGAGCCCACCTCATTCTGCAGTCACTCTGGGTCCTTCCCAGACACCAGCTCCATAACGCCCACCTGCCCTAGGAGCAGTCACACTTAAGACATGCCTGTTCTCCCTCAGTGTGACTCCTTTGGATTTTGCTGCTTTAGGCCAGTCTACCCCTGCCCTCTCTCTAAGACTGCTGGCAGCCATTGTACTGGTCCAGCTGATCATTACAGCCTCCCAGCTAGTCAGTCTGCCTCTCATACCCATCTTCATCTATCCTCCACACCAAAGTACTTCTAGAATAAAATATTCAACAGGAAGTGTCACGAGGGTCCCAAATGATCTCTAATAAAGGACATGACACTAACCTGAAAAGCCAGTATTAATAGTATCAATAAGCCTTAATCCAAGAAGCCTTTTCTATTTAGCCTAATGCAAAAATATTTAGATGAAAAAGCCAGGAAATAACCGATATTTTAAAATAAGTTATCAGAAAAGCCACAATTCAAACTGAATAAAAAGTAAGTCTCCCCTCTCCACAAACGATACGTTATCTAACTATATATGAATGGCTGCTGACCTCCCCCCACCATGGAGATTACTGTAAACACAGCAGGCATTTTAAAACAACGTGGGGTCAAAAACAAAGGGAGAAAAACTGCATGAATAGGCTTACTTTCTGGCCTTGTTTTAAATTCCAGCTATAAAGATTAATTTGGTTAATAACACTTCTGGCAAAGTTCTGAAACTACTCAGCATTAGTGTGAGTTAGTTCCAAATACATCCGTTCACTATCCAAGATAGATTCCACAAGAAAAATGTTGTTAAGAAGGGTGCTGTATGGGAGCTGACAGTTGACCCAGGTATGGAAGAGGACAGTGCCAGGAGGACACTGTTTCCAAAATGTCTAGAAATCACTGCATTAACCCGGTCCTCTTGTAATCCACTCCCTGAAGTGCAGAGGCTACTAGAAGCCTCTACTCGGCTGCACCACTGATCGGGACTACTTTCTGGGCTCGCTGAGGACTAAGCAATCTCTGTAACCTGGCTCCCCGAGGGAAACGCGCATCAAGACCGGGGGCGTGCCTGCAGTCGCGCTCCTGGAACACAGCCTCCCCACAGAGCGGCCCTGGCCTGGCTGCGGTACCTACTCTGCATCTCGATGAACTGCAGGTCGGAGCCGTTGTGCAGCCCCGCCATGTCAGCCGCCGAGCCCTCGCTCCGGGAGCACTTCTGCCGCTCCTCCTCCAGCTGCAGCTTCAGCCTCCGGATCTGAAGTGGAAGGAGAGGGCCGTCACGAGATCCACAGGACACGGTGGGTCCTCAGCCCCACAAGTCATCCGCCCAGAACTTGAGTGCCTACCACGGGGCCACACTGCCCACATGCTAGCGACAAACTGGGAACATCAGAAGGAGTGAAGCTCCAGGACCAGGTGTCCCAATCAAAGCAGCCCTATTTTATGATTTGTGTAGGCTGGTGGAATGGCAGATCTTGTCAGGGTTTTTCACTACTTTTATTAAAATTCCATTTTTAATAAAATTCTTTTGTCTTAGAATTAGGGTAAATACTGTAGGTTAAATATTTAGGAAACTTAAATATTTTAAAACTTGAAGTCAATTAAATATTAAGTAAATTTAATGAAAATAGTAAATTAAGTATTAAATATTAACACCTAAATATTAGGTTAAATACTTAGAAAACCTTTTGTATGCAGAAATAATTGGAAATATATTTTTGAGTTTGGCTACACAGTTGATCTACCTTATTTTACCCAAAATAAAGGATGTTTATAGTAGCTTATTCATAATAGCTCCAAACTGGAAATAATCCAAATGTCTACCAACAGGAGGACAAACAAACTATGGCACATCTACACAGTGGAATTACTACCCAGCACGAAAGGGGAAAGCACTACTGATATGTGCAACACGGCTGAGTCTCAAAATAAGCAAGCTGTGTAGAAGATGCCAGACAGAAGAAGAGGACGTACTATATCATTCCAATTACATAAAACTCCACAAAATGGAAACTAATCCACAGTGACAGAAAGCAGATCAGTGGCTGCCTGGAGGTGCGGGGGGAGAGGGAGGCTCAGGAAGGAAGGGACACTAAAGGACACCGAGACTTTGGAGGGGTTATGAATATTTTCACCATTTTGACTGTGGTCATGGTTTCAAGAGTATTGTTATGGGTTGAGATGTGTCCTTACAAAACTCATATGTTGAAGTTCTAACTCCCAGTACCTCAGGATGTGAACTTACTTGGAAACGGAGTCACTGAAGATGCATTTAGTTAAGCTGAGATGAGATCATGCTGGAATAGGGTGGGCCCCTAATCCAACATGACTGGTGTCCTTCTGAAAAAAATGCCAGATGAAGAGAGAAAGACACGCACAGAGGAAAATGATGTGAAGACACACAGAATGCTACTCACAAGTCAAGGAATGCCACAGACCGCCAGCAAAGCACCAGGAGCCAGAAGAGAAGTGTGGGACAGATTTCCCTTCACAGGCCTCAGGGGGCACTAACACTGCTGCCACCCGACCTTGGGCATTTGCTAATCTCCAAAACTGTGCAGACAGGAAACTTCTGTTCCTCTAAGCCACCCAGTTTGTGGTACTTTGTTAGGGCAGCCCTCAGAAACTAATATGGTAGGTACATTTATTTGTACACTTTATGTACAAGCAGCTTATTCTACATCAGTTATACTTTAATAAAGCTGTGGGGGTTTTTTCATTTGCAAACTGAAGAAACTAAAAATGAATCAAATGCAAAGGGACTCAGGGTTGGGAAAAGACAAGGCCCAATGGAGACAGGAGCCCCGCACACACGGAGAACAAGAGCAGATGAATAGACGCGTACTGACGCTGAGGCCCCCAGTCCAGCCTCAGTCCCCAGAATGCTGCCAGCAAGACTGCTCTCTGCATGAGAGGACTGGGGGATGTCTCCCTGTAGAACTGTGTGCCTAGTCTAACGTAAAGACCAACATATCCACGCCAAAATTTCCCAACAAAACACCCAGCCCCCTCAGCCTTACCTATGCTCAGAGCTGCCTATCAGCGTTTTAGTACTCCCCATCCCGCCCTGAAACGTAGGGCCAAACAAATACACATACAAGAGCATCAGTTAGGAAATAAACTATGCATGTGGAAGGAAACAGCAGAGAACAGTGACGAACTATCAGTTATGCTCTGAGGTAAGTGAAAATATCTATATCCTGGAAATGACTACAGAAACACAAACCCAATGGAAGTATTCAAAGACAGAGTTGAGAAAATCATTTAAAAGTAGAGCAAAAGAGATCAAAAGGGATGGACAAACAGGAGAGAAACAAAAAAGTTAAAGCGCTGATCCCAGAGGTCTACTGCCCCTTCCTTCAGGAATCAGAGCCATGTTTCCCCGAATGCCTACAACTCTTTTATCAGCAGAGATCTGGGGAGCACTACAGCTCAGAACTACAGGGGGGAGCTGCCTCTGGGACCAAGACCGAACCTCCCCAGGCCTCCTTCGCCTTTCATCATCGAGGGTCAAGGGTGAGTGTGATGCTCAGAGTTAAGGGGGCTTCCCTAGCTGGGACCCCATCAACAGTGGTCAAGGAAAAGCCTGGGCACTAGGACCAAGTGGGCCACATCCCCAGTGGGGAAGGGCGAGCTCTGCACTGGGAGGAAACCCATGCTTCCCAGACACCTCTACCCTTTCAACATCTGCCTTGAGTTTTCATTATCCCCATCATCATGTCCATCTCAAAAACAGTCATCCTCCTACACTCTTCCCCAAAGGGCTCTGTACAGCCGTCACCCCCATCTGCACCTTCTAACCCTTCCCAACGCCTGAAACTCTGGATTACTATTTCCCCTCATCCTCAGTTTCTTCTCTTAAGTGGTCCCTTTACCTAGTGCATTAGCAGAAACCCATTCCCCCCTGAGAAGCCTGTTCCCTTTGCAGCCCTCTGACCTTCTGGTGATCTCTCCCAGAACCCTCCTACCACTGAGCCTGAGAACACGACACATGACCTGTTTTTGTGCTGCTGCCCAACTATTCTCCCTCGATGCTCCCTAAAATTCCTGCTTCCTGACCTCCTCCCCTCCCAATTCCACATACCAACCACCCCTCATCCCTGCCATCGCCCCACTCCTTCACCATTTACCTCCTGACTTGTGGTCCCTCAAGTATAGCCTGAGCAATTTCAAGATTCATCTAGGTAGATGATTTCTCCTACAACCGATGGCAGTTTCCAAAACACCTCCTCTCCAAGGATCTTGACGTCTCTCCCTTCTTGCCCTCACTACTCTCCCATAGTCACATACTGGATCTCGCACTCGATTAAGTGCAGTCCCTGCATGAGTCAGTCCCATTATCTGCTCTCTAACCTCTACTCCTGGTCTTTCCAGCTCCCTCTCTCAGGAACCCAAATCCCAGTCTTTCAATCCCACTTCTATTTCTCATCTTCTTTCCACTGGGCCTTGACATCTTCCTGGATTACCCATTAGCCTCATTACCCACTTCATCTCTGCAGTCATCATTATCAATACTGTCCTCCACATGCCTTCACCTCCTCTGCCCAATTACACTCCCGGGTAAAATCCCATTCCACCCACCCACGCCTGCACCTATGGCCGCTCAATGTACAGTAAGTGTGGTCACACAGACCTCGAACATACCATATAACTTACATATTCATTCCGTCTCTTGTTTATTGTCTGGTCTCCTCCCACTAGAATGTAAGGTCTACTAGTGGCAGGGATTATTTAACTGATTTGTTCACAGAAATATGCCAAATGCCTGGAATAGAGCCTGTTGAAGAGTGGAATCTCATTCACGTTCGCATGACTGAATAGGAGTTTCAGAAAGAGATAACAGAATATGGGAAGGGGGAAAACCAGTCAAGAAATTTTCCCAGGATTGAACGATAGGAATTCCTAGAATTGACAGGGGCCCAAACCACATCACTGTGAAACTTCCAAATAGGAAGGAGAAAGTATGATATAAGCCGCCAGAGAGGGAAAAGAGTCACAGACAATAGATGAAAAATCAGAATGCCCTTGAAATCCTCAACGTGCTAGCTTCCATACTGGAAGCCAGAGACAATGAAGCAATTTCTTAAAAAAAAAAAAAAAAAGGAAAATGATTGCAATGTAGAATTCTATATCCAAACTGTTAATCAAGTAATAGGGTAAAATGAAGCCATTTTCAGGCCTCCAAAGTTAAGGAAAATTCACAGCCTATATACCCTTTTCTCAGGAAGTTACTGGGGGATGTACCAAAAAGAGAACAAATAAAAAAGGAGGAAGGCCTAAGGCACTGCAAAAAGGGAATCCAACCTGAACCAAAGACAGAGGAAAGCCTAGGTAGCAACGAAGGTCAGGCCGGCTGGGCGCAGACAGAGTGGGCCATGATGTTCCCAGTGGGCCAGGTCGGATGCTCCAAGAACTCAGCAAGTGGAACTGAGAGCATACTTGGTGCATCTGAAAACGCTAAGAGCAGATTTAACTACTGTTGCAGACGCGGCAGCTACACTGGTAATAAATACACAGGAAACCAAGCAGAGGAAAAGAAAAGCCACAGGATTAACTCCAGGGGAGCTAGAGCTGTGAAGAGGAGGGAAGGTGGCCCTGCAATGTTGTGGGGCTCCACGGCAAGTGGCACAAGTCCTGAGAACACGCACAGACGGGAGGCGCGCCGGGCCTTCACCAGGAGGACAGGGGATGGGAAGGGTGTGCGTGCTGGGGACAGAAGGCTAGATGGTCATCTTCCACAGAGGGATGTCAACAGTGCCCCAAACAGAACCATCAAGAAGCAACGTGAGCGTGTGGGACAGAAATACACAAGAACAGGACACATGGAGAGAATGGGCTAAACCAATCGGAATGGACAGGGGTAAACGTGAGGAGGCAGAGCACGGAACTCCTGTCTTGACAACAAGCTTCGTACCACTATTTAACTCCTTAAACTCCACGTCTGATACATTTTTTTTTAAAGAACAGGAAACAACAAAGAGGCAAAATATGAATTTATCTTTTTGTCCTTCAAATCTTGAGTACTGATGTTTGAAATAAGCATGTTTCTTTCTTGTGTATATTTTAATTCGCTAATGTTTTGCCATGTGATTTATTTAGTCCGTTAAATTAACATTACCTTCCAGTGAGAAGAATGCCTTTACCTGTGATAGTAGCTCTTCCTTTTCTCCAGCAAGTTTTCGTAGCCTGACATCTAAAACAAATGGAAAAGGTTGTAAACTCAATTTGTGAGGATATAATACCAAAACAATTAAAAATTATTCTTGAAATTCAAAAACACCATACATTATCTGATAAACTTACAGCTTTCAATATCAAAAGAAATGAAGGCTTAAGTTAAAGGTGCTAAGGAAAAGTACTTAATTATTCAACACATATTTCCACACAACAGATAGCTATCAAGGCACTAAATACAACGTTTGCTCCCAAGGGCAGTGATTTTCCACTGAAAGACAAACCAAAGTACAAAGATCACTTCCTTATTTCAAAAATGTGCAAGCGGGTGCCTGGGTGGCTCAGTCGTTAAGCGTCTGCCTTCGGCTCAGGTCATGATCCCAGGGTCCTGGGATCGAGCCCCACGTCGGGCTCCCTGCTCAGCGGGAAGCCTGCTTCTCCCTCTCCCACTCCCCCTGCTTGTGTTCCCTCTTCTCGCTGTCTGTCGAAAAATAAATAAAATCTTTAAAAAAAAAATGTGCAAGCTTTCACCAGCAGACAGACAACTAGAATGTTGGGGTGCCCCCAAGGATTTAAGTCTCACAGGAGCAAACAAAATCTGGGAGAGAAGACAGACGGGGTACCAGGGGGCCTGGGTGGGGAGGGTGGAACAGGGAAAATGAGAACACAACACGGAAGAGGCAAAGGCCTACACAGGCAAGCGGGGGCCCAACTCGGAGGTGCAGGCAGTCAAGGGCTAATCTGAGGCCTGCTGCAGGATTGCCAGGGCTTGCTCCTGGCCTGGGGGGAGGGCCGCTGCTTCCCAAGCATGCCATTAACACAAGCCCCTCCGGGTGAGGGGGACCACAGATGAGTACAAGCAGCAGGCGACTCCGAGCCAGCGCCTCCCACAACCAACTAGGGTCACGGCCAAATGTTAAGTGCTGGCTTCCCCAGTACCTTCCAAGCAAGCAGGGCTGCCCCCAGCCACACACTCAGTGCATTCTCTCGAGCGGCTCCCATTGCCTAGCCCGCATCCTCTGCTATATCAAAGTGCTCTGTTTCTGCAATTCTGTGCATCGGAGAATGTGTTTACTAACTCTGAAAAAGTCCCACTCCTCTAGGAAACCTACGCATATATGAAAACAAAAGAAAAAAAAGTGAGCTGGTGTTAGAGTATCTGTGTTTTCCTTCCTCTAGAGCAGAATTCTTCATGGAGCCAATGGATGGGCATCTGTGTGGTTTCCTGGGAGAGGTGTTATTAAAGTCTCAAAGGCTTACATTTAAGAGGCTTAGATGTTAAGAGGCTCAGAAGCCCTGCTCTAGAAAGAAAACTCTTCTAAGATCTGACTTCTTGGTCACCTGTTTCTTGCCTTAAGAAATGCGGTAGCAAAGAGCTACAGGACCCCGGGATAAGTAGCAGAGCATAAAACCAGATTCTCCAGGAAGCAGAAACTTAAAACATACCTGGGGAAGTCCCCTACCAGCCCACCGGTTCCTTGGGACACATACGCTGGATTATCTCTTCCAGGAAGGTTTGTATTTAAGTAAAAAAGCAATGTGTATACACCAACATGCTTCCATCCAGAGGCCCTACAGTGTGACCCAGATGCTGGTTTCCCAAGTTCAAGGGTGCCTAAAGACACTGTGCCCAGATTTCTTCCCGTGAAGAATTCAGTTAAACCTCAGATAGCCCTGTGTTGTTTTTGTTTTCCAAGATGCGCTATGAGTAAGCCGGAAGTCTAGCAGAACAGTAAACCCAAGCCAACAGAGCAGCAACTGTGTCCTACCTAGTGGACCTTCTCCTGCAGACTCCAAGACCTGAGCAGCCTCCTGAGACACCACGGTGATGGCTCCAACCACTGGTTCATGACTGACATCACCATTGGGAGTGCCATCGGGGATTATAACTAAGCCATGTTTCTGTGGAGAAGGAGAAAACCCACCGTCACAAAACATGGCCCACATGGCAGTATGCTCTGTGAGGTGACTGTGACAATATGTTTGCCACAGATAACACCAGGTTAGAACTAGTTACATGGAATATAGGTCCGTAGAAGAAATGACTGAAACCTACCAAATCTGCATTGAAGAATGAACACTGGTTTGTCTTTGGGCTGAGAAAAATAACAGGATGAAAGGAAGGAAGACTAAAGCAGTGAGGGACTTGGAACTCCAGGCTAAAGCTAACGTACCTCTCCTGTCTTCACTGTCTCCTTCAGGTCAGCCAGCTCCTCTCTGAGCGTATCTCGCTCATTCCTAAGGCAGGCAATGTATTCTTTCTGTTTCTCTAGGGCCTGGTTTTAGACAGGGTAGCAAGGGAAAGAATGGCACAGAAAAAGAGCAAGTGAAAGAGGTAGCAGAGAGCACCTACTTCAAATAAACAAAGATAAAGGCATAAAAGACAAGGGAGCGGTAAAAGCTTGGAAACCGGCAGTTAGATATGGGAAGAAGTACAAAGTCATATGGACACACATCTCCACAGGAGAGTTTTAACAGAAACTGATTAATCGTGCATCAATTCGCCAAAACATGCTTATCACATCAGGCTGGAGAACTGATCTTTCTTTTCCAGTTGATGAAAAAAAAACAGGAAAAGGAAGATGAAGACAGCAGTCGTATTAAAGTTTTCCTTACTGACCTTACTACATTTTCATACGGTGACCCAAACAAGCAAACAAATACATTTCATGTTTAACTAAAATTGTTCACTCAAGAATACAGTGAAATTTTTTAAGAAAACTAATTTTAAAATTTTTTAGCTAAAAAAATTTTAATGGCCCTGGAAGAAAAAATAACCAGTATGCACAAGGTATTTTAATTAAATATTGGCTATAGTGAGTGTTCTCCAAGCAGTGTGGCAAAATATTCCTCAAATACCACTTAATTCAAAATAGCTAATCTCCAAAGGGATTCCCAAGGACCTGTGTTTCGTTAATTTAGTTAAATACAATTAAGAATCTGGAAAATAAAACACTGACAAAATAAATACAGCCCACCTATGGAGTGCAGCAGAATATGTGTTTGGGGGTCAGGCTTTTGAGTCCCGGCACGTACTAACTTACCTAAGCCTCAGATTTCTCATCTGAAAGACAGAAGGGACAACAGTAGTACCACCCCACGTACACAGCGTAAGCACTGCTGCCGTGCGAGTCCCAGGAAGGCTCAGGAAAAGCCTACCACTTTCTTTCCACTTGGATCACCAGTCCCCCCTCCTCCCCACCCCCTCCCCGCCTGAATCACAACTGTCAGAGCTGAGGCCAACGGGGCAGATGGAGGCACACACCTGGGTCATCAGTGACAAATCGGATCTGTTCTATGTAATGAAATAACCCAGAATTCAAAACATACCCCAGGCAAGCAGTCTATGCAGACACCTGACGGCTGGACTATTCTGAAAAAGCCTTTCTCTACACAAGTGTTCCTGTATTTCATATTTTCTCCCAGCAGCCCCAGTAGGCCAAGAAGTTTAACTACAACAGGTAACTTTCCTCTCAGTTTATGGGGTTAGAAATGAGCCAACTGCTTCATTACTGACTGCTGAGTAGTTGGACAATGTTCTAAATCATTCTAATCTTACTGTGCACCCAAACTGGCGATAAGGGACGCTAGCGACCACCAACCGTGTGGCTCGAACTATACAGCAGGCACGCTACAAAGACATATAATTTTGCCCTAATATATTTATATATATATAATTTCTCCCTTATATATCCTGCACTTGTCTTATCCCCATTTCACAGATCAGAAAATTGAAGCTCAGAGGTTTTATATATATATATATATATATATATAATTTTTTTTGCCCGAAGTCGCAGTAAGTGCCAAAGCCAGAAAGTGAATCCAGTTCTTTTTGGTTTCAAAGCCTTTGCATACTTTTTCTATATCACAGCCCCAAGAAGACCACAATTATGTTTCCTTACTGTCATCCCAGATGCTGCTGGAAAAGTAGTCAATAAGTAGCCCTACCCCGTACTTACCCAAACTGCAACACCAATATCTAATTTCCTTCCAGCAATTTACATTCACACCATATGGCATGTCTTGAGTCTGCCTTTGTATTAATCATTTCAGTTTCTAGCATCACGAGGCATTTACCCTAACACTTCAAGCTACTATTACTACTCCATTACATTAGTAACAAATGTTAACATCAGGACAAAAAAAGCACAAGCAGTATTTTCCCATCTGTTGACAGACACTTTAACCTCTGTGGGGTTAGATATCTGTGGGTTATCGGCATCTGCGTGCATAGTTACGCCATGCATCACCAAGTATGACAGGGTCAGTGATCACCGCCACATGCTCTACATAAACACCACCGCTAAGTACACAAGATCTCTTAGGAACAGACCAATTTGAAACTAGAAATTCTAGCAAATGCTAGAAAATGCCATTTGCTCTTCTTCCTACATCTTATAGCAATGGGTTTTATCTTTGCTTTTGGACTTTTTAACTTCATCTTCCCATAATTATGGACGGGAAATAAAATACATCCTGTAAGTTCTCCCATTTCACCACAAAGTTTGGAGGCTACTGAAATACCTTATAATTGGAGCAAATGTAGTCACGCCGGATCTGAAACCCTCTGTAGCACCTGACCATAAAACCGCTACCCTGTGTTTGCATTCAGTAATAGCTCTTAGAGATTTTTTTTCCCTGCTTAGAATAAAAACTACATGCTTGTGGAGATCTCAATAATTCTTTGCCCCTGACCTAACTTCAAATCCTAGTGTCAAGAAGCCTGAAAGATATGTGTAACAGGTTGAACTCGGGGGGCAAAAGGTTATTTCTCCATATAATTCCATGGGCCATAAATCTCTTTAGTCAGAATGGGATGGAGTCTCACATGGGGCTATCCAGATACACCAGTCCTTTGTATGTGCTTATTCCACGTGTAGCCACCTGGCACTTGGAACTGCTTTAGGGCTACAAGCATGACCACAAGGATCGATGAAGGAGAGCCAAAGAAAACCAAACTCTAACATGAGAATAAAGGTCAGGTGCCTTTATTAAGTTACTAACTTTAAATCTTGAAAATGAAACTAGAGACAAAGGATACGTGAGGTAGTCACTGACTAAACTGAAAATGTGTCTTGTGCGAGTCATGGGAGGACCACACTAGGATGGCTATCAGAAAAACCGGAAACAAGTGCTGGCCATGGAACCCTTGTGCAGTGCTGATGAGAATGGAAAATGGTACCGCTGCTGTGGAAGACAGTCTGGCTATTCCTCAAAAAACTTCAACATACCACTACCATATTATGCAGCAATTCCACCCCTGGGTATCAACCCAAAGAAATGAAAGCAGGGCCACAGAAGGGTACTTGCAAACTCATGTGCACAGCAGCATTATCCACAATAGCCAAAAGGTGGAAGCAAACCCAGTGTCTGTTGACCAACCGATGAATGGATAAACAAAATGTGGTACATACGTACAATGAACTATCCTTTGGCCTTAAAAGGAAGGACGTTCTGACACATGCCCGACCACAGTTAAACCCTGAGGACATTGTAAGTGAAATAAGCCAGTCACAAAAAGACAAGGACTCTAGGATTCTACTTATATGAGGTACCTAGAATAGTAAATCCAGAGAGACAGAAAGTAGAACGGTGGCTGCAGGGACTACAGGGAGGAGGACGTGGGGAGCTGTTTAATGGGCACAGTTTCGGTTCTGCAAGATGAAAGAGCTCTGGCGGTGGATGGTGGCGGCAGCCGCACACCAGTGTGAATGGACTTAATACCACCAAACGCTACACTGAAAAATGGTTAAAGTGGTAAACTTGACGTTATTTGTGTTTTACCACGATTTAGAGAGTTTCCTAAAAGTCAAAGGAGGGACCAACTATTGATACACGCAACTTGGATAAATCTCAAGGGAATCATGCTGAGTGAAAAACATGACCCCAAAGGGTTAAATACTTTCTAACTCCATTTATATAATGGTCTTATAATGGCAAAATTACAGAAATGAGAACAGATTAGTGGTTGCCAGGGCTTGGGGAGGAGTGGGGAAGGTAGCAGATGAGGCCATAAGAGGGCAACAGGAGACATCCTTTGTGGAAGTGAAAATGTTCTGTATTTTGCCTATAGCAAAAGGTCAATATCCTGGCAGTGATACTGTACCATAGTTTTTGCAAGATGTTCCATTTGGGGAAGACTGGATAAAGGGCTTACAGGACCTCTCTGTATTACTTCTTGCAATTGCATGTGAATCTACAATTACCTCAAAAAAAGTTTTTTTCAGTTTAATTTTTTAAAAAAGCCAAAGGAACACATTATTATATACCATACAGAAAGAAGATGGCCACTTATTCATTCAACAATGCCATGAATATTTAAAAGTCAAATAACTTGTCTTAACTATGAGCACATCTTTTTGGTAGAAAATAAATTTTTGTTTTATTTTGAATAGCTGTTTTATTGGACTGAGTGGTTTGGGGTTTTCCTATGGCTGATCCAAAATAATCGGTTTAAATACTAAGATAATATACAAAATAGAAATCATGGACCTACAGATCTGTGCTAAAGAAAATTATGTTAAGGTCCTAAAAGAAGACCATTCTAGATAGTGACCAGACTTTAACCTTTACAAATTACCTACTTTGTGCCATACATTTTTTCACATCTCATTTAAAATTCCCCAAGTAAAAATGTAAATAAGATCAGTAGTTCACAATCAAAATTTCAAAACTCTTAACAGTGGTTATATTCCAGAAGGCTCTTCTAGCTTTGGGTGGAATTTTAGAAACTCAGTATTTAAATATTAAAAGCTCTTAAGAAGTAATTTTGTTTCCCATGTGTTTATTAATAAGAGGATGGGGGGCGGTACCTGGGTGGCTCAGTCAATTAAGTGTCTGCCTTCTGCTCAGGTCATGATCTCGGGGTCCTGGGATCCAGCGAGTAGGGCCCCTGCTCAGCGGGGAGTCTGCTTCTCCCTCTCCTTTGCCCCGCCCCCCAGCTGGTGCACTCTTGCTCTCTCAAATAAATAAATAAAATCTTAAAAAAAAAAAAAAAGAGGATATGTCCTTGGATGTATGAAAAGAACTGGATACGAGAACCCCTCCCCCCAACAATGAAGGGTATGACCCAGAAGACTGCTCATCCAGGCATGTCTATCACAGGTGTTCTTGGGGATCTCTGCCAACTTTTCCCTAGGCCACCTAACCTCAAGCAGAACAAAACTTTCTATGTTCTCAGGACAAGGGCTTCCTTCCTTCTCTCTGCCTCCTCCGCCATCCCTTCCCAGACAAGGTAAGCCTCTGGCAGCTATGGCTGCGTGGCACCCCCAGTGCAGGACAGGGAACAGAGAGCTCACAGCGTGAGATGGGGCGCGTGTCGAAGGGTGACACAGGATAACTGGTGGGAATTTTTCCAGCCTCCTGTGCACTTGGAATCTACCTAAAGGGTTTAGCGAAAAAAGCACTGAAGACTTTCCTTATCTGGGCCCCCGCTTTGGGGAGTCATGGGGTTATAATTAGAGATGACGTCATGGCTTGGCAACTCTGGCAAATCTTACATTCCTATCCACGTCCGTAACTAAATTGATGTTAATCTCTTCCTATTTTATTCACCAAGGATTTATGGGATGCTAATTACTTGTCCTCCACCCCCCACTCACTGTTCTCTTGCTTCTCATCCAAAATTCTTGCAGTGTAAGGTTATCAAGTTACCCACAGAGTTTGAATTAAATGCCTGTGGCTGCTTCTGGATGAGAATCCTGGGGAAATAAGCTTCCCTAGAAAGTTCCTACTTTGTAGGTTTCACAAAGCCCAGAGTGCTGCTAGCAAGAAGAGTTCTTTCCAGGCACAGTATCAAGTTTTCCCCTGGAAGTTTTTTTCTGTCTTCTCCTTATTCCCATTTCAGTGTATAAATGCTCAAAAATAACCAAAAGGACAGATTTTTAGGAATCTCTAAATTAGATTATATTGGTCTATTCCTCATCGATGAGCTTCAGACCAAAGCCCAATTTCATTTCATACCCTAATGTTTTTATCTTTCCAAAGAAGTGTCTCCTGGAGGTCAAACACCTCTTTTGTCACGGTGTCTATTTTCTGCTGCATTCGCTGATTCTCCTGCAGAGGAAGTGGGAAGAGAAGTAATAAAAGAGCAGAAAGAAAAAACGGAGGGGGTCAGAGGGAAGAAAAGAGAACAAAAAATAAAGCTGATAAAGAAACTTAACAAAGGGAAAAAGAAAGTCTGTGCTCAACAGGCAAAGAGTTGCTTGCTAAAGGGAAAGATGTCATCCAGTGTCTTGGCGACAGGACTCCCACTGGCTTGCCACAAGGGAAGTGGGAAGAACAGCTCTGTGGCAGCAAGCCAGTTAGGGTTTGTGTGTACACGCAGCTCCATGTGTGTGCTCTTCCTCTGAGAACTGCCTTTTTTCCAAACATGGAACAACTTACATTTCTAGAGAGGGAAATTCAGATTTGCTCATGAACACATGATCCTTATCACAGAGAACAAGCCGTAGTTTTAAACTTTATTTTCTTAAGCAGAACTAAAAAATACAAGACATATCTCAGCTTAATCATTTTGAATTTGTTAGCAGAACCTATGACAGCAAGAATATCATGAATTCGAAGGAACAGTCATATTTTTAGTTGAGTTTAGTCTAGTTTTTTAGAAAAACTAGAATTCAGCATGTAGCAATTCTTAAACAACGAGGCTCAATTTATACCCTTGAATATGTAACAGGTTTTCTTTTAAGAATTATTGGTAAATTACCATTTCCTACTTCCTACTTACACACTTATCTACTTTACCATGAAAGACCAAAAAGCATTATTTTGTCATATTCAAGGTTTTTCAGTTATACATACGCATGGGTATGAACATCTAAGAGACATTAATTCTAAACATAAAAACTCCTAAAACTAAGGTCTTTAAAGTTCGCACTGTAGCACCCTCTGCTTTTAAAGAAACCACAGTGACAAGTTATGGGAATCAAGCATTACAATTCCTCTTAAGCACAATCATCAAATTAAAAACTAAAACACTTAACCAATTCTAACTTAAACTACTGAATCTGAGAAGCAGCTGCCAAAGCAGCTTTATTATTCTTTTGAAATCAAAAGTGGGGAAAAGTATATATCTTAATTAGAAAAAGAAATAGCAAGTGGCTGGCATATAGACACAAAAAACAGAAAAGGACAAAAAAGGAGAGGAATTCTCATTATTTTTAAATGCCAGGAGGATACAAAATTTAGATAATATGCTTCATGCCAAAAATGGAAAAACTAGGACAACTAACTTCACATGTAATCTGGTATTTTCCAAGGGTTATCTGTGTCTGCATTTAGCATTCACAAACTCAATCTGCAGGCTACATTCAATTCAATCATTCTCAAGAATGAAGAAAAGTTAACACAAATCCACAAATAGAAAAGTAGTCATTTGTTTTCCTCTAGTAAATTTTTTTTTTAAGTCATTTACAGGGTGAGAGATTAAGTGCGGCAGGGAAGAGAGGAGAAGGGAGGGGAACAAAGTGGGGGCGGGGTGGGTCCTGAGCAACAGGAACATGGATGAGTATGAGTGTGGTGCGTGTGGTGCGGGAGGCATCTCCCAGGGATCAGTAAGAACTGGCCTTCCTGAAATCTCTCTCCCGTCATCAACATTAAGTTAACATAAGACGCTTTGATAACCACAGCATGCCAGTGGGCAGGATCCCTTCCCGGCATACTTATAAAACACGAGGAAAACCCTCCTCAAGAGGAAAAACCACATTTAAAGAAACACAGAGATGCTCACAAGGTAGCAGGAACAAAAGGACAATAAATGCTTTCAAAGATTTCTTGGTGGACCCCACTGCTTCACATTCCTAAGGATGCTGCCAACACTGGGGCACGCAGGGGTTCCTCCACCAGGACAACCTGCCAACCTCCAGCTTTTCGTATAGAAGCTGTCTTTCTTGCCTAGCTCTTTTCCTTTAGCTGCTTCAGAAATAGATCTACCTCAATGAAGAGCAAACGTCTTATTCCCCAAGAATGCTGTCCCAGCAGACAGCATTCACTATATTCCAAAGACTAATGGTACTCATAATTTTTCCTTTTGCCCATTTCCTAACATAACTTTAGGAAACAATGTGCTTAGGAATAAAAGATCATTACAAAAGCTTTTGCTATTACAAGGGGGAATGTTTATAAGGTTGGTAGCATTAACTTTTTAAGCCTGACTTTATGTTTCATGAGTGTGAAATTTTAGGGTACAGCCAAGATGAAGAGACAAGGAACTGTGGCATTTTAACTCCCTTCCCTCCCAACACACAACCCCCCTTGTCCCATTCAATGCATTTTGTTCAAAATTAAGTATTTCCACAGTTCATGCACATACCTCAATGAGCTCATCTCTCTGTCGAAGGCCTTCTTTAAGTTCATCCATCTTATGCTGTAGCACACTACACATATGTTTCTGCCTTTCTAACTCCTGTTAATAAACAAATGATACAGCTTATACAGATAACGGCACACAACAAACTGGCACATCTACAGTATAATAATTCAGAGGCTAAGACTGACCTCCAGACACACACTTGGACTTCCATGCATAATAACTTAGAAAAATTCTGTATTCTATGGAAAGGTTCAGAAAATTACATTTTTATCTCCTAGGAGTATACAGCTAGAAAATCCAGACTAATCAATGGCAAAATTACTAAGAACAATGAGAAGACTTAATAAAGTAACAGGTTATAAAATTAACATATAAAATCCAATAATCCTCATAAATATAACTAAAATCTAGAGAGAAAATATAATAAACACAGTATCAAAAAATAAAATTTTTAAAAACACATGTGTAAACTTAAAAGAAATACCCAAAATCAATATGAGGAAAATCATATAAAATATTCCTGAGGGACAGAGAAGTAGGACCAAATAGAAAGGCACACTATCTTGGATAAAAAGACTTAGTATCATAAAAATGTCAGTTCTCCCCCAAATTAATCTATACATTTAATGCAGTCCAAATAAAAATACCATGAGGCTTTTTTCTCATCAGAGCTTGACGAATTGATTATAAAGTTTATTTGGAAGAAAAACATAAGAAAAAACAGCCAGAAAAAAAATACTGATAAAGAAGAAAGCTAGCTTCACTAGACATAAGGTCAATATAATTAAAGCAATGTTTGTAAGGGTTTTTGAATACAGATGAAAGGAGCAGAAGAGAAAATCCAGAAATAACCCAGTTACATGTGCAAATGTACTAAGCAAAAACAAAACAAAAAGATCATCTCAAATCAATGAGAAAAGATAGAGTTTTATGTAAGTGAGGCTGGAATAACTGGATATCCAAATGGAAAAAGGAAATTGGAACCACACCTCACACTATACACCACGACAAATTTCAAATGGATTGGAAGTGTATGGCAAAAAGAGAGAAAAAAAGAGAAAAGGAAAGAAGGATAGTTACTAGAGAAAAAAAATGAGTGAATTCCAAAGAGTAGGAAAAAAATGTTACTAAAAAATGACCTAAAAATCCACCAGCAAGAAAGGGAAATGGGTAATAAGTTAGACTACATAAAAACTTTTGAATGGCAAAAGGCACTCCAAGCAAAGTAAAAACACAAATGATAAACTACAAAAAAAAATTGCAACTTATATCAGAAACAAAGTTATCGTCTCTCTATATAGAGCCTCTAAAAAGAAAAAAACAGTACTATATAGAAAAATAGTCTAAAGAAATGGACAGTTCACAGAAAAAGAAATCACTCTGAATATAAAAAGATGATCATACTAAGAGAACAATAAATTAAACTGTATGGTCTCACTTAAACACTAGTAGAAGTCCAAAAACTTGACAACGTATTCAGGAAAATACTATGGGGATGGAAACAGGCCCTCTTGTACATTCTGGTAGGAATCCAAAATGGTATAACTAATACAAAGGGAAAACTGGCAGTATCCAGCAGAATGAGCATGCCTTTTGACCCAGTAAACCCACTCTGATGAATCCCCTGGCTATCCCGGCAAAAATGCAAAAAGACTTATGTAGTACATCATTTTTGCAGGACTATTTTTAACAGCAAAAGACTGTAAACAATTCAGATGTCCATCAACAGGGAGCTGGTGGAATAAACTATAGCACATGCGCACCATGGAATCACTATGGAGTAATACCAAGGAATGAAGAAGACCCACAGTCATAAGGTGATAAAAAGAGCAAGGTGCGGAGCAGTATTTATAGTATGCTACCATTTTCTAAGAAAGCGGGGATAAAAAACATATATTTGTATATACTTTTTCAAATAGCAAAATATATCTATCTTCTTAAGTATGGAAGGATAAAGCATTTAATTAAAAAATCCCCTCAAGAAATAGGGATGAACAGAGATAGAAGATTGACTCTTTGTTGATTTCACTTCAGATACATGTAAATATCTTATGTAATTGTAAAACAAAATTAAATTCAAAAAGCAATTCCTGATGGAAGCAACCCAAGTGTCCACAGACAGATGAATGGATACACCACATGTGGTACATACATACACTGGAATATTATTCAGGAAGGAAATTCTGACACATGCTACAATACAACATGGATAAGCCTTGAAAAGCATTATATGAAGCCAGTCACAAAAAGTCAAATACTGCATGATTTCACTTTTATGAGATACCTAGAGGAGCCAAACTCAGAGAGAGAGAGAGAGAGAGAGAAAGTAGAATGGTGGTTGTCAGGAGCTGGGGGAGGGGGGGGGGGCTGTTGTTTAAAGAGTACAGAGTTTCAGTTCTGCAAGATGAAAAAGTTCCCATTGCACAACAATGTGAATATACTTGATATTACTGAACTGTCTGAACTGTAACACCTTAAAATGGTTAAGATGGTAAATTTTGTTATACTTTTTATCACAATTAAAAGTAAAAATAATCTAAAGATAAAAATTTTTAAAGTAATTCCTAAGTATTGAAAATAAAATGCAGTGAGCCTAATTATACAACCAGTTAGCAGCATAAGCACAGAGAAACTATTTCGAGTAACTTTTAAAAAACAATGGCTGGACTATACATAGTATAGCAGCAAAATAACAGCCAACCAGAACAAAACAAAAAACTTTTAACTATTTTCAGTAATTATATCACTTGTGGCGACACTGGTATTGCTATTCTGAGCACTGTGGGATAGAGCAAAGAGAACAGAATATAACATAATTACTATCATCCCCCAGTGACTTTGAGAACTGGCAGTGGGAAAACGGAGATACACATATGTAAAACAGAGAGGGTAAGGAAAAATGCCAGAGTCCTGAACGTGAACTAGAACTACTAGCATAAATTCATAATATATATATATATATTTTTTTTTTTTTAGATTTTTTATTTATTTATTCATGAGAGATAGTGAGAGAGAGAGAGGCAGAGGCAGAGGGAGAAGCAGGCTCCCCGCGGAGCAGGGAGCCCGATGCGGGACTCGATCCCAGGACCCTGGGATCATGACCTGAGCTGAAGGCAGACGCTTAACCGACTGAGCCACCCAGGCGTCCCTCATAATATATTTTGACTTTAAAAACAAAAAAGTACCCCACATAAATATTTCCCTGATATTCCACTAAAAAGGCCTTTATAAACAGTTATCTTCTTGGTGGCAAGAGCTCTCCAGCACCCACACCACCCCACTAAAAGAACCAAGGCTCCTTGGACAAACAGCTCCAAGTCTGGAGCAGGAAATACCAGATGAGCCTGGAACACTTTCTTGTGCTAGACAGAATTTATTTAAAAAAAAAAAAAAAACAACTTAGACTCATGTCAAAATTACTTGGAAATCAACCTGAACATGTTCAGATTAGTTAAAGGTTGAACAATTTGAAAATCAAAAAGAATAAAAGCTACAATGAATTCAGATCATCAAACGCTTGTATTCTTAATGATATTTTAAAATATTTTTTAAGTTGTATCTGATAAAGGACTTGTACCTAGAATATATGAACTCTTGCAACTCAATAATAATAATAAAAAAATCCAATTTAAAAACAGGCAAAAGAGGGGCACCTGGATGGCTCAGTCGGTTAAGTATCTGCCTTCAGCTCAGATCATGATCCCAGGGTCCTGAGATGGAGCCCCGCATCAGGCTCCTTGCTCAGCAGGGAGTCTACTTCTTCCTTTCCCTCTGTTCCTCCCCCTGCTTGTGCTCTCTCTCTCTTTCTCTTTCTTCTCTCTCAAAAAAATAATAATAAATAAAAATAGGCAAAAGATCTGAATAGCTATTTCTCCAAGGAAGCATATGAAAATATACTCATAATTATTAGTCATCAGGAAAATGCAAATCAAAACCACAGCTGCTAGGAAGGCTGTAAAAAGAAAAAAAGTCAGACAATACTAAGTGTTGGTGAGGCTGTGGTGAAATCAGAACTCACATACACCACTGGTGGGAACGTGAAATGGTGCGGCCACTGTGGAAAATGGTCTGGCATTCCTCAAATGGTTCAACATAGAGCTGCCATATGACCCAGCAACTAACTCCCTTCCCAGGTACACACTTAACAGAAAGGACAACATACGTCCACACACACAGACTTGTACACAAATGTTTACAGCAGCATTATTCATCATAGCATGTGCATCAACACACAAATGAACAAACAAAATGTGGTATGCCCATGCAATGGGATAGTATGAGGCCGTAAAAAGTAATGAAGTAGTCACCCACACTACAACACAGATGAATGTCAAAAATAGTTCAGCTAAATAAAGAAGCCAGTCTCAAAAGCCACCTTCATATTCTATGACTCTATTGACCGCAAGTTTAGAATGGGGAAATCTATAGAGACAGAAAGCGGAGGAGTTACTCAGGGCTGAGGAGGCAGGAGACAGAGCAATGACAGCTAAAGGGTACAGGGCTTCTTTCTGACATGACCACAGTCCTCTAAAACTAACTGGGACGGCTGCACATAATATGAATATACAAAAGCCCCGAATTGTACGCTTTTAAAAGGATGAATTAGATGGTATGTGAATTTTATCTCCAATCCATTTTAAAATAATACAAGAAATGTGAAACAGTAATGATAAAATTAGTATACCCCATTTTGCAACCCTTAATCCACTAACAGATCGAAGCATCTAGCAACAGCATTATAAAAAGAAAGAGCCATACATCAGGGCCTCCTGCCAGAAGATAACCCATGAAGCAGACTTGCCAAAAATGCCGCACCTGTATTTGGTTAAGCCTCTAAACCTGACTACCTGTTTACAGAAAATACAGAGGAAAAGGGAACACATTAAAGACACCATAGGAATGAAACAGCAAAATCCCTAAGGCTGTCAGAAACTGTTAAGACAAGCAATCCTGTCTCTTCAACACACAAATTGCAAGGGAGGAAAAAAAAAAGAGAGATGAAAGGAAAGCTATAAATAGAGACTTAAAGACATGACAACTAATTCCAACTTATGGAACTTATCTGGATCCTCAGGGTTTTGTTTTTTTTAAGTGTAAAAAAGAAAACCACTTAGGACATTTGAGACAATTAAAATTTTAACAATGGTTGGATACGTAGTACGAAGGAATTATTCTTAATTTTTTAGATGTGAATGGTCTTGTGGTTATAAAAAAAAGAGGGAGTCCCTCTCGTTTAGAGAGTCATACCTAAACTCATATTAAAATATGAGATACTGGGAGCGCCTGGGTGGCTCAGTCGCTTGAGCGATTGCCTTCGGCTCGGGTCGTGATCTCAGGGTCCTGGGATCGGGCCCCGTGTCGGGCTCCCTGCTCCACGGGAAGCCTGCTTCTCACTCTCCCACTCCCCTGCTTGTGTTCCCTCTCTCTCTGTCAAATAAATAAATAAAATCTTTAAAAAAAAAAAAATGAGATACTGAGGGGCACCTGGGTGGCTCAGTCGGTTAAGCATCTGCCTTTGGCTCAGGTCATGATCCCAGAGTCCCAGGATCGAGCCCCACATCGGGCTCCCTGCTCAGTGGGGAGTCTGCTTCTCCCTCTTCCTCTGCTCCTTCCCGGCTCATGCTCGCTCTATCTCGCTCACCCTCTCAAATAAATAAATAAAATCTTAAAAAAATATATGAGTTACTGAGGTCTTGTCTCAAAGAACAGGAGTGGGGGAAATACGACAAAATTGGCCATGGGTTGATGGTTGCTGGGGGTAGATGATGGGCTTTAGGAGGGTTCAGAATAGTCTGCTATTTTCTGTATTTTTAAAACCTCTAGGGGCACCTGGATGGCTCAGTCGGTTAAGCATCTGCCTTCGGATCAGGTCATGATCCCAGAGACCTGGGATCGAGCCCCGTGTCAGGCTCTCTGCTCAATGGGGAGTCTGCTTCTCCCTCTCCCTCTGCTGCTGCTCCCCCTGCTTGTGTGCTCTCTCTCTGTCAAATAAATAAATAAAATCTTAAAAAAATAAATAAAAAATAAAAACTCTAATAAAATATTTTTTAAAAATGTTAAAACAATTTTAAACATAAAATGTTTAAAAACATTTTTTTAAAAAAAAGAAAGGAAAAGAATCCACTACTAAAATAAATAGCTATTAAGGAAATAATATACTTGAGACATTCCTAATCAGGCATTCTTCCCCAAAGTAGGTATAGAGACAATATTTAAGATACAGTTATTATAATCCCAGCAGGAAGCACTGAAGACATTTTGAAAAATTGTATTAATACCATTGTTGTTATAATTGAATGGTCCTTCTCTACTCTTTCCTTCTGAGCTATAATGAAACATACCTGAGTGCCTGACCTCTCTGTAGGTCTCTGAACGTGAACATTCTACTGCATGAGGCAATATCTATAGGGGCACTTGGGTGGCTCAGTCAGTTGAGTAGCCAACTCTTGACTTAGCTCAGGTCATCATCCCAGGGTCCCAAGATAGAGCCTCTTGCTTGTCCCTCTCCCTCCCCCTCTGTCCCTCCTCCTGCTTGGGATTTTTTTAATTTGAAAAGCACAGGTGGTTTTTTTTTACATAAAAATTAAAAACCACAGCTCTATGTATACTAACACATCTCTAGATATTAGAAAAAGACAAAAGGAAAAAAATATTAAGTTGCCTAGTAAGTTAATCATAGAGGTTTGAGGGTTGTTTTTTTTTTTTTTTAATGCTCAAGGGCATTTGAGAAGATGGAATGATAACTCATTTTAGTACTGAACATTAAATACTTACCATGAGATTTTCTTCTAATCTACTAGAAACAAAGAGCCAGAAACAGCATGGAAAATGCATGGAAAGGCAAAAAAGGAGTCCAAGGGCTCTACATAAAATATGACAGTTCAGAATCTCAGAAATTGGCCCTTAAGAAACAGGAAGAATCAAAGAGGAAACCACCTATGCCACCAAATCATAGTCTTCAATGAGCCCTGTCATCCAGTATGAAAATATCTGGAGGTCTCTTTTTCACTTACATAGACACAAGTCTTCTTATCCTAACTTTTTTTTTAATAGACTTTATTTTTTAGAGCACTTTTAGGTTGGTGCAGTTGAGTGGAAAAGACAGAGTTCTCATATAGCCCTGCCCACACACAAAGAGCCTCTCCTACCTACTATCAACCTCCTGCACCAGAGTGGTACATTTGTTACAAGTGCTGAGCACACACTGACACATCATTATCACCCAAAGTCCATAGTTTACATTAAGGCTCACTCTTGGTGTTATATATTCTATGGGTTTTGACAAAAATAATGTATCCACTAGTATAGTATCATACAGAATAGTATCACTGCCCCAAAAATCCTCTATATTTTGTCTAGTCATCCTTCCTTCCCCCAAGCCCTTGACAAACACTTCCGAACACATTTTAAACATGACCAAAACAGACTGGAATGAACATTTTCAGTCCTCAAGGAAAAAAATCCCCATTAGAGTGTATAGTATTAATACCAGTCCCTTTGAGGGCGCCTGGGTGGCTCAGTTGGTTAAGCAACTGCCTTCGGCTCAGGTCATGATCCTGGAGTCCCGGGATCGAGTCCCGCATCGGGCTCCCTGCTCGGCAGGGAGTCTGCTTCTCCCTCTGACCCTCCTCCCTCTCATGCTCTCTGTCTCTCATTCTCTCTCTCTCAAATAAAAAAAAAAAAAAATACCAGTCCTTTTGAGGTTATATTAAACAGCTTCTCTCCCTTCAGATTACTGATGTTTCTAACAATTCACTGTGAACATGTCCTAAATTGTTTTCTGGGCTTTTTATTTTTATTTTTGCAATGTAGTCACAACTCATTTTTTTGGCAGTAATAACCTTTTGTCCTCTGCTTGGACTGACATCAACACTTTAAAAAGTCCAAATCCAGTAAGAGAAGCCAATTTGCTTTCCGCAGTTGTCAAAGGGCAAATCTGAACCTTGGACAGTGGCTTTTATTTTCCATCTGCACATTTTAACAATATAACTTACAAACCTCTAAAGAAAACATCTGCTGACGTCTGACCCATGTCTCCATCCTGCTGTTTTTAAATAACTGGTTAAAAACTTCTCTCCAATCATTTAGAAAACAGATTATCTTAAAAAATGATAGAAAAGAAAAAATGAACTGTCTCACTGAAAGTCCTCAGAGCTTTGTGGCATTCTAGCCAGTTAAAACAAGAAGACATTAAGAGATAGAAAATAAAGATAAAACTTGAGTTGTATTCTATCTTCAGAAAATGAAGGAGGTCATAAGATTTTCCTTAAGAAAATTAAATAGATTTTATAAAAATTTAAAAAAGAAAATATCTTAAAACCTGATAGCTCATGTTTGTCAATTTCCTTGGACCAATCAGTTTCGACTGCAGCTTCAGACCCGGGTATGCTGCGCTGTTCCATCAAGCCCAGCACCTCCGAAATGGCAGGTTCTAATTTTCTGACCCAGAGAAAGGGATGACACAAGATGCACAATTACCTTTGATTTTTCTTCATTTTCTCTATAAAATTCTGCCATTTGTTCCTCCTGTTCTTCAATAACATCCTTGAGGGTGTCTACCTGGTAGATCAAATTGTTCTTCTCATTGTCTAACTGTGCGTTGGAAACCATGGCTTTCTTGTATTTTTCTTCCACTTCGGATAAAGACTCCTAGATGAAAGTCACAGCCATCAGCCTGATATCTAAAATACGTTCATTGCTTATATTCAATATAACAGGAAATACAGCACTGGCACAAACACATGAAGATGCATTTTTGCAAAATGCAAGCGGTTGAGGGAATTCCTGGTTTAGTAACATGCACATGAAATGGAAGGATGGTAATAAGCCAATTATGCCAGGATAAGAACTTTATATGCTCTCTGCTATACAAGAAACAAAATCAAGCAGCAATGTAGCCTCTGAAAGATAAAAAGGTATGCAGACCACATATATTTGTGAAGAGTCCTAAAATGAAGAAGCATCGATGTTTTCAGAAATGTTACTCTTGTTTTTAAACAACAAGCTGTTTGGTATTCAGAATGCAATGATAGAACAGAATACAGCCTCTCTTCACACAAGTAAACGTAATACTCATTTGAATTTTGCTACTTTCCAGACATCTGTTTTCAGTACTTTCTTCTTCTGTATAATAATGCTAATGTAAAGGCATAAACATTTTTTTCTAGCAATTATTCAAGTTCTGGTCATTCTTTAATAAGTAAGCAATACAAAAATGATTAAAAAAAGAGTAACAACAGGGCGCCTGGGTGGCTCAGTTGGTTAAGCGACTGCCTTCGGCTCAGGTCATGATCCTGAAGTCCCGGGATCGAGTCCCGCATCGGGCTCCCCGCTCGGCGGGGGTCTGCTTCTCCCTCTGACCCTCTTCCCTCTTGTGCTGTCTCTCATTCTCTCTCTCAAATAAATAAATAAATAAAATCTAAAAAAAAAAAAAAAGAGCAAAAACAAAATGTCTGAAATTTTATATAATTCAAAGTTTTCTGCTTAAAACAGCTTACAAGTCTATTTTTTAACAACTATCTAATTTGGTAGATTATTACCACCTAGTAACAGTTTTTAAGGCTTTTAAAAAGAAAAAACATTTGGGTGGCTCAGTCGGTGAAGTGTCTGCCTTCAGCTCAGGTCGTGATCCCAGGGTCCTGGGATCAAGCCCCACGTCGGGCTCCCTGCTCAGTGGGGAGCCTGCTTCTCCCTCTCCCTCTACCCCTACCTCCGGCTAGTGCTCTCTCTCTCACTCGCTCTAGCTCTAACTCAAATAAATAAAATCTTAAAAGAAGCATTTCACATAAAAAAAGTCATTACTTCTAGAAATAAATTTTAAAAATACTAATGTAAATGTTCAACAAACCAAGATCAAAGATACAGAACTGATAGTCCAGAACCCTTACATTTGTGATCAATTGACTTTTTTTGTTGTTGTTGTTAGTTGTTTATTTATCAAGACAAACCATTCCATAACCCAATATTCGTGTTTCATAGTTCAGGAACACAGGTCAGTGACAGACTTCAATGGAACTCAACCCAAAGAAATTCTTTACATTCCAGAATCACTCTGCACTCTGAAAGATACCAGCCTTCTTCATCTCCTCAAACTCTTTCATGGAATCATAATTTCTGTAGAAATCTGCATATGCCTTCTTTCTTGGTTCGGCCACAGCAAACTTAGAGAAAGCTGCAACCCCCAGGGATACAGCGAACTCTCCAACAATACGAAATCACAGACACTTGGCCAGAAGGCCTCACATCTGAGGTTTCATCAAAGCACTGGAAGTCATGGTAGTTATTCTCCTCAACACCAACCTCAAACCTAACGTCCTCCCTAACTGATATAGAAATCTGATCAATTGACTTTTGACAAGGGTACCTAGACAACTCAAGGGGAAAGGAATAGTTTTTCAACAAATGGTGTTGGAACAGCAGGATATCCACATGCAAAAGAATAAAGTTGGCTTCCTACATCACACCGTACACAAAAATTAACTCAAAATGGGTCAGAGACCTAAATGTAGGAGCTAAAATTATAAAATTCTTCAAAGAAAATATAGCACTAAATCTTCATGATCTTGGAGTAGACAAAGTAGGTTTCCTAGATACAATACCAAAAGCAGTATCAATGAAAGACTTCATCAAAATTAAAAACTTCTGTGGTACAAACAGTATCATCAAGAAAGTATTAAAAAAAAAAAAGACAATCCATACTATGGGAGAGATTATTTGTAAATCATGTATCTGATTAGGGACTTGTATCCAAAATATATAAAGAACTCCCACAACACCATAATAAAAAGACACAGAATTCAGTTTAAAAATGGGTGATGATCTGATTAGATATTTCTCCAAATAGGATATGCAAATGGCCAATAAACACATGAAGACAGGCTCAACATCATTAGTAATTAGGGAAATGCACATCAAAACCACAATGAGATACCACTTCAGACCTACTATGATGGCTATAATTTAAAAAAAAAAAAAACAAACAGAAACAAGATTAACAAGTGTTGGTGAGGATGTGGAAAAACTAGAAGCCTCATATATTGCTAGGGAGAATGTAAAATAGTGCAGCTGCTTTGGAACACTTTGACAATTCCTCAAAGTGTTAAATATATTGTTACCATATGACCCAGAGATTCTATTCCTAGGTATCTAGGAGAAATGAAAAGGTATGTCCATACAAAAACTTGTACACAAATGTTCATAGCAACATTACTCATAACAGCCCAAAACTGGAAACAACCCAAATGTCCATCAACTGACACATAAACAAAAATGTGGTAAATCTATACACTGCAATATAAACCAGTCGTGATAGATGGATGGATGGATGGATGGATAGATGGATGGATGGATGGATAGATGGAAGGAAGGAAGGAAGGAAATGAAAGAAAGAAAGAAAGAAAGAAAGAAAGAAAGAAAGAAAGAAAGAAAGAAAAAAGGAAAGAAAGAAAAAGAAAGAAGGAAGGAAAGAAAGTTAGTTACAACATGGATGAATCTTCAAAACATTATACTAACTGAGGTCAATCACAAAAGACTACATATTATATGATTCCATTTATATGAAATGTCCAGAATAGGCAAATCCACAGAGACAAAGTAGATTAGTGGTTACCCAGGGCTGGGTGTGTAAGAGGAAGAGGAAGGGTGAGGAATGACTGCTAATTGGCACAGGGTTTCTTTCTGGGGTAATGAAAGCATTCTAAAATAGGGCTGTGGTGATGGTTGTGCAACTCTGTGACTATGCTAAAACCCACTTGAACTGTGTACACTTTAAATGGATAAACTTTACAGTGTGTGAAGTATATCTCAATAAGGATATACACACAATAAGCCCTTCATAAACCAGGGCTGTATTAACAGGCAGCATTTATACCAGGAATGGGAACAAATATAAAACAAATAAAAAAATATAAGCAAAGTCAACTGTATAATGGTTTAAATATAATCGGATCCTAATATAATACAGAATTTAGAATGATTCTGATCCATCTCAGGGGCTAATAGCATTAAAGAAAAGTCTTCCTCACAGCTCAGTCCCATAGAAAATGGAGCATAACTTCATGAACATCAGAATCTAAGATAGTTTAGCAAGAGATGCAAAAATACAGTAACAATAAATTTGACGTAACATTTATGGCATGTACTCTCCTTTAAACAGACCATGGAAGACGGTTTTAAATTTGTGTCAAGGTAGTTTTAATTATTTCAATCTAGCTTACATAGTGGTATCTATTAGGAATTAATTTTACTTAAATGTGTCTAAGGCAGTGATTTTGCAAGTGTAGATTCTAGACTAGCAGCAACAGCATTAACTGGGTAAACATACAAATTTTCAACCCCATTCCAGACCCACTGAATGAGAAAATCTGGGAGTAGGGTCCAGCAGTCTGTGATTTAACAAAACCCAGGTGGTTCTGCATGGAGGCTAGAATGAGGGAAAAGCACCCCAAAGGCTGCCTCACTTAATCAAGAGTAATGTCATAAGAATGACCCAGTATCCTTTTTTAATAGGACACGTTCACACCACCGAGCTTGATCACCAATCAGACCATTTTTTAAAATGATTTTCTTCCACTTAAAGAAGTCATTTCAAGTATAAATATAACCTGAAGTCAAGCTCAATTATATGCTGACCATGAATTATGAAAAGGGGGGGTGGGGAAAAAAAAGGGAGGTGTTGAGGGGGATGGAAATTAAGAGTACACGTATCATGATGAGCACTGAGAGAATTCTTGTATCATTATGTTGTGCACCTAAAACTGATATAGCACCGTATGTTATACTCCAATAAAATAAATAAACATAAAAATAAATAAAATAGATCTCTTCTAAATGAAAAAAATAAAGCAGGGTACACCACTGTATATCACAAAGTAATTTTTTCTTTACTCTGGATATGCTTCTGTTGCACTAAACATGGATATATTTAATGTATTTTTTTACAGTTTTTCTTAGCATGGTATCATTTATGTGAGGAACATTAAGTTTTGCTTTTTTGTCTTAAAAAAAGGGATCTTGTATCTGTTTGGTCTCAAATAAATTTAATCTGTTCTTTTGTATCCTTCAAAGAATGTAGTAAATGGTAGATCTAAAACATAAGAAAAAAATGTTTTAAATAAAATAAAAAGCAACAAGTAAGAATGCCTCTGAATCGCTTGCTTTCCTGATACATATAAGACACTTCAACATGAGTGTATTTACTTAATATATAGGATTTGTTCCCTTGATCCAAGATATTTCCAAAAGTCTTACCTCTAAAACCTTAAGAGGGGATTAAATCCTGAAGATTAGAGCCATGAAAACTAACTGAGCACATTCACATACTACCTCTGTAATTCTCCTGATGTTTACTGATAGCCTCACACGCTGCCATATCAGCGGCCTCCACACTTCCCTCCCGGACACTCTCCACAGGACTCCCTACCCTTTTTGGTCCTGAGTCTTAACCATAAGTTCCTTATGGACAATAATCATCCACATGAAGGTTTTGACTGGTAACTGGGCTACTTCACATCACGCCAGGAAAGCTGATGAAAGCCTTGCGTATTAGGCCTATGCTTTGTCCTTCGAGCATATCCTGAATCACCTTTTTGAATACCTTACTTATGTGATTTTAGAGGCCTGATGTGTATTTTTTATTTCAAACAGGGACATGCATGTGTTCAGGAAAACTTTTAGTTTCCTCATATTAGATTTGAACTTCAAAATAAAACATGGGGAAGCGCATGATAACCAAGTGCCACTGACAACCAAACTGTCTGCCTCACTCGGACACTTATATTGAAAACTGGTAGCCATCCTTGCTCAGAAAGGATTTAGGCCCATTTAAATTTACCTCCAAATTTTTTAAAGCACTGAATCTGTATAATCCTTTTTGACCTATAGTTTAAAAAAGAAGAAGAAGAAACAAAACGAAAACACAGGCCTTCTATCTCAGGGTCCTTCCTCCAAAAGGAGTATTTATAATAATGCACTCTTAGATGTTTCTTCCTCCTGCCTTTAATATTGACTGAATTTGGTGACAGAAATAGGCAATATTCTCTCATTTAGCATGGAAAAATTTTAAGGTCTAATTTTTAATTAAATATATATATATATTCATTCTCAGAATACTTTTTAAGAGTTTGTCCAATTTAATTTTGTATGGCTAAGACACAAGGGACATGCAACTATTTTACAAACTTAAGAACTCTAAGGTGTAATATCTTTTACTGAATATTCCAAAAACCATACTAAACATTTAGACAAAGCAGAGACTGAAAGCTTGCCTTTCCTATGCACTGCAGGTTAAGCACATGCTTGAAAGACAAACACTGTTAGTAAAGCTCTGTGCACTGGGGTTAACAGGACTTGTGAAACCACCATTACCCAACCCTTCTGCGTACAGACAGCATGCTTGGGCTGCAGAATGGGCCCTGATACCTTTAGTTCTTTAAGCCCTTGCATGTATCTCCCTTCTACATCCTGTATCTGGTCCTTAAGGTCATAGATATCCTGCAGGACATAGGAATGAACCATTGCGTAAAACCATGCATAAACATATCTTAAGTCTCAGAGATTCAGTTGAAAACATGAACTACTTTTGTATATTCCAGACTAAAAGCAAAGAAATCAAAGTACACAAGCATAACTGCCACTCCAAACCATGGAATAGGGCAAACAGGTCAGGGGGGATAGTGGGGCTGGAGAAGGTCTGGAGTAATCAATCTGAAGTGTTCACTATTTTCTTGGCATTAACATGTGTTGAAACAGCATTAGCAAAGGGGGGGTGTATATGGAAAAAAGCTATATAAATTTTAATATGCTTAACATATAATATTAAAAATTTTATAAATCATTCAAATAATTTTTAACATAATGCTTCACCTAGAACTAGTAAAACATGTAGTAAATTAATTATAAGCAGCAAATTTTACTGACTCATGCAAAAGTTTTAAAAACTGTAATAAATGGATATGAACAACGTTGTCTTTCAATGACTTGCTTACCAAGCACAATTAATTTGGGAGAAAGAAAGTAAAGGTAAGGAAGTTAAACACCAACATTTTAAACATTATGTCAAATGAGAGTCTAGGCTGAGGATGCCATTTAAATGATGAGAAAAGAGCATCTGCTCCAAATGTAACCATAATCCTTAAAGTAAAGCAGGTCAAATTTTAAATGGAAAATACAGTTTCCTTTATACCTGACCCTGCTACATACAATCTATTCAGACGCTTAATTTAGGGAGAAAATAACTGCCACGGTTATTTTCCCTGAGTACCATTCTGCAATACAGACAGGATCAATTCTCCAAGGCCAGTCACACACACTTTCTGTATTATACTTCCCCTGCCTTCTTCATTCCCTCCTTTGTAGGTCTGTCTGTCTTCTGCTCATTGATTCATTCAACAGACATATATTGAAGGGCTACGAGGAGCCGAGTATAAGGATACAAAGCTCTCACTTCCTTCAGGAAGTCATTCTCTTAAAGAAGCAATACAGGGAAACCGCAAGCACGAGCTAAGTTGTGAGGCTGGAGGGCCTTTCCCTCCCGTGTTCTGTCCCACTGAAGGCAAAAGTTTATCTTACTCAACTCTGCGCCCCCGGCACCTATGCTGGTACTCAGTAAGAGCTTGGTAAATACTGATACTCGCAAAGTCATGCCATGTCGGCCTGGGGCGGCTCTCCTTCTTGACCGCCACCGTCACTGCTGCAAACCTCTCCACCCTCTAACCACTGGCCCACTTTTACAGGCTGCCCACTTCATAAGCCGGACTCCTGCTCCTACCCGCTTACAATCTGACTCAGTACCCCAGTCCCCACCTCCTCCTGTGTCAGCAGCACTGAACCTCCACATTTGGCCCCCCTCCATCTGCACCCTAGGCATTCCTCTCGCCCACTCAGGCACTCTGCTCCTCAGTCACCCTCTCCTTCCTTTGCCTTCCTGTCCTCTCTCAAGTCAAGCAATGAAAATAATAATCAAGTCCACCTTTGAAAGAAAACAAAAACCTTCTCTTAGTCTCCTATCTCTCTCTGCTGTTGACCAATCAACTCCAGTATCCTCCAGTATTCTCTTCAGAGCAAATTTCTTGCATCTTCTTCCATCAGTTTTGACTTCACTATTGAACTGTGGGTATTGTTCCCCTTGCAGCCAGTGCTTCCTCCGATCTGGGGTCACTCTTTAAGAATGCAAATCAGATACTCTCACTCCCCTATTTAATATCCCACAGTAGCCAGGAGAAAACCAAATGCCTTCTAGGCTCCCATACATGATGGCTTTGTGGTCTGGCCCAGAACTACTTCCCCGGTCTTCCCCCTCACCCACCTCTCCTCCTCACTTCTCATCCTACCCTTAGGCAACTGTACTATACAGAGTACCTTCTGGTTCTCTGAAGTTCTGAGAAAAGCTTTGTCCTTCAACTTTGCCTGGTTCATGTGTATTCTTCCTTCATACCTTAGTCCAACGTAGCTGACACTTCTCTGAATTCCCTTAATAGCCCTACTCTGGCTGTCACCTATTATCACACGACCTGGTTTTACTGGTTTCTATCAGTTTGTCTTCCCTATGAAACAGTGAACTCCTGAAGTTCACAGTGTGTTTCACAGCCTAAATCTCTGGGGCCAAAGGCTCAATAAATGTTGAATGACTGAATGAATGAATGCATGCAATTTTTATTACTACCCTTCCCCCATTGCTCACAAATAGCAGGTTCAGCAAATAAACATTCAAATACATTTTGAAAGTCCTCATTTTTTAAATAAAAAGGTTAATAAGAATGGGGACTCAACCCAGGAGACTCAACTCAGGTATTTCTGTTATCCCAAATATTACTACACTTTTCATGAAAAATTGATAGATAACTATATTCAAGCAGCCAAATAATACATAATAGCTCAAAAGACCGACAATTCCTAGAGTCTGGTTCCTTGTATATCCACATATTTTCCATTTAAAATATGGCCAATTATTTCTGAAAGAATTACTTTACATACATTAACAAGTTTTTCTGGCATCTGTAAATTAGCAGAACTCATTCCAATACCATCAAATGTTCAGGAAAGAAAACAGAAAAAAGAATTAACTAACCTCCTTCCTTTCAGATCTGAGTCACATTCCTGAACTATCTTTAATAATTTTTTTTTAAGGAACTCATATTCCTTTTCTTTCTACTAAGTCACATTAAATGTTAAATAGTTCCAGTATACTATACTATAAAGAAGCCAAAAAACGGTTTTTAAAAAGCAAACCAAAGACTGCGGTTTACCCGCAATTCACTTAATGAGGTGTCTGGATCTACTAAGCTGCTGGTGTCTCCGCTCCCTCGTCTGGATGAGTTTCCACTCAGAGGGGTTGTTGCTGAGGCAGAATTCCGAGATGAAGGCTAGAGAAAGAGGAAGAGGACACATTTAAGTCTTGTTTCTTTCCAAATACGTTTGCTGTGGAAACTAAAACTGGGCCCAGGGTGCGGGTGTGGATGAGAAGATGGGGAGAGTGTAGACTGCTATGGGGAGAGGGTATCCAGAGAAGGGCCCGGGCATACTACGCATAACTTTGTTCACTCCAACACTTTATGGGAATCTAGAATTCATAATAACAAAGGAAATAGTTTGTGTGCAAGTTGTTTTCTAAGTTTATCTTTTCTACATCGTAAACAACTCTGGGGTGAGCACATCAGATTAATTTAAAACAGTTCAGGACTTATAACTGGTATGCTGATTAGCAGTCCTCCTACCGAGTTCCTAAAGATGCTCCTTCAGAATCTTTTCTTTTTCTAATATTTTGATAAAGTTGGAAACAAAATTTGCAGCTGAAGCAAATGGTGTATCACTCTGAATTTAGACTGCTATTCCCACAGTTAGTTTAAATGTGAGATTATGCTACTGGATTAATAAATGACACAGATCTATGCTGTCCGATACAGTAGCCATTAGCCACATGGGGCTACTGAGCATTTGACATATGGCTAGTCCAAATTGAGATTTTATTTTTAATTGTAAAATACACAACCAGATTTCAAAGGCTTTGTATGGAAAAAAAGAATGTAAAATATCTCATTAATAATTTTTCACATTGACTACATTGACATATTTGGGTTAAATAAAATACATTATTTAAATAAATTTTACCTGTTCTTTTTTTTAAAGATTTTATTTATTTATTTGACAGAGAGAGACATAGCGAGAGAGGGAACACAAGCAGGGGCAGTGGGAGAGAGGCAGAAGCAGGCTTCCTGCGGAGCATAGAGCCCGATGTGGGGCTTGATCCCAGGACACTGGGATCATGACCTGAGCCGAAGGCAGACGTTTAACGACTGAGCCACCCAAGTGCCCGTTTCTTTTTACTGTTTTAATGAGGCTACTAGAAAATTTAAACTTACATATATGTGGGTACACTTGTGGCTTGCACTGTATCTCTATCAGACAGAACTGGTATATCTTTTGGGGATATAGCATGAAATTAATCCTGATAATTTCCCAAAGGTGACTTTCTAAAAATACTCTAGAAGTTAGAGACTTTAACACAAAACAACTCCTAGAAAGGAGTTATTTTACCTCAAAAAAAAAAAAAAATTAACTATTAAGGGCGGGAAAAAAAAAACCCTCAGAGTTTGTCACCACCATTCCTAAAGACACTTCATTTTCAGCGTTTAATGGCTTCTTCTCAGGATCAAATTCTAGGGAATGAAAATCAAAAGAGCAGCCAAAAGCTTAAGAAGTGACATTCAAGGAAATAAAATGCAGTGTCTTTTCTCTTCCCAGTGCTTCACATGATTCAACCTCAGAGGAATTTGGGGGGTCAAGGACAGGAAATAGATGAAGAAAGGAAGAGTAGCTCCACCAGTTCAAATGTAGTAAAATAATGAAATAGCAGTAGAAATTAAGTTTAATTGACCTTGAGAATCTAATTCCCATAGGAATTTATGTACTCACCCTTGTGTAATTTTCAGCATACTGTTTGTCAGATTTTTCATCCAACTAGAAAAGAACAGAGATAAAAATCAGGAGAGATGCTTAGCATGCTGGGGGTTTTTTTAGAGGAAAAAAAGAAGTGACCTCATTTGAGTTCTCCAAGTTCAACTGATGTTTGGAACCTAAAAGTAAACATATTGAAACTGAAATAAAAGTTGAGACACATAAGACAAAATGTCAACAACTTCAATTCTTACCCTAAGGATGACATGCAGTAAGCAAGCTGTCCTTATGCATGTTTAGAACCTGTAGATTTTCCTTTTCATGGTATTTGAAACACGTTAAAGAAAAATATATGTAAACTTGAGCTTTGGCAATGCAAATGTTAACACACACACACAAAAAAAACTTGTACACATCAAAAGAAAAAGACTGATAAAACCAAAAGCCAAAAAACTTTATTATCTAAACATTATTAGAACACGGGACACATAGATAAGACCAGTATACTTAGCCAAAAAAAGTTCAAATTCAATTAAAGCAAGTTAAATATATCATCAAAAAAGATTTCCCCCACAGCTCTTAAGGATTCAGTTCTTTGGCTTTTTTGTTTTTTTTTTTGCTTTTTTAAGCAATACATGTACATACATCAAAAATAAAATTTAAAAAAAATCAACCAGCACAAAAGGGTATGTGAAGTAAGCCTCTCTCCCTACTATACCACACCCAAACCTTCCAATTCTCCATCCAAGGGCAACCGGCCCCCGTGTCTTTAACAAATTCTAAAGTAATGTCCCAAATACATTCTATATCTTCTTTTTCTCCTTACCAAGTTTCAGAGATTACAGAAACTACCTCATTTTTCTTCATGGCATTGATCACTCCCTAATCCCATGATATTTATTCGTTTATTTATTGTTTGATCTCTTTCTCTTTAATGTATGTTCTATGTCTCTATGTTCATTTCTGTATTCCTAACATCAAAAACAGCACCTGGCATATAGAAGGACTCAAAATTTGTTGGGCAAATGAGTAAATGAATCATACCCCATCTGTACTTACAGACTTACTTCATTTACTTTAACAACAACATAGTGTCCTATCATCTGGGTACGCATAACTGAGTTCTCCTATCTTCTGTGGATAGGATTAGTGTTTCTTTCATAAAGAGAGGTACCTCATAGGTCTAATCCCAAACCCTGACCTTACAGCTGAGGAAAGAGAAATTCAGAGGCAAAAGATTTTCCTGAAAGCTGAACTACTACTAATCAGGGCTGAGTCCAGATCTCAGTTTTGCAAATCTTTAACCCTGTGTTCATATAATTTACCTGGATATACTGTCCCAATTACCATTAGGGAGAAAAAGTTACAGAGAGATTTAACTAAATGAAAATATACCCAGACTCCAACACCTAGACCAACTCTCCCAGCCCAATCTAGAAAAAAGATTTGAAAACTTTCCTCAGTTAATTATTAAAACACAAAATACCATTATTTCTGGCTCTATTCAGATCACTTCACTCTAACTTCCTCATAATTGAAAGTTTTCCTGTTCTTTTTCATTGCCCACATTTATCATGTTCAATTTTTCCTCAGTGTTTATATAACAAACACTGTTTATAATAAAAGGTGTTTACTTTATTAGAAGTACTATATAAAGTACTTAAAGTAATATAAATACTATCTCAGACTTTGATCTCTTTTTGCTACTTTTTAATATAATACTCTTTTTTTAAAGATTTTATTTATTTATTTGACGGAGAGACCCTATTATAATACTCTTAAAAAGGAATTAATTTTAGTTAACTTTAATTTTTTCTAAATCGCATATAAAATGTTCGAAAACAAACAATTACAGTAGTTAACAATTATTGTCGCAAAAAGGAATAACCTTCCATCACATTTATACTAGTAAAACACAGTGCCTGATACTTAGAGTGTTATTCTTCAGAATCAAAGAAATACTGTATCTGAATAAAACTGCCGTATTTTCCTCAGAGTATCTCCCAACTCTCTTCTACTAATGAGTTAAAGACAAAAACAAGCAACACTCAGAAACACTCTTCTAGGTCTATTTAAAATCCTGGCTCATATTCCCCTCCCACAAAAATGACCCCCAAGTCTATCCATTTTTTTTAACAGTCAACTTGGAATGATCTTACATTTCAGAGGCTGCATCATTGAACTAGTCCATCGCAATGTTGATTCTATTGCTTTCACTGTCTTCTGACAGATCCCAACTGTCGCAACCCAAACTGATCATGCGCCAAACCTCATGGATTGTTAAGGCAGCAAAAAATGCCAAGAGCAGCCACGCCGCAGTCCAGTCATTTGGGCTGCAGTGACTTGGCCAGAGACTCCAGTTCTCACTTCTCAGATTGTGCTATATTATGTGCTGTCTTCCACTTAGACAAAACACTACTTGATACCTGGTGTTCTAAAAGCCCCAGTGCTCTCTCTAGCAGCCAGGAGCTCTACACAACTGCTCTGCAATGACACACTAATGTTCATAATTATGACCCAGAGTCTGCCGGATCCTGAAAAGGCTTTTAAGTGGAATAAAATTTAATCATGTTTAATATATTAAGGTATAAAATAGGGAAAGGTTGGTAAAAGGATACAAGCTTTCAGCTGTAAGATGAATTAAGAGGATCTTATAAGATTAGTAAGTGAGAAATCAGAAAACAAAGGCTGTATATACTTTATGGTCACAATTCTGTAAAACATGCAAATTAAACCAAGATAGAAAAAAATACTAAAAGTAAATCGAGTTGCTAAAAAAGAAAGTCGCTAATAAAAAAGTAGATTAAAGAAAAAAAACCAAAACAAAAAAACACTAAGCAAAGCTTCCCCCCTTCTCCCAAATATGGCCCTCAGGACTTAGTCATTAATGTTAACTGTACCTTACTATTCTCAAAAAGTTTCAAGTAAATATCATGGCACTGTACCCTTAAATAATTAAATAGGTAAT
The DNA here is from genome assembly GCF_054177405.1 of Leptonychotes weddellii. NCBI lineage: Eukaryota > Metazoa > Chordata > Mammalia > Carnivora > Phocidae > Leptonychotes > Leptonychotes weddellii. The sequence continues at coordinate 56,142,674 of NC_138369.1, forward strand.
TTTCCAATCATGAAAAGGGTTTCTTTGATAGCTGGAACTTGGAAGTCAGCTAACAAGCTTGTAATATTTCATATTCGTATTAATGTGAAAAGAAGAGCAAGGGCATCTGGGTGGCTCACTCGGTTAAGAGTTGGACTCTTAATTCCAGCTCAGGTCATGATCTCAGGGTCCTGAGATAGAGCCCCATATCCAGCTCCCTGCTTAGTGGGGAGTCTGCTGGAGATTGCGTCTCCCCTCTGCCCCCTCCCCCGCTACTCTGTCCCCCCTGTGAGTATACATGCCCGTGCCTGCATACTCTTTAACAAACAACTCTTAAAAAAAGAACACATGGTAGCAGACTTTATATTCCAATTTGAATGCTTTAAAGTTCAAAAGTAGTATTTTCTTAAAGAATTTCAAGTTATCAACTAGTAAACAAAATCTTAAATAAATATAATCTTTCCCACATTTCAGTGATAAATGCCTTTGCCTTATTTATGTCTGGGACATCTGAAAATGCTTTGCTCTTGACATTAGAAATTATGGATTGTTTCTCTTTAAATCTAAACTCCTTGAATATTTGTTGAAATTAGTACATGTGAGAAATATTTCTTAGAATACATATCTTGTCAAATCCTTGAAACTCTTTATTTCTTCTTAAAAGAAAGATGTTTATTTATTCTCTGGATAAAAAGCCCTTTGAACTTCATTTCAGCATATGGTTACTTAGTTTGACAGATAATTTTACCTTACTAAAATGGTAAAATACAATTGAAACTTTTGAATAGAAATAGAGAATTCTAGTTGTAAATACATTTCGATACTGTCATTTAAAAGAGTTGTTTAGAGGGGCACCTCGGTGGCTCAGCTGATTAAGCATCTGACTCTTGATTTCAGCTCAGGTCATGATCTCAGGATCGTGAGATCAAGCCCCAGGTCAGGCTCTATGCTGAGTGTTGAGCCTGCTTAAAATTCTCTCTCCCTCTCCCTTTACCCCTTCCACCTCCCCTTGTGTGCACTCTCTCTCTCAAAAGAAAAAATAAAAAAGATTTTTTAAAAGAGTTGTTTAGAAATAAAGACTTACATCTTGTTCTAATTATATTTTTTTCTTAAAAGGACATCAGAGATTTGAGGGCACCTGGGTGGCTCAGTAGGTTAAGCATCTGCCTTCAGCTCAGGTTATGATCCCAGCGTCCTGGGATAGAGCCCCGCATAGGGCTCCCTGCTCAGCGGGGAGCCTGCTTCTCCCTCTCCCTCTACCACTCCCCCCTGCTTGTGGTCTCTTTCTCTCTCTCTCTCTCACTCTCATGCTCTCTATCTCTCTCAAATAAATAAAGTCTTAAAAAATATATTAAAAAAAGGTAACAGAGATTTGATGTAATTGAGCTATGCATATCTGAGGTATATCATGCAGCACCCATTCCTGTCAACTGTATCAGTAAATCTAATGTAATATATATGATCAGAAGATAAAGGTATTCATAATTAGGCATTTGAATAAACTTATTTTTTAAGTTATAAAACTACAGTCAAAGTATTTATAGTGTTGTTTAATGTAGTTATTGGAGTCTAATCCTTTAACTTCTAATTTTATATATGGATGATAATATGCATCAAAAATTCTGTTTAATGGAGAAAAAAAAAACAACCAGAAAACTAATGACTGATTCCCTAACCACAGAAGGGAAGGGAGCAATTAATTTTAATAATCTCCTAAAGCAAAAATGGCTGAGGATTCCATTCAGAAATGGTCTGATTATTAACAATCAGTAAAATGAAAGCACATTTACATCCTTTTCCCCAGCCTGACTGATGGGACAAAGGAACAATGCAGAAGAAAAGACCAGAGGCTTGAGCAATCATAAATATCCATATAGTGAGTCTTGCCAAATCAGGGCCTGGCACCCTTTTTCAGCACACCTAGCTCAGAAGTTATAAATGGAGCAGAATGTACACATTTATCTGATCCACAATGCGGAAGCCTGAAAGTGACTTTTAAAATTTTGAATTCATTGTCAGCATTTTAAAATCAGGCTATTTCACCAAAAAATGCAGGTTTCCTAGCTTATATCAAAAAGTGGAGTGTGTGGGGAGGATCTTACCAATGTCAAGTCCACTTTTCATTTGTCTACAATGAGCTGTATAGTTACCCTTTAAAAGAAATAATATTAGAGAAAATTTTTGCTCTAGAGAGGGGAACAGCAAATTTTTAGGCTTTGCCAAAAGGCAAATTAAGGATATCATATGGGTACTTAGATAATCATGAAAAAAATACATAAAAACCATTAGCTTACAGGCTATAAAATAAGGGGTTGCTGGCCATATTTGCTAACCACTGCTCTAGAGAATCTTTTGTTTATGTTATAAGGTGTACAGCATGATGATTTGATATAATAACGTATACATATCAAATCATCACGTTATACACCTTAAATATGTATAATTTTTATTTAAAAATATGTAAATAAACCAAAATAATTACCTGGGTAAAGAAAAGAGTTATATTAAATTAGTAGAAGCAGGGAGTTTTTTTTTTTAAACTATCAAGCTTTTCACTTCTGTGTAGTTACTAAAATAAATTGCCAAGAAATATACATAAGGAGGACATAACCACCATCACAAATTAAAGGCTAACAGAATTCAAAGTTTTTAAGAAAAAAAGGTGTATACAATAAATTAAATTGTTTATATCTACAAAAAAAAAGAATATGTTGCTAAGCAAACCAATAAAATGAGCAATATTTCAGGGGAAAGACTCGGGAGCCAATCTTCCAACTGTGCGTGCAGAGATTCCTTGATCTGACAGAGGGCAAGACAGGGTTGCTATATACAGCCAGGTTTGAGATCCAACAATCTGGAATACTTAAAGACCACACTTAAAATTATTTTCTAGGATTAAAGTCATTCAAAAGTAGCTATTTAAATACAACGAGCAATGTGCTAAATATAAATAATAATCTCTTCATTCAAAAACTAACTTTTTGGTTAGGAAACACTGCCTCTCACCTGCTTCAAAGTGCTTGAAAATCAGACAGCATTGGTCTATGGGCAAAACAAAACTAATCCCAGCAAGGGACAGGAGGTGTCAAAGAGAAAAAGAGGCTATTAGATCAGGCAGGGAGGTATATGCTGGTTGGAGTTCCTTCATTAAGACAAATGCCTCAAGGCATCAAGGACAATCTTTCCTAAATTCAGTTCCCAATGATGTGAAAGCAATGGACAGGCATTTCTTCAAAATAATGCCATAGTCCAAATGTTTAAAATCTATTTAGATTCGTCCCAGTTACCATAAATTAGTTACACTTTACTAAGTAATATCTCCTATTGTTCAGGGGCGCCTGGGTGGCTCAGTCGTTAAGCGTCTGCCTTCAGCTCAGGTCATGATCCCAGGGTCCTGGGATCAAGCCCCGCATCGGGCTCCTTGCTCCACGGGAAGCCTGCTTCTCCCTCTCCCGCTCCCCCTGCTTGTGTTCCCTCTCTCGCTGTGTCTCTCTCTGTCAAATAAATGAAATCTTTAAAAAAAAAAAAAAAAATCTATTGTTCAACCTTCAAAGTCTGTCTAGTACTTTATATATTCACCAAAATAAAAAGGGAAGAAAAATTTTAAGACTCAGCAGGGATATCTAAATATGGGCTAGGTATTAGAGGTTTTAAGGAATTATTTTTAATTTTATTAGGTATGATAATGGTAGAGTAAATATGAAAAAGAAATTCTCAATTAGAGATGCATACTAAACTACTGGGAAATGACATGGATTTGCTTTAAAATAATTCAGGAAAAAAAAAGGGGAAAGAGATGAAGCAAAATTGGCAAAACACTGGTAATTTTTGGAGCTGCTGACGGGTTCTACAGGTGAAATTTTTCACAGAAAAGTTTTTTTAAAAAATCAAAGCATATCAGTATATACATTCCAAAACAAAACAAATAACTGTACTTTATGTTACTCTATCCCAATAAAAATTAAAGCAGTAAATTAAGCTCCTAACTTTCAAATAGCTAATGTATTAGCCGTTAGTCACAAGCCTGAGACACCAAAACCACCCCCATGCAATACACTCACGCTGGTCAAATCGGGGATACTGACGTCATCCACTTCTGAGACTACACTCCCCCTACGATTGGAGCGACTAAAATAATCAGCGGTAGAAACCTTTCAATCAGAAAAAAATGAAATGCTTTAAAGGTTAAGAAAAGAGAGAGGAGAAGGATAAGAACATTGTCAAATGAGGAAAACAAATATTGTTTTGGTGCTTGATAAAGTATCACGCAATGAGGAAACCGCTGCAATTAACCTACTCAAAAAAGTAGAAAAGAAACATAAAAGGGTTTCTAAAGGAAATCACAGCTCCCTAGAACAAGCTTTTATGCACCTTAACTCGAGTTGTATACCACAGAGATCATTTACTGCCGAGGGCCAGCAAAGGCTCCCGTGTTTAGCACATGCATCATCCTCACTAGGATACTATTTACCTCAAGCCTCTACCATATTTCAAAAACTTATAGTTCATTACAGCTATCAACTCTGTTAAGCACATATATGCTCAATGCAGCATTCTTTGCAGGGTATTTATTGCACTATTTGCTCAATTTCTACACTTCCCTCTTTTTCATACTCCTCAAGACCAGGAACTGTGAGACAAAATAATGAAAGAACTACACTGGCCCCTTTCTGGTTCCCCAAACTCAGTCTTTTCCCACCTGAGACTTTGTCATTGGCCTATAAAGCTCTTCTCCCGCTCTTCAGGCAGCTGGCTCCTCCCATTTCAAGTCGCAGCTCAAAGGTCACTTCCCTGGGGGAAGCCTTCTCTGACCACCCCCTCCAAAGGGATGCACACTCGCACATGCATCCCTCAGTGTTCCCTGTCCCATCACCTGCTGTTCTCTTCACAATCCCTGGGGTTACTTCTCTTTTCTTCTTTTGTTTACTTGTTTATTTTCTATTTCTTTCACTAGGATATAAGCTCCACGAAATCAGAAATCTGGTCTAGCTTACCACATTATTCCCAGCACTTAATACAATGCCTCACATATAATAGGTACTCCATAAACATCTGTTGAATTAGTAAGTAGGGAGTATTTTTTACCTCACTTATCAGCTTTTCTTACCTCAGCTCTGTCTGATTACCTTGCTTAAAAACTCTTCCATTCCAGGAAGTGAATTTGGAAATCCATCCACAGAGACAAAGAAGGCTTACAAGTGTGAAGTTTTGCTAAGGGCTAATGCAGTCAAGCAACAATATTTTTATTCATAGTAATAATAATACAACTTAGATTTACATATACCTAATATTTTACTGGTTCCTACTGTCTCAAGAACTTTGTAACTCTTCTCCATAAGTAATTCATTTGCATATATTAAGCCTACCTACAAAGACAGTCATTAACATTCCCGTTACAAATAAATTGCCATTAACACAACTAACAGGTTGTAGAAGTGGCTCAAACCCAGGCATCATTAAAGTCCCTTCCTGCCCTTTCTACTCCATCACTTTCCAAGGTGCTTTCAGGTGTCCTGGCTTGTGTTTTCTCCTTCAGCTGTATGAGCATTAACTGGTTCGCCAATGGACCACAATTGCCTTAAACAGATCACTGCATTTTTGGCAACAAATCTCACAAACACTTGGTGTTTCCCTTTTCTATGAAAGCTTCAGGTTTACAATCTTTCACAAAACATGGCTCTTTTGTAGCTCTAAGCTGACATATCATGCTTACCAATGTAATTTTCAAATCAATTCTTAAATATAGCAAAAATGTCATCAGCTCTCTGAAAAACTTCCAGCATCATCAAAAGAATAATCTGAAATTACACCAATCTGTATTTTGACCTAGCTATTTGTTGTCTCTACAATTATTATGCTGGCTGAATTTTTAACCAGAATTTCTAAATTTTGCCACCTACGACTATTAAGAAGTTCACAGGTCTTAAAAGATGTATAAACTATAAACAATACATCTTAAATACACAGCGAAGAAAGCAACTGATGGCAACATGATTTGTAATCCATAGTTAACGAGTTTTATGCAAAGTGGAGCATTCATTTTGCTGGAGAAACTTTTGTTACTGGTGAACTGTGCACATAAATGCATGTACATAAAACAGCAACAAAGAATAAAAAGTGAAAATCTTTCAAATACACAAAGACCTGTGCATAAGAGGTGTAAAGAGGCAAGTTACTGAGGAAAGCTTCCATAGCCCACAGAGAACACATATTCACAGGAACACATTTTTGAAGGCAAATTATTCATATAAACTAAATTTGAGGAAAATGCTCATTTTTGTCAAATGTAAATTTCATTTTCCAGGAGATTTCATGGGATCACATATAGGGGGGCAATTTAAAAACTTATTGTATGAGTTTGCATGCAAACCACGCTCACCACACTGTCCCTTCGCCCACGACTGGCGCGACCAGAAGATGCAATGCTTGCAGTGTCATCATTGGTAAACTACAGATATTAAAAGCAGATAATGAAAAACATGTGATTTCACTATAGGTCCTACCTGGCTGCAAGCACATTAGGTAAGGTTTGGGGAAGCATGCAATTACTCTACAGGAGCATATAATTGGCACCACCTATTGCGCACCATCAAACAGAAAAGTGGCTTCAAAGTATAATAAAGTATCATTAAAAACCAAACGATATTTCTAAAAAGCACAATGAATAAAATACTACTTTCTCTTTTATTTAAGTTGTAGAAAAAAAGAGGACAGGAGTGGAGGGCTAGGGCATAAATAGACCAACCAACACCAGCTAGGGATTTCATGCTTTTTTTTTTTTTTAATGAGAGAGAGAGAGAGCATGAGATGGGGGAGGGTCAGAGGGAGAAGCAGACTCCCCGCCAAGCAGGGAGCCCGATCCCGGGACTCCAGGATCATGACCCGAGCCGAAGGCAGTTGCCTAACCAACTGAGCCACCCAGACGCCCGGATTTCATGCTTTTTAAACCACTAGGCCCTTTGGAGCCCATCAGGGGGTCAACAAGTATACTTAATGCTTAAGTTCGGGAGAGAAAAAAAATCTAAGAATATCTTCAGGTGAAATAAGTCAAAGACAGAATTTCCTACCAGCAAGGACACTGAAATGATGATTCTTATTTTCCTTTATTCATTCCTATGCAATGCGTGGAGATATTTCTAACGTCACCCTACAGTTTTCTTCCTGTTCCACGAGCAGCAGAAGACTCATCTTCCGTGTGTATAAGTTACCTCTATTCTGACATCACTGAGGAACCATTCTGGCATCACCGAGATAATAACTCTGAACCCAACTTGCAAATGAAATAACATGCAGCCAGCACACAAGGACAAGGTTCTACACTTGATTGAAAATGTATTACCATAATTTTGTTTGCAAGGGGCCATCATACTGGTACATTAAAAATGCTATCGGGTCCCAGAATTGCCAAGTGGAATTTTATTACGGAGTGAGGTAAAAGTAAACTTCCTACTTAAATCAAAAAGCCTTTATCTCCTTAAACATTCCTGTGTACATTTTTGTTAAGCACAGGAGTGGAATTCTTGAGAAGTGCCCCTTGGAAATGGCAGGAGAACAGAGCCCAACATGAATATAAAATAAAATCTATATAGCTCACCTATTCCACTCCACAGAGCAATCTGTACTGACCATTAAGAAACTGCTTTAGTAATTTCTCCTACTTTGACACTGTCAAGAATAACAAAGTAGTTCCTAAAGTCATCATTTGCCATTGGAAATGTAAATTAGTTTAGTCTTTTTTGGTGGGCAATACGGCAATATGCATCATAATTTAAACGTATATACTCTTTGACCCCCATCATTTAATGATTAGCAATCTACCTTACATGAGATCTACTCATAAGTACACAAAAATACAACTGTATACAACAGTCCATTATGCAAGTGTTTGCTGTAGCAAAAATACAGCAACCTAAATGTCCATCGATAGGGAGTGGGAAATACAAGCTTCCAGTTATTTAATGATTGACAAGGATAAAAGCTACAGCATAGAGAATATAGTCAATGGTATTGTAATCATGCTGTGTGGTGACAGATGCGAGCTACACTTGTGGCGAGCACAGCATAATATACAGAGTTGTCACATCACTATGTTATACACCTGAAACTAATGTAACCTTGTGTGTCAACTACAGTTTAAAAACAAAAAACAAAAACAATACCTATGAAAAGAAATCCTCAAAAAGAAATGTACAACCCATGCACTAGTGGGATAATATACCACCATTAAAAAGAATGTGCTGACATAAAACTATCTCCAAAACGCACTCAGTAGAAAAGGGAACATAAGGAAAGTGTCAGGGGACTTTTACTTTGGACTTTCCTTAAGCTAATACTACTTTTATAACTTAAAAAAAAAAAAAGTTTTAATATTCCAGAAAGATTAGGTGATTAGAATTATCCCAGTTTTGTCTTTTATGTAAACAATTTTTAAAAGCTGACTTGTTTTATTACTTCTCCTTTCACTCCATTGATTGAAGTGCTGGCAAGCAAGTGAAATGGCTCAATGCAGAAAGCAGAAACAGAAAAGAGAAACATAGGATAATCAACCCATATAGTGAATTATCACCACTGAAAAGATAAGAACTTCACATAAACGACAATACAAATTTTTTAAAACTTCTAATGGCACTGGTTCCAGACTCATTTCAGAAATTGTGTGCTAAGTCACATTCACACAGAAACCACCAATTAGGACAAATTAGTATACCTGAGTTTGTGTACTGAAGGAAAATGACAATCCATGCACAAAAGAGTGAAACACGCATCCTCAATATTCCGAATTGTGAGTACAGATTAAGGAAACAACTGAAAGTATCTATAAAGCATGCAAAGAGACCAGACAGCTCACCACAGGACAGCTTCGGGCCGAACTTGTTCTTGATGAGTAATAACTGTATTCAGATGGCTATAAAGTTTCCAAGAAGAAAGGTTTTACAATAATGGCCACCTCCTTTGCCTGCTGGGGGAATACATTCGTGACCCTGGACCTAAGTGGCCGCTGGCTCCCGGGGTGAAGGTGACTGTTCTCCCAGGTCTGGAACTCTACCTTTCTCCCAACCCCCTAGATCCAGCAGCCCTCAGCTGGAGGGTGAGGAGGGGAAGGGGATGCCCTGAGGAGCACTGCTCCCATCCTCTTCCTCAGGGACTAATGAGCAGGAAAAGAGGTTTCTCCACTTATATTCCCTTCATACTGTGAGCCATGATTTCCAGCAGGCAGTTCCTCACAATTTGGGTGAGAGTCACCGTTGGCTAGCTTATGGGTCACAGCTTACAGAGCAACTGCAGGTCAGATTAAATGACTTTTTCTTTGTAAGTAAACTATACCCACCTACACACCTCCCTCCTCACCACCTCCCCCTGGTTGGACTTACAGTTCGAGACCCATAAGGGTTATATAATCCACCATGATACAATGACACCTAAAGAACAGAGGAAATACCACTCATCTATTTATTCAGGTATCAAAGTTGTTTTGAAAATGTCACAATTTCTTCGAAGTACTCAGTTCCAAAAAAGTGTTGTAGTGTAGTGTGTCAGGTGAGAACATTCACTGATACGCGTAAAGTCCTACATCAGTCCCAAAACTTCAAACTCACACTTCCTTTAAAAAGCACCATTACAGTATTTCTTTTCACCATCATGTTATGAAACTAGGAGAAGGAACATTTATGAATTTATTCTCTCTAAAGAGGGGACTGAGCAGAAAAGCAAAGTGAGGGACATAAAGCATTTTGCCCACTGGCACAATAAAATGAACCTACAAAGCCTCCAGTTGCCAGTCTACGAGAACAGGCCACAGCACAACAAAGCAACAGCCTGAAAGCAGCCAGCTCACAACTTGCACATTACACAGAACTATGGCGCACGTTACACAGATAATGGCTTTTGCTTCCTAGTCAGCTTGCTTTATTAGAGCCTAGTATTAACACGGCCAAGGTCACAGCTGTCCCAAAGGAAATATGACATCTGTGCATGGGCAACCATCTCACAAAAGTATACAAGTGTAGTGGGGCCCATGCAAGGTTGTCTTCTCTACAGGAAACCAACCGTAAGCAAGGGCCTACCAACAGCCAGCACTATCTGGAAAATAGGGCTGGTTTGTTTTTGTTTTTTTTCTTACTACCCTAAAGTTTTGCATTTTAAGCATTGGCAGCACATTCTGCAGTGTACATAGCATCAAAGCCACGTGTCCTTGACTGTTTTGGAGGAAAGCTGTCAAGCCAGGGTCAGCACCATGACAGTGGCTCCACCAGGAGTACACACGTCGGAAGAGAAAAATACAAACCAGGCTGGTACTTCTCAGCAGACCAGAATTTGCAGTAGAGGAGGCCTATGAAAAAAGCACATGATTTAACCCAAAGAAAAGCAACTGGTAGCTCTGAAGGCAAGACACTTCTCAGAAAGTACTAACCCTGGTACTCTTTGAGGTCGCCAGAGGGTCACTACACAGGGAAGAAGACTGTTAAGAAACAAAAACAAAACAGAACAAGATAATTCAGCAAAAGGAGACTTGGTCTCTCCATCACGAGAGCAGAAGCTGTGTTTATTCTACACTCCATAATTGATTAGCAATTCCTGAATGCTTAAGGGAGTTAAGTAACACATAAGGTGAGGAAAACTTAGCCATTAGAAATCTTTTTGAATACCCATTTTAAGGGATAAGAGAAACACCTGGAATAGTTTTCTATAAATGTGCTTAAGTCTTACTGGGCTTTCAATAGTAATGTTAGGAGATGGGGTGGCAACCTAAGAAAACACTCAAGAAAAGAGGGCCACGGCACAGGGAGTGTGGAGGACAGTGGCCACACCCGGGTCACCAGCAGCTCCTGGGACACTTTCTGAGCTCTCACAGCAGACTCTTGATGAGCTTAGCCTGACTGCTGAGGAACCAGGTAAATGAGCTCCAAGTTACACTACAAATACACAAGCCATGGACAAAGTATCTTAGTTTAATCAGAAAAAATGTACTGGTCACAACAAATTCAAGTCACTAACAAGGCACAGCATTTTTAAAAATGGAATTAAATCTTTCCTCTTCTGATGTCATCTGAAAATAATTTTCAACTCTTTTTTCCAAGCCCATCAGACAGGGAAAATAAGAATATCTAAGTTGCGTGTGCAGGTTTTGACAACTGAATTATTTTCTATGTACTATGTGCCACATATTTGTTTTAAATGTATGATGTGCCAAATGTCTTGAAAAAACAAGGATTCTAACATTAAACAAATATTCTTTTCATCCCAATTACAGTTTAAATTTTTACATGTAAGCTTTTATTAAAAGGCCAACTACCATGATGTGTAGTGATGCCTACAACTTATTCTGAAATACATCCCCCCAAAAAAGATGGATCGATGGATGGATAGATGGATAGACATTAATATGATAAAGGAAATATAGTAAAATATTAATTGTAGAATCTAAGTAGTAGGCACGTGGGTGGTTAATATACAATTCTTTGAACATTTTTGTATGTTAAGTATTTTTCATTTTAAAAAACTGGGGAAAATGGTACTCATTTATAAATGTGGTGGTTCAATAGTTCACATCAGCTAAAGATACACAGACTCTATGAATTCAGTTACCACAAACCAGTGTACACACAGCCACTCACAGATTAGTTCTAACTAGTCAAAATGCAAAACCAGGGGTTAGAAGTGTGTTAAAGTTGGATAAAACAAACAAAGCCAAAAAGCTTGAGACAAACCCGAGTGTAGTAGGCAGAGGTGGGTTTGCTATGTCTAAGACTGCTATAGTTTCTCTGGTCAAAGTAGAGGCCACTCTGCAAAAAGTAAAATTAAACACATTTTTCTTAGGTTAAACATTGTTGACAATACACAAAGGCAAACTCTAATATTGCCAAACCCTCTCTCCTCCAAAACAATGACTTTAAAGCACTGAATTGCATTAAGTAAAAGTCAAAATAATAATTATCTCAGGTCTCCAAAAAAGACTAATATTAAAGGTTAACTGTATTCAAACCAAGTCATTACTAATTTTTTTTATTTTAAAAACATGAGCATAAAGCCTCAGTCAAAATGGAATGGAAATAATAAGTGATTTATTCTCATGTCATACTTAGTAACATCCTTGAAAAATCCAAGACAACTGAGTAATTACCACTTTTATAATCCACTTGGCAATGCCAGAGAAAACAGTAAAGTCTTTTTCTTCAAACTTCTCCTAGTCCCATTATTTGTCAAAATATTGAATTAAGTTACCAAAGACACAGTGCAAGTGTGTACTAAACAGGTTTGGCCTAAAACATCTATGGCAGGTTCATCTTCAATACACCGCACAAACAGGCCATTATACAGATTGTGGTTACCTGGCAAAGAGGCCATCATCTATAAAACTCCCTTTCTAACTTATCCAGCCATCTTTTTCACTCAGAGTTAAGGAAATGTAAGCAATCCCTGACTGATGGCCTCCTCCTGCACTGCTGACACTGCAATCGGGGGGGGGGGGGGAATCCGTGTGCCCACTAACCCCTGCCACTCCTGGCCTGGCCTCCCCACACCACCCCCTCAACAAGGCACCAGGACTAACCTCTCCTCAGAGCTCCCAAGGCTTCACCCTCCAGGGCTTCTCACTAATGTCCTCTCCATTATATTCCCTTCTACCAGCCAAAGCCTACTGATCCTCTCTCACCCTACCAAAGGTCAGAGCCCCTTCCACAGGAACCCAGTTAACAGGCAGCTTGGGAGTGATTCTCCCGCCAGTACTGTGGCAGCCTAACAGAAAGAGTATTTCAGTATTCTCTATCACCATCAATAATCTATTAAAAACTCTAACATTGGGCGCCTGGGTGTTTCAGATGGTTAAGCGTCTGCCTTCAGCTCAGGTCGTGATCCCAGGATCCTGTCTGCCTTCAGCTCAGGTTATGATCCCAGAGTCCTGGGATGGAGCCCCACATTGGGCTCCTGGCTCAGCAGGAAGCCTGCCTCTCCCCCTGCTCATGTTCTCTCTCTCTGTATCTCTGTGTCTCAAATGAATAAATAAAATCTTAAAAAAAAAAAAAAGGCTCTAACAAATTCAATTTATATTCCTGACATTATACATAATACATTGTTTTCTGGGGACACCTGGGTGGCTCAGTTGGTTAAACGTCTGCCTTCGGCTCAGGGCACGATCCCAGGGTCCTGGGATCGAGTCCCGCATCAGGCTCCCTGCTCCGCAGGGACTCTGCTTCTCCCTCTGCCCCTCCCCCTGCTCGTGCTATCTCTCTCCCTCTCTCTCTCTCAAAAATAAATAAAAAATCTTGGGGCGCTTGGGTGGCTCAGTCATTGGGTGTCTGTCTTCGGCTTGGGTCATGGTCCCAGGGTCCCGGGATCGAGCCTCATATTAGGCTCCCTGCTCAGCGGGGAGCCTGCTTCTCCCTCTCCCACTCCCCCTGCTTGTGTTCCTGCTCTTGCTATCTCTCTCTGTCAAAATAAATAAATAAAATCTTTAATAAATAAATAAATAATCTCACTAAACTTATTCTTGAAGTATATTCCAAAGGACAGTTCATAAATGAAAGTAGGTGATTAATGAATTTCTTGTATTAACTTGATATTAAATCCTGTAAGTGAAAACAAAATTACTTTTAAATAAGATTCTGATAAATCATGTTTCAGTATGTTATCAAATTTCAATAATACCTAAGGCACACACCAAAGCAGTCATAATTCTTAAGTTCCCTAAAAGTAATCAGTGAATTTTATAGCAGCACAAGACAGTGGGACATGAGACAGAACACAACTAACCAGTGGGTCTTTATGAGAACCAGAAGACCTCTTCTTCATTCCATAAGAATGACTGTAAGAATGATTCTGGAAGTAAACATCTGAAGTTAACTTTCATGATCACATAGTGAAGTTTAAAAAATAACTTAATAAACTTCATCTTAAAATTATACACAGAAAGATGCATATGAGATACAGAGCAGTCCCCATGGAATCTATTTACCAGCTGTTAGTAAATGATTCATGGCACTTGACTGACTAGCTAAGGTATCTAGCACCTCTACACATCTTCACTCCCCCTCACTTTCCCCTGTGCCATCCCATCTCCATGTACAGCCAGCTCAAAAAGATGTAATTAGGACTCAGAGCCAGGCAGGGCATTTGTGAAGATGTTCACCCCACATCTTATTTGAGTGCTTTCTATCTTCTTTATAAAGGTATGGGGGACAAGAGGGTCGACTTCCTTCTAGGCCTACCTTAGCAAAAGGCCAAAAGGCAATCCTTTGGGATCAACCAAAACAAGATTGAGCATTGCTCTGCCCAAGAAAATACTCCTGACCCAAGTTAGTGGTCCCACAGCACATGCTGCTCAGGAGGAAAACAGCCAAGACAGTATGGACTGCCCCTTGTAGCAACAGCATTATCAGACAATGACCTTACACGCAGGTCCTCTGAAGACAGCACTGTCTCAATACATAACTTCTCCCAGGAGCACAAAGCCAAGTGCATATGAGGGAATGAAGGAGGACAGAAATACTAGTATAAAGAGCATTAGGTAGACAAGAAACCCAATCTAGCTATATACTGCCCACATGAAATGAGGAGGTGCTAGCAACGTCCTACTTATCAGCAGTCTGCTCCAGGCAAATCATCTGTCATATGCACAGCTAGATCCTGAATCCATCCACTCATTTTTCTTTTTTGAATATGCATATCCTTCCTTTCATACATTACCCTGAACATTTTAAGAGATGACTATATTGTAGAAACTCAGGCCATCTACTGACATAATATTAACCCAAGGAAAACATGCTATAACTAAACTTCCTTGGCTAAAATGACATACATAAAAAACCAACCAAATCAAGCAAAAATGAGCAGGTATAACTGATGTTTCAGGTATCACCTGTCACTGCTGGCTATTTCCTGTTTAGCAACTTCACACCTGCCGGCCTGTGGCACATAATAAGAAACAAACACAGCAGGGCCTGTAGTTCAGTGGGTATCAAACACTGCCAGAAACATGTCTTCCAGGCAACACATATGTGTCATTTGAGGAGCTCATCACTTTAAGAAAAGATATTACTACCAATCTTAGTGCTGGATAAGGAAGCAAATCATTTTTATCTGATCCTGAAATTTTAAAAGAAAAAATTATTCAAATGTTCAATTATGCCACAATTGCAAAACAATCTTTGCATCGTTGGCCATACGCTTTCCCCAAAACATAATAACAAACCTGTGGAAAGTTAGTCATAATCTATGATTAGCATGATCAGACATTTATAAAGTAAAACTCTACATTTAACACAAAGTCATGCACTACATACTAATGATGAAAGTCTTGATGATCTATCCTTGAGAGCATCATACTGGATTTCAGAAAAAGTTGAATGTTGATTGTATTCCCCAAATCAGAAATATAAAGAGGAAAAAAGCAACGTTTGCAAAGTTACTAAAAATCCAAACTGGAATTTAAATAAAACAATTTAAAAAAATTCAGCACTACTTTAAAAGTTGAAAATTATTATACACAAAGGCTATTACATTTGAATTAAAGAATCTTCTTCCCCACACCCACACTTTCCTAATATAAGTGATTGCTAAACTCTTTGTACATGTAACGCTGCATGTTCTCTTTCAAACACAGAATTCCTAGTCAATAATGGCGAGATGACTCAACCTCAGTATACCCTAGCACAAAACACCCGCAGGGAGCCTTTACATGCAGGAATTAAACATTTTGAAATTAAAAAGATGTTTTACTTTCTATTATTGTGGCTGTTACCACCATTTCCCATTGTTTGAAACATGGCAAAAGCAAGGAAGGCATGGACAATGAAGTGAGAGCACATAACTAATATATAATCAGGCTTACAAAAAAAACAATTGCAGCATCAAAATGTGGAAGTTCCCTTGGATCTGCCTGTGGACACACAGCTGAAAAACTTCCTTTCTCAAGACCTTTCCCTATTAAAAACACTGAACAAAACTGGAAACAGTCCAAGCAAAGTGCGGAATATGCACAGTATACATACAAGTGTGGGATTAAATATCAATCAAAGAAAAACACATAAAATTTATGATAAGACCAGAAAAACCACATTTCATGTAGGGTCTTTAAGAAAATAAGATAATAGGGGGGCGCCTGGGTGGCTCAGTTGGTTAAGCGACTGCCTTCGGCTCAGGTCATGATCCTGGAGTCCCGGGATCGAGTCCCCGCGTCGGGCTCCCTGCCTCGGCAGGGAGTCTGCTTCTCCCTCTGACCCTCCTCCCTCTCATGCTCTCTGTCTCTCATTCTCTCTCTCTCAAATAAATAAATAAAATCTTAAAAAAAAAAAAAGAAAAGAAAAGAAGATAATAGGCATAATACCACATTTCGAATCCAAGAAACTGAATTAAATAGTAACTACTTAGAATTGTGATTTCCTGGGGCGCCTGAGTGGCTCAGTCAGTTAAGCGGCTGCCTTCAGCTCAGGTCATGATCCCAGAGTCCTGGGATCGAGCCCCGCATCGGGCTTCCTGCTCAGGGGAGAGCCTGCTTCTCCCTCTCCCTCTGTCTGCCGCTCTGCCTACTTGTGCTCTCTATCTCTGTTAAATAAACAAATAAAAATCTTTAAAAAAAAAAAAAAAAAGAATTGTGATTTCCTAATTTTGTTTTTTAAGCATTCTAGCTTACACCTTTTAAGCAATCTTACCCAGAAGAGGCAAACAACAAAGAGTGTTATTACATGTATAACAAAAATCTTGTTTATCTAAAATTTTCTAAGATGCCTAAAGGTGCACATTTAGTAAATTATGTGCAATGGTAAAATAGTCAGTGACGTTTCCCTGAAAGTAAAGTTCCTTCTCTATAGAAATTTCACTTAGGTCTCCTCTCCATTAACAAAATATCTTTTTTGTTTAAAAAAAATACCATCACTAAAATATGTATTGCTCAAGCCACACATTCTTGCATATAAACTATTCCACCCTCCCAACCAGTAAGTTCACTGAAGAAAACAGTCATGTCTTATGTTTTCTGATCCTCTCTGTAGCACCAATGGCATTTTACAAAAGCATAGAATTTAACAGAGGAATTGAAATTGACCTATTTCAATTTTCCCTTTCTAAAATATAATGCAGAGTTCAGCTGGTTTTTAAAAAAACTGCTGAATCTATCTGATAAGAAATCCATAGCTTGGACACTCCAACTGCTACTAGAACAACTGGGTAAACGAAAAGAATCCCCCTAGTACATGCCAATTGGTATTTACGTTGTTTAAAAAAAAGTAATTCGGGGCGCCTGGGTGGCTCAGTCGGTTAAGTGGCTGCCTTCGGCTCAAGTCATGATCCCAGGGTCCTGGGACTGAGCCCCACATCGGGTTCCTTCCTCAGCAGGGAGTCTGTTTCTCCCTCTCCCTCTGCCTGCTCCTCCCCCTGCTTGTGCTCTCCCTCTCTCTATCAAATAAATAAATAAAATCTTTAAAAAAAAAAACAAAAAGAAACAAATAATTCATCAAAGGAGGGAGAACTGAAGATATTAAGGGCTCTAGCTAAAACATTTCCAAATCTTTGACAGTCTATCAGAAAGAATTTGTTTAATTCTCACAGAAAGTTACCTGAAAGTCTTCATTTGAAATAAAATTAAAAGAAATAGAGCAACTTTTTGTTTGTGGAAACAAAGTTCAGCAAGTGTCAATTTCCATTAGAATATACCCATTACTCAAGCCCGCAGAACTCTGAGTGTAAAAGTGCATAATATTAACACTGCACATTTTTCTGAACTACACACCATGATGTCTTTCCTTTTGGGTGTACTGGCTCTGCTCCAGTGTGTCCCAGTTATGTCCTTCGATGGGTTCTTCCATGGAATTAAACAGTGTAGTAGTAAATGACAAAACACAAATTGCAAGCATATTAAAATTAAATTCATTAAAATTATATTAAGGGTATTGATAATTAAAGAGGAACTAATATATACAACAGTAAAAATCTGCACCAATAAGAAATTGCAATGTACCCCTACTACTCTGGTTCAAGATGGCCTCAATTTTCTAATTTTGGACCTCTACCTTATAGTCTTCTCAAATTTCAATATAAAAAGCAGTGACCAAGCATTTTTAAGATGTTTTTCAAAGGCAGATTGTTGTTTAAAGAAACAGACTGTTTAAATTCTAAGCTCAGGGCTTTGATTTCTTCCTCCTTCCCCCAAACCTATCATTCACAGTCTTGAACTATCTTTGTTCTTTTAATTTTTTATAGAATGTCTATAACATGGACACCATTTCCAGCCCAAATACCTTCTGGCTGGTCATCTTTCAAGAAAGTATTAACTGAAGTTAATTGGATAAAAAAAAGATTAAAGTCCTAAGAATATGACAGAAAACCTTAAATACATCTGCCTCACATCCAGGTACTGCTTATGTTCACACATCAAATACAAAGTCCAAAAGTGTTAGACCTTTTTAATATACAGCTCATACATTTTAAAAAATAACTGGCAAAGAAATATCAAAACTCCCAAATTATATAGCAAATCCCAATAAAGTTTAGGTCAGTGTTTTAGGCCATCACATTTATTTTTAAAAGAGAACAAAAGCTGTCTATATATTCAGCTTAATGTATGTGGTAGTTATTTTTTTTTAACTTTTATTTAAAGATTTTATTTATTTGTCAGAGAGAGAGACTGAGAGGGGCGCCTGGGTGGCTCAGTCGTTAAGCATCTGCCTTCGGCTCAGGTCATGATCCGGGGGTCCTGGGATCGAGCCTCACGTTGGGCTCTCTGCTCTGCAGGAAGCCTGCTTCTCCCTACCCCATTCCCCCTGCTTGTGTTCCCTCTCTGGCTGTCTCTCTGTCAAATAAATAAAAATCTTAAAAAAAAGAAAAAAAAGAGAGAGAGACAGAGAGAGCACAAGCAGGGGGAGTGACAGGCAGAGGGAGAAGCAGGCTCTCCGCTAAGCAGGGAGCCCAACACGGAACTGGATCCCCGGACTCCAGGATCAGGATCATGACCTGTGCCAAAGGCAGACGCTTAACCAACTGAGCCACCCAGATGTCCCGTGGTAGTTATTTTTTTAAAAAGTAAATAATCTGGGGGCTCTAGCTGGCTCAGTTAGTAGAGCATGCGACTCTTGTGAGCCACCCAGGTGACCCCCCTAATTATATTTCTTTTAAACAATGTTATCAGTGAGCTTTCAGACTTATTTCCAGGAAATCTAACTATTTAAAATGTGCTGGGTATACACTCATACACAATAACGTACTAGAGTCTCCTCTAGGGTGTAAAATTTTTATTAATCTTCATGTTCACACTCAGATTTTTTAAAATACTGGGAGCTTTACTCTTTACCACAGTAGCAAATTTTCACACTTACCATAGTGAAATAAAATGCTGTGAGAGTTCTAGTTTTATCTTAAATTTATTTAATGATATAATTTCCATAAAAAGAAAATCATCATTACTTTATAGACATTCATGGTAACCAATTCCTTATTAGCTTAATTGCAGGTTTAATTTCTCTTATGCTTGTTTGCAGATTTGTTTTAGAGGCTCCTAAATTAGGGGTGCCTGGGTGGCTCAGTCGGTTAAGCATCTGCCTTTGGCTTAGGTCACAATCCTGCAGTCCCGGGACTGAACCCCGCGTCAGGCTCCCTGCTCGGCTCCCCGCTTGGCTCCCTGCTCGGCTCCCCACTCAGTGGGAAGTCTGCTTCTCCCTTTCCCTCCGCTCCTCCCCCCTGCTCGCTCTCTCATGTGCACACACTCTCTCTCTCAAATAAACAAATAAAATCTTTTTTAAAAATGATAAAAAAATAGTTTCTTAAATTAGGTCAAACTTGGATGGTTCTTCAGTTCGGTTAAGCTAATATTAATATATAATCAAGTTTCCCTTAGACCACATAGAAAATTATAAATAACCAGTTTGATGATAACTGTGTGAAACTTCATACTATGAACATTATAATGAAAAGCAAAGGAAAAAGCCATAAATTTTTTAAAAATGGGGAGAGATTGTTTTCAAACTCTCAACACTCAACTTTCAAGCTTTTATTGACTAACTCCCTATATGATGTTTAAAGAGAAAAAAAAATCTCCAGGGAGAAGCAGGATGAATTTATTATCTTAAAAAATGTTTCTCCTGTAAAATCATTCTTAAGTTGCTGATTAGGTTGCCGTGAAGGCTTGTTAATATTCTTATAAATCTAAAGTTTTGCAATTAACTAAAATATTTATGATTCAAAAACAAGTGTACTGACTTCTGTAAAAAGAGAAAGTAGATTACATTCACCAGTAAGAAATATGACTAGAGTAAAGGACTATTTAAGAGTACAAACATATCTGTAACTCATATACCAAACACACTTGGTTTATTATATAACACAAGATAGGAAGAAAACTAGCCTTAGGGAAAGTTAACCATTATAGACCGCAACATGAAAGATCATTTTACTGATGAAAAATCTAGATATACACATAATAATATTGTCAATGCACAAATTAAACACATTGCTTTAAGGTTTAAAGCACAATTCTTTAAAAAGAGATCAGTGTCTTGGCACAATATACAAGACTTTAATGAAAGAAGTCTCATTTACCTTGATTTACAGCAATGTATGCTAAAAAGCTAAGGCATACTTCAAAATGTTGAGGTTTGGTAATTACTATAAATATGATAAGCAGGGAATTTTTCAATCAGTAGCTCAATTTTTCCATATAATAAAACTAGAATTAGTTAACCAAGCCCCAAAGCTATTACCCATTTAATAAATTATTATTTTAAAAAATAGGAAAGTAGGAAAATCTAAAAGTTGAACCACACAGATGTCATTCCATAAAAATCAATCTTCTTATTTTGCGATACTTTTCCAAAATCAAAGGTCCTTTTATACAAAAAGAGTAATACATATGTTAATAGTTTAAAATATTCATGATTGTAGAATTGATTTATATTGATTATAGCAATAATTTAAGAGAAAGATCACTTTCCAATGAAAGGACTTTGCCAATATTTTCTGTTTGTTTTTTGTTTTTTTAAGGCAAAGCAATATGAACACTGTCAGATTGTTCAGGCAATAATGCTGCAGAAAGCTCGAACATATAAGCTCTGCTATCATGGTACAAACAACTTAAAATACCAACCCTGTGACT
Source organism: Leptonychotes weddellii (assembly GCF_054177405.1). Lineage (NCBI taxonomy): Eukaryota > Metazoa > Chordata > Mammalia > Carnivora > Phocidae > Leptonychotes > Leptonychotes weddellii. The sequence goes on from NC_138369.1 coordinate 56,163,729, forward strand.
GCCAAGACTTCGAATGGACAACGCATCCTCAACTCCCTGATAAGAACAAAAACAAACATAGCATAAGTTTGTGGGTGACTGCATGAAGTTAAAGAGGGGCAAGTATTAGGGGCAAGTTTATTGGTTATTACAAACCAGATAAGGTCGATGATGACTGGACCGGTGGGAATACCTGGCCCTTTCTGAATCTTCCTGGGAAAGGAGAAAGTACATGGAGAGTTAATCACCGGACAGAAGGGTTGTCTATCAGAAGAACTGCGCAAACAACAATCGGTTAGGAGCACAGCAGCACCTTCCTTATAGCAAGCAGGTGTGGACAACTCAGCTTCTAAAGTTGGTTTTGGGGCAGCCACATATTTCAGGTGGAAAGCAAGTAGCAATAATAATCTTGTGTATGTGTGTCTGACCACTTGTGGAATGTAATCTATAAACAACCAAGAGAGCTCAATATACCAAGATAAAAATAAGCAAGTATACTTAATAAACAGAAATTGAGTTCAGCATTAAGGGGCGCCTGGGTGGCTCAGTCGTTAAGCATCTGCCTTCAGCTCAGGTCATGATCCCAGGGTCCTGGGATCGAGCCCCACATTGGGCTCCCTGCTCTGCAGGAAACCTGCTTCTCCCTCTCCCACTCCCCCTGCTTGTGTTCCCTCTCTTGCTGTCTCTCTCTCTCTGTCAAAGAAATAAATAAAATCTTAAAAAAAAAAAAAAAGTAGACTTTTATCTATTCTTTTTTCATTGTGAATGTTCATTTATGCAAGGCAGGAAGAAATGTTTATCACAAAGATAGTTTAAGGACTTAAAAAATTTTGGGTCATAAATAATTTTGTGCTCACTGCAAAAGAATTTCTTTTTGTTTTCTTGCACCCCTCCACCTGGAAAAGAAAAGAATAACTAAATAAAATAACCCCTGTGTCTTGTTAATATGAAAAACTACTTATAATTAGAAGAAACTACATAAATATTTTAGAGTTGGTAAAGTTATTTCAAGAGTTATGTCTCCTAAAAAAAAAAAAAAAAAAAAGAGTTATGCCTCCTGAAGATGGTAAAAAAAGAAAAGAAAAAAAACCAAACATGACCACAGCCTAAGAGTTGACTAAATTAAATGCAATTCTAAACTTTTTGACAGTCAGCTATTAGCAATGGAGCATTAAGTCCTGTCTGTGAGATCAAATGACTAGTTCCTAGAGTCTAATCACTGCAACAGTAAGGAACTTCTGATCTTTCAGAATTTCAAAGTCCAAAGTGTTAAAGTAATTTGCACTAACTAAGAATCTACACACAACTGTCCAGTTGGGTTCATGGCTAATCAACGCTGTCTTTTCCAAAATGAATCAATACCTCAACACCACGTGGCACTACAGCATGATCGTTACAGGTGGAACAAATAGATGTGGTTATGTCTGATCATTTCAAATTATAGAAACAGTAACTCAACAGAAACACCACAATCTAATGCCTTATTTTGGTCATGATCTTTCAGCATCCTTCAAAACACTCCTGGTTGTCATCTGCTGTGTATACTGATGCATGTGATCAAATCTGTTCAGAAGTCTGTATAAGCGCCAATATGATTCAATGATATAAAACCCAACAGAGTGTTCTGAACTTTGGAAGTTCATCACTGGTTTACATTTTTGTTATGTAATAGACACATGTAATCTACAAGAAGCCAAGCAAATTTCTTCCTTTTTCCCTATCAGGTTATATACCACAAAAGTTTTGGGAGCATGTGCATAAACCCAGCAGAGTAGGCACAGTTTATTGAGTGGTAACCAGTTCTGAGCTAGTTAGCTTTAAAGAACCTTGTGCTATTCAGGCAGCCTAATTCTACACACCCCTTCCCAGTCTTATTTGGGGTACTAGGGCAACCTACATAGTTTAATGTTCAATCTTCCCTTTAACCTTTTTTTTCATTCCACCTACCACACAAGAGCACTTTTTAAAAATTGACCTCTAAAAACCACAGCTCATTAAAGATGCAGCAAAGACAGATGAATTCATATTTATTTTCAATTATGCTACTTATAAAAATAATTCTTAATAAAACAACTTATTTTTTAGCCCCGTTTGGGGAAAAAATGGCCTAAAAAGACCTTAGAAGACTACAGAATAAAATGTAAACCCCATACAGGCCAGTTAATGTGAACTGCGAGAATACAGCTTATTCCACTCATAAACTACACCTTAAACCAGCACTGTCCACCAGAACTTTCTTTGACAAAGTGGAAATGTTGTGTCTGTGCTATCTAAAACAGGAGCCAATGGCCATTTGTGGCTATTGACCACCTGAAATGCTAGAAGTGTAACTGAGGACCTAAATTTTTAATTTTAATCTATTTAAGTCTAAATGTAATTACCCACATATGGCTGGTAGCTACTGTTCAAACAGTAAGGCGAACCCAAAGCAAATTTTCATTATACCAAAAAACCCACAAAGCACATATTTTACTAAGAGGCTGCCATGTAGTGCCACTCTTATATAAAGAGGCAGGCATTCAGGTAGTTGTGAATTACTGCCCCTACCTTGAATACTTCTGCACAGTGACAAATATGAGAGAAAGAGAAGGAAACTCTTGTATAAAAGACCCTAGAATTATTTTTAAGAGCTAGAAAGTTCCCTAGAGATTATACAATCTGATCCCTTCATTTTAAAGTAAAGAAAATTGCACCACAAAAAGATTAAGTAGGAATCCACAAAGACATAAAGCTGGGACAAGCATTCAAATCTTCTGACTCACTAGACCACCAAACCATAAAGAGACCATCCTACACTGGCTAAATCTACACTGATTACAAAACAAGAGCATGAAGAAAATGGCCAGGTAGCCTGGGTTTTACTCAAAGATTTCTCTTTCTCTGGAAGAACAAGCAACTTCATTTCCCAGGTATTCTAGAATAGTATTTTAAACTGCCAATTGGCTTTTCCTGAATTAATAGCACCAGGGGCCAAGAGAAAAAATTTCAGCAACTGTGTTTCTAGGTACCAACTACAAGGCTGACTATCCTTCTCATCCAGTCTGGGAAACAATCCATTTTCATTGTCCTGGAAGTCATTAGCAGTATAAAGGATCCAAGGCAGAAAAAAACAGGACAATGCCTTAAAAAATGGATGTATAGGGGAGCCTGGGTGGCTCAGCTGGTTAAGCGACTGCCTTCGGCTCAGGACATGATCCTGGAGTCCCGGGATCGAGTCCCAGGATCGAGTCCTGGATCGAGAGTCCCGCGTCCGGCACCCTGCTCAGCAGGGAGTCTGCTTCTCCCTCACCCTCTGCCTGCTGCTCTGCCTGCTTGTGCTCGCTCGCTCTCTCTGCCAAATGAATAAATAAATGGATGTATATTTGTTCAAGGCTTTCTGGAAAATTGTTTTGATACTTTTAAATTAATGGAAATGAAACATAGACTGCTTTTAAAAATTCACCTGATGTGGGGATGAAGTGATTTTACTGAAATAAGACAACATCCCACTGAAAACACCTGGCCCTGTTCTCTGTCAACAAGTAATATTTAACTCAAGGCTAGAGCCATTCCCTCAGTTTCAAATTAGGAAACCTCAGAAGTCGCACGTTCTTTTCCAGGTCACGACATGCTGATGGAGACACTCGGTTTAAAAACAGAAACACTGGCCTCACTAGGGCTGTCTGGAGGCCTACAAAGACTTGGGCCCTTTCATCTTGGTCCTTTCACCTTCCAACCCATTAGCAGGTGTGGCGCTCTCTCTGACCTTTGAATTCTGGCTCTGCCAATGACTGAGCAAGTTGTTGGCTTCACCAATCCTTCATTACCTTATCTGTAAAATGGAGATGGTGGTCCTTATCTTATCATGTGAAATGGAGACATATGTAAAAACCACTAGCACAGTGCCAGCATACAAATCGCACTCATTGTTAGCTTTATTCCTGAGCCTCATGCCCTGGCTTTTCCTGTTCACATCCCCCAACATCCACCCCCACACCCAGAAAGTGTGAAAATTAGGAGAAATGTTTAACATGGGTACATTTTTCCTTCTAATAACTGACAACCCTATTATTTGTATATGCATTATTTTATTATAAATTTATTGTTCTTTATATCTTACATTGTGACTACAACATGCCAACTTCTACTATAGGCTCATAGACAGAATGCAGCCAGAGAGACAAATAAGCTGAAAAGTGAAAGGAAAAATTAGTTTGAAAAGAGTAAAAGCAAATGTCAGAAGGGGTTAAGTGATAATCATTCCCACCTGAAACTAAACCCCATCCATGTTCTCTGCGAGTTGGAGCTATCACTCAGAACTTGAGTTAGTCACCATCTGCATTCTAAACCTCTAAACCCAAAATGTTCCCCCTTCCATGAAAATCTAGTGCACTCACTTCCTGAACTGCACACATTTCAAAGATAAAAAATATGTTTTTATCTTCATGGCCTTGGAATATGAGAATCAAATATGAGACTTTCAATATAGGCTTTTCTTCTTATTTAATGTTTTGTGCGCCCTAAGATAATAAAATCTCAGGCAGTTTAATTTTAGATCTGTAATACATAATTTTAAAAAATGAAATTAGTATTTCCATGGAAAATTTGCAAGCAAAAGTGATTTCTTTTATTCACACAAAATGTTCTTAATGCATCAACAGTAAGATAACCCAGTTTCATGCAGAAGACACTTTAAATAAAACCAATTAGGCTAGCTTTAGTAACAAGAAAGGACAGATTCTACTCCAAAGTAACAAACACATTCATGAGGAATCACTTAATTATAAGTAACCAAACATCATCTTTCTCTCCTTTCTAAAATATCACAATGAGAAGTATGATAAAGTTTTAAATCTGTAGGTCAGTACTGTCATAAATATTTTTTACACTCATAAATATTTTAATTCTGGTTGTACTTCAAAATGCTGCTACAGAAGGAATTTGCTTATAAAAATTTCTTGTTTAACAGCAATCAGTGGTTCCTAACCCTTTAGGGATCACAGACTCCCTTGAGAATCTTGTGTTCATAACACCTGTGGGGCATTTCACTTAAAAATATACATACATTCAAAAGTCTGCGTGAGATTTTAAGGCTTCCTGCTCCATCTCCCAAGCCTATTCACATGCAGGAAGAACCTCTGCAATAGGAGACAGCTGGTGAAATTACCAACATTGAAAAAAGTTCAAATTTAGGAATGATTCCCAATAACTAATATTTTACTGGTTCACGATTTGCTCTTTGGGAGTGGTGGTAGAAGATTCGAAAAGGAACTGAGAGAAGTGAAAACATAAGAGTAATTTTCATAGAAAATTAAAGAATGACTTGGGTCATCTCTCAATGAGGACATTTCTGCCTAGTTTTTTTAAAAAAGAGAGAAAGGAAGGGGGGAAGGAGGGAGTAAAAGAGAGAGGGAAAGGAGAGGGGGACAAATTTGAGGGAGACAAGAACAAACTCAGAGAAAGAAAACACATCCATTCACTCAGTCTTTCTTGGTCAAGAGCATTCATGACAAAAGTGTGAGGCTGTAGACTACAACAGAAAATGGATGGACTCCAAGTACGTATTTGGTCCACTACAGACAGAAGAGACACACTCTAACCTTTAGGTTCAAACATGGCAAACACTCCTACTTGGCAAACTATTAGTGAATGTTTTACTTCAAGATTGCATTATTTCAGCAACTGATCACAACATGCAGGGCAGGCAATCCTGGCCTACCAGCCACTTCTGAATCTGTCCCCATTTCCGATCAAAGGAATAATGACAGTGCTACAAATGCAAAAGTTTCATCAACTGAAGTTTCCAACATACTGCATGATCTGAAAAGTCTTAAATTAATCCTATACATTTGCCCTGAAGAGCAGTGATCGTTAGCTCAACATAAGTTACACATTCAAAATACAGATAATTACTAAGCTAAATATGCTCAACAATGAAGAGATATATGGCTCTCTGCAGTTTAGAGGAAATGGAACTTACACTTTGCAACAATCTCCTTATAATTTTACTGTAATTTTAGGAGTATAAAAGACTGTGCATTGCAACACTTTCATTTTAAGCGAAGAATTGCATTCAATATTTGAAACTATATATGAGATCAAAAACAAAAATAGCAACATAGGTATCAACTGCTTTTTGGTTTAGTTTTTGAGCTGTGAATAAAATCTATACAGTTGTCTTCAACACATTAGCAGCAGTCCACCACCAACATCAAAATAAAGTGTTTAATACTATTAATAATATCCTGCAGGCTTTTTCCCCTTTATACCAATATGGCATCAGAAATATTTTTTATGTGAATTTTCAGAGTCAGGTTGATGTCAGAAGGGAAGAGTTAAAAAGAGTATTTATTTCATTTTAAAGCAGCCCAATTTCTATATGCCTATTTTATTTTTCTATTTTTTGCTTTTCTTTCTGATGATAAAAATGTATTGAAATTTATCTATAAAAAAGCACTAAGAAAAAACCAAAACTAATCAATTCCACCATTGACAAACCAAAGTATTGATAGTAATCATTTCTAAGTAGTTTTTGTCCCTATATATGATAGTTTTTGTAACACACAATGGGAGTCCTACCAGTCTTAACAATTGTTGTTGTTGTTGTTTTTAATTTTCTTGCATGAATATCTTCCTCCATTATTAAATATGCTTCAAAACTGTAAGGTTGAATGACTTCACAGTGTTTTACTATGTAGATATCATAATATCATTAACCTAAACTCTAAGACAGTTAGGACTAGAGTAAATAACTTTGTCATCTCTAAGCTGACTTCAGCTAATATAAGTAAAGCACTTATCACACCATAACAACTTGCTACAATGCATACAGTAAGAGCTATTTATGTGTTTGCTGTTATTATTTAAAGCAAATATTATATTTAATTTGCTGTCATAGAATGGCTTGTTAAAATATACACATCAGGTTATACTATTCCCAGTGTTTCAACAGGAACCAGATTTATTTCAGAAGGAAACTAGCCAAGTATTAATTTATTTGAGACTAGCACAGAATGAGGATCATCCCCCCTAGATTACCTCTTTTTGTTGTCGCTCCAGTTCTCTCATGCGTATATCCCTTGCTTCTGCCCGGGCAGCCCGTTTTGCTGCCAGCCTTGCCTCTGCCTGAAATGTAATATAAAGATTCAGCTTTATTTACGAACAACAACAACAACCTGCACACCAGCTGTGAGGGTAAGGAGTAGATGGGACACGACCGTCCATAGCAGGTGGGCGGACAAGATACCCTCTCGCTCAGCTGTGTGACCACCTCAGTCAGCTCCTGTACACTCGTTTCTTTGTTCTAGCCCAGAGTCTCTCCTGAAATCTGCGCCTTTATTTTTAACTGCTTGCCTTGATTCCACGTTCAAAACATTTCACACAATTCATTATGTCTCTGCAAACTCACTTTTTCCAAAATTTCTTTCCCTATCAATTCAGTCATACAAATTAGAAACTTCAGACTCTATTTCATTTTGGACATTGCCAATATCCAGTCTTAAAGTACTGCCAATTCTCTACCGCTGGGTTTCTCTCACCCCCATGGCCTGTTATGCTGTTATTATGCTGTTTCTGTTTCAGGAACTCTTCGTATCTTCCTCCTTTTAAACTGGCATGCAAATCACATACCATCAAATTCACCACTTACAACTAGACAATTTGGTGGCTTTCGGTACTACAGTCACAAGGTTGCACAACTACTACTACCATCTAATTCCAGGATATGTTCCCCACCACGCCCATTAGTAGGCACCCCTCGTTCCCCCTCCTCCCAGCTCCTGGAAACCACTAATGGTACTTTGTCTCTACAAATTTACCCATTCTCAAAATTTCGTATCTGTGAAATTACACAATAGGAACTCTTCATCTCTTGTTTGAACACTACAACTGCAACTGCCTTCAAATTCACCTACCTGCCTCCAGAAGCTGCCCTATAATTCCCTTCTACAATGTTACAGGATTGCCAATCTGCCTTTCAAAACACGTTTCCGATCATATCAGTGAGCGGTGTAAAGCCCTCCCCTGGCTCCCCAGTACTTCTGGTTAAAGCAAAATTCCACAGACTAGCACAAAGACAAGAGAGAGAGAAGAAAAGCACAAATAGAAATAAGGTCCCTCCCAGTCAGATCTCCCCCTTATTTCCCAGGACTTGCTCCATATGAACAGCTGCAGGCCACCTACCTCCATCCAGGACTTCACGGTGCTCCATTAAGCCTCACTTCAGCTCAGGTAATGATCTCAGGGTCATGAGATGGAGCCCCACATCGGGCTCCACTCTCAGCACAGAGTCTGCTTAAGATTATCTCTCTCTCCCTCTCCCTCTGCCCCTCCCTGTACCCACTTGTGTGCACACTCTCTCTCTAAAAAAATATTAAGAAATACAAAACAAAATTACATACTTCTGTCACCCCCACAACATCCATGTGTCAATAGATGTCTGCTACTATATAAATAGAAGAATTTCAGGCCATGGACCAACGCATCTAGGAAATGAGACAAGGAAACAGCTTGATGTACCACATGAAACTTAAAAATCTCCTCAGTGATTTCTATCTTGCAGTGGCTTCCTCTGTTCTCAGCCACATCCTAACTCTGATTCAGATCGCCCCCTGATAACTACAATAGCTGCTTCTCCTGTGGTGTTGTATTTGTGCCCAAGTCTCACATTAAGAGACTCAGCCAATGTTTAAAAGGGTCTATTGTACGGAAGCAATTATGTTCAGTTCTGAAAATACAGGGTAAGATGTGACACCTCTGCCCCAAAGAAGTCCTCAATCTAGTTGAGGGACATGGAAACACAACGCTAAGGGAAGGAGCATGAAGTAGAGAGCAATTCGTTTTCCCTGGCAAGATCCTGGCAGGCTTCTAAGAAGAGGAGACAGCTTAAGAGTTAACACTTATTCAACTACCCCAATTTTGGCACTTTCCCAGTATGCCTAGCTGGCCTTTTAGTAGCACAAACCCTAAACGTGTATCTGCCAACCTCAAGCTCTAAACAATAACATGACCAGAGCAATTAATCTTTTCACATGAATTTTTCATTGGCCTCTATCTTTTAAAAAAGCTATTCTTACCTTCTTTACCCCTCTGACTACTGGTAGACACCACTTTCTTACTAGAGTTCGTATTTTATAGAAAAATACTTCAAGGTTAAGTTCAGCAGATAGCAAATACATTTTTAAATTACAAAGTATCATTTTTCTGGGGAAAATTTTCAAACTTTTTTTTTAATTTCAGCAAAGCCATGGCAATGTGTAGGGACTGTCATTTCCATGCTTTGTACTTGTAGCCTTCTTTAGAAATGTATTCAGAATGCCCATTTCATCCTTCCAAGATCGATGGCCAATTCTGTACATTCTATGCTAAAACAGCTCACCAGTTTTCTCTCACCAAACCTAAATTATAGATAAATGAAATCTACTCTCTGATAAGATTTCTTTCACAAAGGAAAGGGAACCTGGCTGCTGTGTAACAGAAAGAACACGGGCTTCAGAGCCACAAAAATACCCTTCCCTTTGTTCCTTAGCCAACTTTATCCAAACTCAGATATGCCTCCCTTGGAGATGGTACTGAAGAAGGCCACTAAACAAGCTTAAAAAAGGTAAACAGGATCTAAAAATACTTTATCTTGGAGTGCCTGGGTGGCTCAGTCATTAAGCATCTACCTTTGGCTCGGGTCATGGTCCCAGGGTCCGGGGATCGAGCCCCACACGGGGCTCCCTGCTCCGCGGGAAGCCTGCTTCTCCCTCTCCTGCCTCCCCCCCCACCCCCGCTTGTGTTCCCTCTCTCACTCTTTTTGTCAAATAAATAAAATCCTAAAAAATAAATAAAAAATAAAAGTACTTCATCTTAGTATTTTTCTACACATTGCTACCAGATGCCTGAAGCAATACTGAGAGTAGGAGCAGCAAAAAGCAAAAGGTGATTCCAATCGAATCCAATAGACAAAACATGTACTCTATACTTGTACCAATGCATTTTTAAATAGATAAATTATAGGTACACAAAGCATACTTCCAGGTAGTAACACTAGCATCTTCCCCTCAGAATACAACTGCATGATTTCTACACATTCACTTTACACACACAGGTATAAAATAAATGAGATATAAGAATAAGGGGTCACAAAAATTAATGAAGTTTAAAACAAAGTTGGCAAAAAAAAAAAAGTTAAACATAGAATCACCATTTGATCTGATAATTCCATTTCTGGATACATACACAAAAGAACTGAAAGCAGAGACTCAAACAGATATCTGTATACCAATGTTCAAAGCAGCCTTACCCATAATGGCCAAAAAGTAGAAACAACCCAGTGTCCATCAATGGATGCATGGATAAACAAAATGTATTATATCCATACAGTGGAATATGATCCAGGAGGGAAGGACATTCTGACACATGCTAAAACATGGATGAATCTTGAAAACATTATGTTAAGTAAAACAAGCCAGACACGAAAGTACAAATATTGTATGATTCTATGTATTTGACGTACCTAGAATAATCAAATGGCATGGGCACAGAAAGTTAAACAGTGGTTCTGAGGGGCTGGAGGGAAGGGAGAAATGGGGAATTTTTATCTAATGGGTACACAGTTTCAGTATAGGATGATGACAAAGTTCTGAAGATGGAGAATAGTGCTGGATGCACAACAATGTAAATGTATTCAATGCCACTGAATTGTATACTTAAAGATGATTAAAATGGCAAATTATGTATTTTACCACAAAAAAAGGTAAAGTTACCATAAGACATGAAATCAGAATTATTCAGGAGCCTAATTCATTTAAGTATTTGTAGAGTCTTTAAGCTCTATATGACTCAAACTTTTAAAATAAAGTTAATAGGAAAATTTAGGAACTGGAAATTCAGGTTCAGAAGTTACTTGTGAAATCAAGTAGGTCAATGGACTAGGTTTCTAAAAGTTTTTCTCATCATTATGCTTTCAAATATTAGGCACAGTAAGAATGACTAAAGGAAATATGCAATCATATAAGTATAGAAATCTATTCTTCTTAGAACAGTGAAAATGATAAAACAAAAAGCAAAGATATATTTGAATAGAATTAAATCCATTTCCCACTAAATGCTTGGGGAAATGGAAAAATAAAATGATAGCAAAAATCATGGGACTTGATCCCCCCTGGAACAAATTGCTTTAGGTTGTATTAATTCAGAAACCTTCTAAATCTGTTGGCTGTTCACTTTATAACTCAAATACTAATTAGGAATCGTACAATCATAACTAAGAACTTCTAAGGGTGCCTGGGTGGCTCAGTCGTTTGGGCGTTGGACTCTTGGTTTCACTAAGGTCATGATCTCAGGGTCCTGGGTTCAAGCCCCCACATCAAGTTCCCCACTCAGAGTAGAGTCTGCTTGAAGATTCTGTCCCTCTACCCCTCCCACCACTTGCACGTGCATCCACATGCACACATTCTCTCTCCCTCTCTCAAATAAGTAAATAAATCTTAAAAAAGAAAGAAAGAAAGAAAGAAAGAAAGAAAGAAAGAAAGAAAGAAAGAAAGAAAGAAAGAAAGAAAGAAAGAAAGAAAAAGAAAGAAAGAAAAGAACTTCGGCGGGGGCAGCGCTGGGTGGCTCAGTTGGTTAAGCATCCAACTCTTGATACTCTTGATTTCAGCTAAGGTCATAATCTCAGGGTTGTGAGATTGAGCCCCACAACCAGCTCCACACTGAGCTTGGAGCCAGCTTAAGATTCTCTCTTCCTCTCCCTCTGCCCCTCCCCGGCTCATGCTTGCTCTCTCCCCATCTCTCTCTCAAATAAAAAAATTAAAAAAATTCTCGGGGCGCCTGGATGGCTCAGTCAGTTAAGCGTCTGCCTTCGGTTCAGGTTGTGATCTCAGGGTCCTGGGATCGAGCCCCACATAGGCTCCCTGCTCAGTGGGGAGTCTGCTTCTCCCTCTCCCTCTGCCCCTCCCCCTGCTTGCACTCTCTCTCCCTCTTAAAAACTTCTAAAAAAATAAATAAATAACATTTTTAAAATTCTCTAGAAAGAACTTCTAGGAAAGCTGAGAACTAACCACATACTATGGTTTGAATACTTCTACTTTAAGGACTTTTCCTTTACCATCAGGATTTGGTATTATGCTCTTCTGGAATTTAAGAAAACAAAGCGGATTTGCAAGCTAAGATGGCAGCAAATGGACCCTATGCTTGCCTATCCCTAGAACACAACTGGATAACTATCAAATCATTCTGAATACCCATGAAATGGACCTGAGAACTGACAGAATAAACTGCACAACTAGAGGGAGAGAAAAAGCCACACCGAGGAAGCTGGAATTTAAATAAAAACATGGGAGGGAGAGAGAAGAGAAGAGAAGAGAAGAGAAGAGAAGAGAAGAGAAGAGAAGAGAAGAGAAGAGAAGAGAAGAGAAAAGAGAAAGGAAAGGAAAAGAAAAAAAAGAAGAGAAGAAAGTGGATGAGATGCAATAAAAAATATAAATCACTCCATTTTAAAATGGGCAAAGGATTTGAATACACATTTCTGTAAAGACGATGTACAAATGGCCAATAAGCACATAAAAAGATACTCAACATCATTAGCCATTAGGGAAAGGCAAATCAAAACCACAGTGAGATACTTCACACCCAGTAGGATGGCTAAAATTTAAAAAAATTTAAAGAGAGAATAACTAGTGCTGGCAAAGATGTGGAGAAATCAGAACCCTATACACTGGAAAGGTAAAATAGTTTAGCAGATCTTTAAAACATCAAACATAGACCATAGAGACCTCTTCTTCCAGGGCATAGGCTCTGCTTCCCTATTTTCCAATCTCAAGAAATGGAACTCTTGTCACACTTGTTCAAAACCCAAGGTCGCAGGGCCTCCTACTTCCTAACCAAATCTTACTTTGCAATATCCCTTGATTTTCCATTTCCAACCACCTTTAATTTCCATTCCAAGAGACTCCCCCCACTCTTCCAAGCAGGCTCTTACCACTTTCAGCTAGAATACTTCCTTTCCTAATTCTAACTTCACTTTCTCCATTCCCACTCTCCTCCTACCCTTGCTATTCCATACTACACACTGTTGAATTACTCTGCCTAAAACACCAAGGAACAAGCAAGATAAAACATCCCAAAATAAAATACGATTAGCCATAATGTATTTTGTGGTGTCCAATGCCCAAAAGCATCCTTATACAAATTTGGATTCTGTTACTCTTTTGGTAAAATAAGCATAGGAGAACAGGCTAAAATAAACTCACTGTGGCTCCCAGTGGCATCCCAAGTATGAAACTCAACTGAAACAAATCCTGCTGGGGCACCTGGGTGGCTCAGTTGGTTGAGCGTCTGCCTTCGGCTCAGGTCAAGATCCCAGGATTCTGGGATCGAGCCCTGCGTTGGGCACCCTGCTCAGCGGGGAGTCTGCTTCTCCCTCTCCCTCTGCCCCTCCTACCCGCTTGTGCTCTCTCTCAAATAATAAATCTTTAAAAAAAAAAAAAAAAAAAGGGCATCTGGGTGGCTCAGTCAGTTAAGCACCCAACTCAATCTCATCTCAGGCTTGTAAATTCAATCCCCTCATTGGGATCCAAAAAAAAAAAAAATAGTTTGAATCCATCATCCTAAAATTCAAAGGCCAGAGAATTATAAGCCATATAACAATAAATATAAAACATATATAACTATATCCCTCCTGAGACACACACACTCCATGTTATGATATGAAATCCATCTTCCTGAGGGAGGTTGCCTCAACTATGTGATTTCTCTTCTCCATCTTCACTCTCTCCTCTATTAGCTTGTTCTTCTCATTAGATAGGTTCAAACTCCCTCTCATCTTTCAAAAACAAATAAAAACAAACAATCCCATCCTGGTTCGATTCTGCCTTGTCTTCTCTTCATAGCCAACTTTTCTTACACCTCCTCCTAACTTCCCACTTCCTCCATGTGACTGCATTCTGGCTTCTGCCCAAATAATTTTATTGAAATTGGTCCTGCAAGTCACTAATGACCTGTAACTACCAAACCCAATAGGATTTTTCTATTCTTACCTCACTTGTCCTTTCTGGACTTCCAACATCCCTGACCACTCAATTCCTTCTTAAATTTCCCATCTCTTGGCTTTGTGCAATACTAATCGCCCAGTTTTACCCCTGACTCTCCGACCTCTCTTCCTCAGAATTTATCATGAGCTCCAAAGCTCTAAAGCTTCTGGGCTTGATCTCCCTTTTCACTCTATGCTCCCCCTCCATCCCCCACCTCTCGCCATGATACTGATCATCTGCAAATCTTTATGTCCAACTCAGACTTTTCTCCCACAGTCCTGCTCCAACTAGCTATGAACCACTGAGGCTGTCCCACTGGAACCTCAGGCTCAGTGTATCACAAATTGACTTTATAATCTTTCCCTTCAACTTCCTCTTCCTCTCTTTATTCCTTGGTAGCTGTCCAGTTACCCAAAAACTGAGATAAAGAATCATCACAAGCCTCCTCCTCCTTTTTTACCCTCCCTCCACATTCAGTCACCAAACCTCAACTACATAGCTCCCTTCAAGATTCTCTCTTTACTGTTCTTACCATCCAAACTTTCCTCTCCATTCTATTACTGCCTTAATTCAGGCTCTCGGCACCTCTTGCCAAGATGACCATAGCAGCTTCCCAGCTAGTTTTCTGCCTCCTACACCAGTCATTCTTCATATGATGGCTAAAGCAATTGTGTGACAAATCAAATCCGAAAAATCTTTTACTCTTCAATGGCTCCTCCACAGCTTCCAAAATCAGATTTAAACTCCTCAGCACACAAATCCCTTCATGACTGGCCCTACGGTCTCTCCAGCATTATCTCCTCCCATTCCCCAACCTCTCTCCAGCCATACTGAGCTGTTATTCTGGCAGCTTCCCACATGGTTCTACTTGTTTCACACCCGCATGCCTATTGAGCACTTGGAAAACGATACCCAAAAACCCATAAAACAATACTGTTTATGGAGATATGTATTCGAGCTTTTAGAACACAGACAGGAAGGAAATTTTATGATTTTATTATAGTAGTTCACTGTTGGGTAAAGGGGCGGGTGGAAAGAGAGGCCTAGGAAGTGAAAAAGGGGCCCTAAACTTCGTTTATAATGTCTTCTTTCTCCCTCCCTTAGCTTTTTTAACCTGAAGCAATTATCAAAAAACACTGGTATCAGTTAATATTGGGTGGTAGACTCATGGGTAGTTATACTATTATCAAAACCTTCCTGCATTTAATATTTTCAAAGAGAAGTACATGAAAACCCACACTCAAATGCCTTTAAAAGAAAGGAAACCTCTAGCTTTAAAATTCTGTCCTACTGTCATCATGTAACACTTTTCAAGAGAGGCAAATTAAAATTTCGTAATTTGAGGGGTGCCTGGATGGCTCAGTAGGTTAAGCTGCCGACTCTTGATTTTGGCTCAGGTCATGATCTCAGGGTCCTGGGATCTAGCCCCAAGTCAGCACCACGCTCAGCCGAGAGTCTGCTTGAGGATCTCTCTCCCTCTCCCTTTGCCCCTCCCCCCATTCATATGCACGAGCTCGCTCTCCCTCTCTCTCTAAAATCAATAAATCTTAAAAAAATGTATTAAAAAATTCATAATTTGACAGAAATGCACTTAATCAAGCCAAGTGCAAGCTGCCAACTTGCATGTATACCCATAATATAAAACCCATGCAACTGGCGTGAGTAAGAAATACAAAAAATAATCTGTATCTTTACAGACTATGCTTTAATTTCAAGAAATGTATAATACAAAATTCTAGAAAGTGAAACATTCAAGGAAAATGACTAATTCAGGTAGCTAAGACTCAGAGTTTACTGTGTTTAATTTTGTTTATTTTTCCATGACACTCATGCCAAAGAACCCTGAAAGACAAATTAAGAGACATAATATTTATGGTGTTGCTATGGTTTCCAGACTAACAAAATCATTACTCAATTTCTTAGTAACTTCCCTTTAGTAGAAAAATCTCAGGTACCATTTTTCTTAATTAGATCTTACAATGTAATTATGGTTAACTACTTTTTAAAAAGCTTTTGGTAGTTGAAAACCAACTATATAAATTCTGAGTACAAATACCTGTATGTATTAGATAAAAATCTACGGACTTTAAGCCATTTTCTTCTGATGTCAAAAAACTGTATCTTCCTTTTACTCAGAGACCTTCTGATAGCAAAATATTATTTTGGAATGAGAGAGGAAATTTAAGATTATAGACTATATTACTCAGGTCTGAATACAACCCAATAAATAGACAGCTCAGGAGAATTGAAATTCTGGATCTGCAGTGACATATCTAACCAAAGGGGAAAATGTGAATCATAGTTCTCACAGAAATACTTTGGGGGAAGAAAAAGGGTGTTGCCAATAATGTCTTCACATTTAGGTTACTGATATTGTGCTATTTGAATTTTTTTCCCCAAATTCCTCTAAGTCACAGGAATGGTGAAGATTATGACAACTGAATGCTATACCAGATATTTTTCAATCACACTCACACAAACGCAGTCTTGTTAATTCTGGTTAGAAGAACAAATCAAGGAAAAGCAAGATACTCAGAGCGACGCTGGCCATCACAGAGCCTGAGCTCTGACTTAGTTCTAGGGGTGAACGAGGAAAAAAATGGAAAAAGGTCTGCACGCAATGGGAATTGGCTGAATTCATGCACTAATGCCACTGGAAGGAATTCTAAATGATCAAAAACAACATAGATTTACTCTTTCGAAGGATTTGTTTAATAAAGACAGTAAGCACAAAGGGGGAGAATTTTTTTTTAACCGGGGAGAAATTTAAAAAAAGTCACTTTTCGTAACTCTAAAAAATTAATTTACATTTCATAATTTTTAATAAATTTTTGTGTACCACCATTGAGAACACTCAAAAGCATTTTAAATAAGAGTCATTATGCCTCCTGTGAAGTTAGCTTTCCAGACAAATCCGATTTGCACAGAACAATCTGAACCGAGCACAAAAGGATGACCAAAAAAGTGTCAGAATTAAGAAAGACTCAAGACTTGACCTTGAAGTCCTGGAGCGGCCTTAGGACTCAGCCTGAGGAGTGATTATTTTCTTTTTTTTTTTTAGGAGTGATTATTTTCAACTCTACACTTCCTCCCTAGACAAATTTCATCCACACTCATGATTTCAATTACCTTCTACATGCTCACAGGTCTCAGTGTTTATCTACAGCCCAGACCTCTCCTTAGAGTTCTTGATCCATATCCGCAAACTGCCTCTTCAGTCTCTACTTAGATGCCTCACAGGCACCTTAAATACAACACATACCACCTAAGTCCATGGTCCTCCCTCTCCAAGACTCCTTCCCACTCAAATGATCCCTACCACCACCCAGAGGCACAATCCAAACTTTCCCCCCTCTACTACTCAAACACAATCACTCACTGAGCATCGACTACTTACTTCTCTGTCCCAACCATCTCTCACCATCCCCACTGCCGTCCCTCTGGGCCAGGCCCCCACTGCCTCTGAAAGTATCACAACTCATCTCCCCATATCCACTAATATCCTTTCTGATATAGATATACTCTCCAATTTGCACTAAAGTCATCCTTTTAAGGCACAGATATGATCAAGTCATACCCCTACACAAAACCCTTCACAACGTTTTTCCATCGTTCTTCAGACACAGACCCAAATCCTAAATACACTCTGTAAGAACCTGTAACAGGGTTCTCAACTACTGACTATTTGGGCCAGATAATTCTTTGTTGTGGGGGCTGTCCTGGGCATTGTAGGATGTGTATGAGCATCCCTGGTCTCTACCCACAAACACCAGTAGCACACCCCTCCTCCTGTTTGGACAGACAAAAGTATCTCCACATATTACCAAATGTCCTGTGGGGGACAAAATCACCCTCGGTTGAGAACCACTGGCTTATATGATCTGGCTCCTGCCTACTCCCTGGCTACTCTCCTCCTTGCTGTGCATGTTAGTGTTAACAGTACCTCACAGGAGGCACAATCGTTTACAAGCAGAGGAGCCTAAGTGCAAATTTCAGCCTTACCTTTTTAGCTATGTGACCTTGGGCAAGTTACTTCACTTCTCCATGCCCTGCATTCATAATCAATAAAATAAAGAACTTAGGACAGTGACTGGTATGTAATATGAGCTCAGTAATCAGTACATGTTAGCTGTTGTTATTATTCCTCGAATTCTCCATACTCTTTCAGGCTCAAAAGCTTGTCACACATTCTTCCCTCTGACTGGAAAGCTCTTTCCTACATCTGACAACTCTTTCCCCTCAATAATTCCATTCATCCTTCAGAACTCAGTTGAAAGGGCTCAGGGAAGCCTTCCCAAAGCCCCCAAACATGTCAAGTCCCCTATCACACACTTTTTAATAAAATCATTTACTGTCCACTCAAAGCGCTTAACACAGTTGTAAATAGATTACTGTATTTCCTCAATTCTGAAAATGCCACTGTGACATACACTGACAATCATAGCTTTCAAGACAGAAATTACCATGTTAAATGTAGACATTAATTTTAAAGAAAAAAGGGAACTGAAAATTGAACTAGTCCATTCTGTAATTCTTTGTTTAATGTCTATTTCCCCCTATAGAATATAAGCTCCATGAGGGCAAGGACTACGTTCGACCTGTCCACTGTCTATCCCTCACATCTGACATAGCACCTGCAGAGGACAGATGCTCAAAAAACATTTACTGAATGAATGACATTCAAAATTTGTGCAGTTTTTAAAAACTCTATTCCTTTTTCTTTTTTCTTTCTTTTTTAGGGCTCCGCACCCAGCATGGAGCCCAATGCAGGACTTGAACTCATGACCCTGAGATCAAGACCTGAGCTGAGATCAATTATTGTGATTATGGTAATTCTTTACATTTTCAAAAACTGCTATCTTTACCAAGTTTTTTTATCCTTAATTTGCCATGCCCTAAAAATGAATAAATTACTCAAGTAAAATAGTGAGATACTATGAGATCATCAGTTCTACCAAGCTATCATGGTTATCATTCCATAAAACAATAACAGTGGACAGTATCTTTTAAACTAAGCACAATTCTTGCCTTTGCATCCTTCTGTACAGGCTGCTAATACATAATCAAAACCTGCAAACTTCTGGTTCTCACTACTAGATGCCTGGGATGGCTGTTATTTCCATAGGCAGCAAAATGAAATAAAACCAAGCGTCCATCAACAGATAAATGGATAAACCACATGTAATATATACATACGGTAGAAAAGTATTCAGCCTTAAAAAAGGAATGAAGTTATTTGAAGTAGGGGAAAGGAATGAAGTTCTGATACATCCTACAACACGGATGAATCTTTTTTTTTTTTTTAAAGATTTTATTTATTTGACAGAGAGAGAGATAGCGAGAGCAGGAACACAAGTGGGGGGAGTGGGAGAGGGAGAAGTAGGCTTCCCGCGGAGCGGGGAGTCCGATGCAGAGCTCGATCCCAGGACTCTGGGATCATGACCTGAGCCGAAGGTAGACGCTTAACGACTGAGCCACCCAGGCGCCCCAACACGGATGAATCTTAAAGTCATTATGCTAAGTGAAAAAATGCCAGATACAAAAGGAAAAATACTGTATAATTCCACTTATATGGAATATTCAGAATTAGACAAATTCATAGACATAAAGTTTATTAAAAGTTACCAGGATCCGGAAGAGGGGGAATGGGGAGTTATTACTTAATGGTTACAGAGTTTCTCTGTGGGGTAATGAAAAGGTTTTAGAAATAGACAGTGGTGATGGTTGCACAACACTGTAAATGCAATGAATGCCACTGAATTGTAGTCTGCAAATAGTTAAAATGGCAAATTTTGTTATACATGTTATAATCACAACTTAAAAAAAATCAATATTGTAAAATACCAAAAACCATTGAATTATACATTTCAAATGGATGAAATATATCTCAATAAAGCTATTTTGAAAAATGAGATCTGGGAGTGCCTGGGTGGCTCAGTCAAAATGTCCAACTCTTGATTTTGGCTCAGGTCATGATATCAGGCTCCATGACATCAGTCTACTTGAGGATTCTCTCTCTCTCCCTCTCCTCTGCCCCTCCCCCCACTCATGCGCTCACTCTCAACAAATAAATCTTTTTTTAAAAAAATGAAATCTGAAAGTCCTAGCAGCCACAAATGTCAAAAAGCCATAAAAGCTTCCTTTCTTCTTTATTACAAGTAGGTCTATGCACCCAATGTCTACATGTACATTCTGCTCAACAACAAAAGTCTCTGAACACTCCATTTGCTAAACTCTAACTCCTATAAAAGATTATCAATTTCTATGCTTGTCATTGATCCTTTAGATTTAAGAGACCTGCGCATTATAAGCATGAATCTCTTTGGGTCCTGGATCTCAAGGGAACTCACAGAATTTTAGAGCTAGAAGGACTTTTAGATCATAAGGTCCAAAAATAAGCAACATTCTGATAACTTCCATTTGGAGAGATGTGCATGGGACATGTTTTCTTCATATCTGCAGCTCTAAAACAAGGAGAACAGTAATATTCCAGGCTTCTGTGATGCCTTAAAAAGACTGTTTGCTATCCCTTCAAAAGGCTTAATTTCTTTTCCTGGGAACACTCACCATAATATTTGCCAAACTAACTGCAGTAAGGGGGCATAAGTAGCTTCCATGTTACCCTCATCTTTCTCCTTTGGAGAGCTAGCTGCCTAAGGGTTCCCAATTTGATACACTCTGTGCTTTCAGGTAAGTTTCACTTAAAGTCAACTCTCTAATTGCATTTCCCCCAAACCTGTGGAACAATCAAAGCCAAACAAGCAAGGGGGAAAAAAAAAAAAAGCATGTGAATTGGTCCTTTGACACCCGAGAGGACTTGCTGGTGACCCCTTCTGACACAGCTCCTCTGAGCTCTTCAAAGAGCTATGAGAGCCCATGCTCCCCGCACAGAGCAGCAACACACCTACTACAGACAGGACAGGGCTTCTAAATCCATCCACATTCCTGACTTCACAGAGCAGTCTTCAAACATCCAAACATCTTTTTAAAATGTACACAGGTCTGACAAAATGAAGACTCTGTAGATGGGTGGTGATAATGGTTGCACAACAATGTGAATGTACTTAAGGCCACAGAATCCTATACTTGTAAAAATGGGTAAGATAAGTTTTATGTTACGTATGTTTTACCAAAATGTACTCAGTTCCATATTTCAGCATGCAAATTATCCAGTTTGCAGAATATGTTTATGCCTTTTCTTTCTTTTCCTCCTCATTCCCTCTAGTTCCCTGACTTGTGGCCAACTGAGGAACAAAGAAACCTGAGCAAATAGTATGCAGGAGGAAAAAGGGGTTATTTTTCTTTATTTATGGCATTCCCTATCTCAAAAAACAATTTGAAGTGAGAAAAGACAAATTAAAACTGTTGAGATTTAACAATTAAAAAGGGGGTATTAAGCTACTTGTCCTTTTTAATCATTAAGGGGGTTCTGTTCATTTTGGTTTCAGGCATTTTTTTTGTGAAAGGGATGATCATATGGGAGAAAATAAGGATTAGGGGCGATCTGCAAATGTCAACCACATAATAATGTATGAATGCACAACTGAGAATTAGCTATGAAAACTTTATTTAAAGGAAAAAAAAGAATCACAAGAAATATATGAAGGAATTATTAAAACTGCTAAACCTAGTTCCTCGAAAGTTTTCAAACTCTACATAACACATTAGGCACTCATACAAATAAAAATCTTGAATCTTAATAGAAACTGACCCTTTCATATTGAAGGTTAAGCTGAGCCTTTTGACCAGGTTATTAAGAGTTGGCACATTCATATTCAGAGCTCTGAAAATAGAAATAAAAACTAAAAATACTGGCCTTTTAAATCCTTTTATAATAATAACTTTTATTATTATACAATAATTTGTGATTTAATAACTGTATTAAACTAAGTTATTTCATAGCAAAATAATAACGTACAGGGAGGAAAACAACCTGTACGTATAAAAAACAGACCATCCAGGATAGGATCTTCTCTGTATTTTGTTTTTGGGTTTTCTTTTTGTTTTTGTTGTTGTTGTTGTTGTTGTTGTTTTCTTCTCTGCATTTTGGTTCACGGTTCCCAAATCTGACTGGCCATCAAGATCCCCCAGGAAGAAAAGTGTGTGTCTGTGTGTATGTGTGCATGCATGGGCACACATGCACTTAAATACAGGTTTCTGAGCTCAACTCCCACAGATTCTGATTTAGCAAGTACAAGTAAAGCCTGGGACTCTGTACACTAAAAAAGTTCCCTGAGGGAGTCTAGTGATCAACCATGTTTTAGAACACCTATATTAATAAATTTCTTTTTTAAAAAAGACTATTTTACCTCTAGTCTCACTTTTAATTCTGACTTATTACTAGGCACAAAATAGCCCACTGCAAACCTAACACTATGATAAAGGTTTACATGCTTTGTGTCCTTTAATCATCATAACAGCCCTGTAATACAGGAAGACAATATTATTCCCATTTTACAGATGAGAAAACTGAAGTCCATAGTAGTTACTTAACAAAATTACTCAAGAAGCAACTAGTAGAGGCAGGATTCAAAGCCACACTTAGAACTCTCCAAAGCCTGCCTCTTCTGGAAGCAGTATGGTACAGTAGAATAAATCATGGCTGTAAGTAGCTCATTTTGAGCCTCAGCTCTGGTATCTTTTAGACATTTATCTCTCAGTTTTGTCTGTTTCCTCATCTGTAAATAAGGTTAATAATAATATCTATCCTTCCTAACTCACAAGGTTGTTGTGAGAATCAAGATGTGCAAGCACTTTCAAAATCATGAATAGTTACCAAAAAAGAAACTATTAATGGGGGAGTTGGAGAATACTGAGAAACAGCACAACACAGCAAGTAGTTAAATGCTCAGACCTTAGAGCCAGACTTCACGTGTTTGAACCCAAGCTCTGCTATTTTCTGGCTGTGTGACCTTAGGAAAGATACTTAACTTTTCTGTGCAAAGGTTTCTTTGTTAAAATGGAGATAATAAAACCAATCTCAGAATTTTGTGAAGATTAAATGAATTAGGGGCGCCTGGGTGGCTTAGTCGGTAAGCATCTGCCTTCGGCTCAGGTCATGATCCCAGGGTCCTGGGATCAAGCCCCGCATTGGGCTCCCTGCTCTGTGGGGAGCCTGCTTCTCCCTCTCCCACTCCCCCTGCTTGTGTTCCCTCTCTCGCTGTGTCCCTCTCTCTGTCAAATAAATAAATAAAATCTTAAAAAAAAAAAGATTAAATGAATTAATGCAGCTTAAATGCGTAGAAGTGTTTGTCACATAGAAAGCACTCAAGTGTTAAATGTTTAGAATGCATCCACTTTGTGAACAAAGCATTATAGGATCCAAAAAGAGAGTTCAAATATTTAGTGACAGTACAATAAAGCCTAGAAGGTGCCAACATTTTCTCTCCTTATAGAAATCTGGGTAAATCCCTCTAATTTGGAAAGTAAACATTTTGAGTAGTTTCAGTTTTCAAATAAAACTATGTGGCTTCCAGGGGCGCCTGGGTGGCTCAGTTGGTTAAGCGACTGCCTTCGGCTCAGGTCATGATCCTGGAGTCCTGGGATCGAGTCCCGCATCGGGCTCCCTGCTCGGCGGGGGGTCTGCTTCTCCCTCTCATGCTCTCTGTCTCTCATCCTCTGTCTCTCAAATAAATAAATAAAAAAAATAAAAATAAAAATAAAAAAAAAACTATGTGGCTTCCAAAATGCTTCATTTGTGCAAATACTTAAAATCCTTGTATCTCATTTTCACTTTATTTTAAAGAATCTTTTACCCCTTTATCTGAAAATATCTCGCTTGATTTTTTAAAAGTGATTTTGTTAAAGTATCACAAGCTTGCCAACAGTTTTTAGACAACTTTTCTTTGCTTCAAACATCCCTCTATGGAATTTGACTTCTAATTCAAAAGCTAACGGAGTAGTTTACCAGAGGAAAAAAATGTAACAATGAGCTGGATCAAAAAGAGACTGTATAATATGTCAAAAGGAAATGGCACTAGTCCTAAATGAGCTATTTACTAAGAATAACAAAAAGGAAGTGGCGAGGGACTAATCCTCACAAAAAGAAAATAATTTAATAATGCTCTAACCAATTCTTGTACCAGATTAATTTATGGTCAGGTCTGCAGCTGCAGATAGAGTCAGAGTCTGAAACAAAGTTGGCACCTCAATAAGAAATCACAGCTGGCAGTTATCTTAAATTTCCAATATGCAACAGGAAATGTTGCCAGTGATTCAATAGGTGACAACCCTTTCCATTTTTTTCTTTCTTCTGAGTTGTCAACAAACCGAAACAAAAATGCTCCAGAAGCTCTGGTACTAGCTGAAAGTTAAACATAAAAATTCCACTGCAGTATTTCAAAAAACAGCTAAAACAACTGAATCTGGGCAGACACCAAATAAGGACTGTTTCTGTCAACATTTATACAGTGCCTCCTGGAATATGTTAACTGTATGGCCTACGAGTGTTTCTATAATATAGTTATCATATTTTCCACATTCTAATTACCTTAAGTTTCAATACTGAAGATTCATTATAAATTTCAAAACATTACAGGTACCTCACAGTAATCCACAAAAAATAAAATGAAAAATTAATTTTAGATAAGAGAAACAGATATCCAAATAAAGAGATGGTAACTATATTCTATTCTAATACAGTATTTAGAGGCCATATATAACATCTTATTCACAGTAAGCATTCTGAAACCAGCTCAGTGAATCAAAGTCTATATATATCTCCCCCCAACATTTTTACAACGTTCCCAACTGTGCAACTCAACATTGAGAGGGGGTTTTCCAGACACACCTCTCTGGCAATGTTACTCAAAGCTTCATCTTCTGCAGAAAATCGGTCTTTTACAGGTGTCCTTTTCCTTCCAGAACCAGGAGTCCCCATATTGCCTTCTTAATAGTTTTTTAACCGTGAAACGTGATTTCACTATTTTCAGCCCTGAAATAAACAGAAACAGAATTAACTTAGGATGTTTCTCTTTGTACCATTTTAAAGCTCCTTTATACATTCACTTTTAGAAAAGAGAAATTATATTTATGTATTTACATATAAATTAGTCACCAAATACTTCTTCCTCACTATAAAATTATTCCAACAAATTTCAGAATATTTAAGTTTATACTAATTATTAAACCTCCCAATTCTTTTTTACCATGCTACCCACAGACAGCAACCTCTAAGAATGTGTTGTAGGGGAACCTGGGTGGCTCAGTCAGTTGAGCCGCTGAGTCTTGATTTCAGCTCAGGGTTGTGAGATCAAGTCTGGCCTCGGGCTACAGGCTTGGCAAGGAGTCTGCTGGAGATTCCTTCCCCCTGTCTAACCCCCCTAACCACCCCCACCCCTTACCCCTGCTCGCATGCTCTCAGGGACGCACGCACTCTCTCTGTCTCAAATAAATAAAGTCTAAAAAAAAAAAGAATGTGTTGTAACATTAGCCTCAGAAAACTGCAGTCAACAGTAATTCTACTTAACAGTTTAAAATTACTACAGCTATTTCTAAAACTTATTTCCATCCCAGAGCAAAAAACATTTCAGCAAAGTCATCCATTCTAAAGCTTTGAAAGAACATATTCAAGAAATTTTAATACAGAACCTTACACTTACAAAGATAAGTTGGCTTTTTAGTGTAATTTAAAAAACAATTCCAATTAAGCTATTACCACATAAGAGAACAAATGAAGATTTATTATTCTGCAATTAACAATTACCAACACTGTCCATGCAACAATGTCTGAGTGCCTGTTACCGCCAGGTACTATGGAAAGTGCCAAAGATACGGTGACAAACAAAACTGATGTAGGCCAACGACTAAGAATATATCTTGGATCTATTACTGTTGCTGTTATTATGAAAGAGACCCATTTTTACAAAAAAAGAGAAGAAAAATTCATCGGCCAGGATTTAATAATAAGGATAGTAAAGATCATCTGGCCTTCCAAACACGTGGTATTTGAAATTAAAGATTCCCATAAGAAAATGCATTTGCATGACCTCCCTCTCTCCTATACACATTCCTGAGTACAGCTCATTTAGCAAAATACCCATTAACTTAAATTTTTTTTCCTAGCTTTAACAAAATAAACTGGTGAAATTTCATTACACCGTGAGTCACAAAGGAATTTTCAAATAAGTTTGCCCCAGAAGAATGAACTATATTAAAACTCCAAGTGACTTTCATGTGTTGGAATTTACTTGTTTCAGGCAAAATAAAACAGAACCACTTCACCAATTCACTCTTCCAAAGAAAGTCTTCTCCAATGAAAATTCAGGCCATTCCCCTCTTATCTGATACCATTTTTTTGTTTGTCAATCACAGAATGAAGACTGATGATAGTTCATTACTCTGCCATAGAAAATCTATCTGGATATGATAAGAAAGGACTCCTTCAAATGGAAACGAAAAGAAGGAATGTTATGTCTGAAAGCAGCAGCTGAGAAGTCCCAGCCACAAATCAGGGCAATTTCTGAAAAGCTCAGTGTTGTTTTTTCAGAAGTCTTCCATCAGGGGCACCTGGGTGGCTCAGTTGGTTAAGCGACTGCCTTCGGCTCAGGTCATGATCCTGGAGTCCCGGGATCAAGTCCCACATCAGGCTCCCTGCTCGGCGGGGAGTCTGCTTCTCCCTCTGACCCTCCCCCCTCATGCTCTCTCTCTCTCATTCTCGCTCTCTCTCTCAAATAAATAAATAAAATCTTTAAAAAAAAAAAAAAAGAAGTCTTCCATCATCCTCACCCTCAGCATCACTTTAAAGATCATACACTTAATAGTAACGATGTGCAAGTGTTAGTCACCTACTGAGAAAAAAGCAGCATGTAGTACTTTTCAAAGACTGGAGTGACAATTTAACTGATGCACAGTAATATCACCCAATATTTGTCCTTCAGCCGGCCTTCCAAGGACACATTCAAAGACATTTCACAAAGACAGGAAACAAAAAGAGGCATTTTCTAATTCCAGGAACATAATAACAGTTATAGAAGAAGAAATAAAGATTTTATCGAAAGTTTAACAGTGGTTTCGTTAGGAGGAAAGAATTATGGCTGCACTTTTTCTTCTTCTTGATTTTCTAACATTCCAATAACATTGGGGAGAAGAGAGATGCATCAATCAATCAATCCAGATCCAAGACTCAAAGAATAAAATGGCCCCAAAGTGGATCACACCCAAATTAGGCACCATATGGTATACAGCTGAGACACACTATCTGAAGCCACTGCTGGCGGCACTCTTTTGAATGGATTTCTATCTCCTCTTTTTCCATAATCCATTTCCTTCTTTCTCAAGAACACTGCCTTAAACCTCAGGATACTTCTAGCACATAGATTTACAAAGAATTATCTTTCCTTAAAGACGCCTCAAAACAAAACTGTTTCAACAGGCTCCAGGATAGCCAACCCTGAGTGAAAGATGACAAGAAAAGAGACAGAGGCACAGGATAAGCAGGAAATGGGAACAACCTCCTGTCTTCCTTGTCCTTCTTGTCCTATCCACAGAGAATATCTAGGGGTTTACATGACTCATTGGCCAGGTCCTGTCACCTTTTTCAGGTGCACACGAGGAAGATCAACCATTACCTATGTCAAAAAACAATCCAATGTTTTTGAAAGAATCACATGATTTGTATTCTGTAGGCAGACATCCTTACTAATATTAGAAAAAGTAAAAGGTTTTCGGCTCCTAGGCAATCTATCTTCAAAATGACAAAAATAAGGATATAGACTCAAAAGGTGATCTCAAATAGATTATTTCCAGTTTCTGATCCTAAAGGACTTTCAGTAAATTGCTACCGCAAGGAGGTTTCCTCAAGAAAAAAAAGAATACTTTTCTTCAGGAGCCGTGTTAATCTTTTCCAGCTTTTCCTTAGTGGTATTGACCAAACTAAGAGCTAAACCTTTACATCCACTGACAACAAAACTGCCCACATTTTGTCAAATCCATTACCCAGACAATGTCAAGCTGATTTTCTCCAGATGGTTTGTCATTAAGGATCTGTCTACCTAAGGGAAAGAAGGGAAGTACCTTCAAGGATGTTGTGAATCCACAATAGATATATCAACAAGGCTTTCTTTTCTCCAATGAGCTTCTCACATAATACGTTTCTGAAAAATAGGCACTTTGCCACATTAAGTGGCACTTCAATCATGATATTGTTCACTCTTGTGAGAAGAGAATGGGTATGTAATAATATATGTCATAATAATATATGTCTAAATATAGCACACTTAGAGAGTTCTGTCTGGATCCCAACAGTTGCAGTTAGTTCTCTATATCTGAGTATTTCATCATGGGGGAACTCAAAATATCGGCATAAGCCTCTGCATCAGAGTCGTCATTACAGTTAACACTAGCCTATGCACTAAAACATTTGGTCTTTATTCATCAGCAAATCGCAGTATCTGGAATGGCACTTGAACTAAAGACTGAGTGGGACTGCAGCTGTTGCCGCTGGACCAAAGTTAAAGTGAGAGGATCTGAGTTCAACTGCTGCACTGCCCTTTCCCCTACCTGAGGCTTGGTTTCTTCACTTACAGAGCAGACACAACATCTGTCCGCCTATCCAACATGGTTAATGGGAGCTCAAGTGAGTTCAGGTAAATGCAAGCACCTAATAAACTTAGAAAGCACTCCATAAATGTTTCAAGTGCCTTGAATTAACTACCTCTTTTACATATTCAGCTTATGAAGTGGACAAAAGGGCAATCCTGGCCTTTCTTTACATTCTCATACTTTTAACTGAACTAAAACATGCTCAAGTTACTTTCTCCAGCATGCATTATGTGATTATCATTAGCAATGCTAAGAATATTTGCTGAAGCACGGAAAAATCTAAAAAAAAATAAAAATACCTTTAACTATAATCATTAGACTATGTAGCACATTTACATATTAAAAAATTAAAAAGAAGAAATTTTTAAGGTATTTTGTGGCATTCAAAGTCTATTTTTGAAAAATCCAAATGAATATACAAGTTTTAGAAGTGTGGCCTTATAATGGGAGTTAGTTCTCTCATGAGAACACAAGTGGCTCAGAAGATAAAAATTATTAAATGGTACACTTAAGATCTGCGCATATCTTTTTTTATTATTCTTTTTTTTAATTTTTTTTATTTATTTGACAGAGAGAGAGCACAAGCAGGGAGAGCGGCAGGCTGAGGAGAAGCAGGCTCCCCACTGAGCAAGGAGCCCCATGCGGGATCGTGACCTGAGCCAAAGGCAGACACTTAACCCACTGAGCCACCCAGGAGCCCCAAGTACAGTAAAATATTAACAGTGGAATCCAAGTAGTAAGTACACAAGTGTTGATAGTAGAACTCTTTTCAACTTTTCTGTAAGTTGCAAAATGTGTATAATAAAGTGCTGGAAAAGAATAACTAGTTGAGAAAGGTAGATGACTAAGTGAACAAAAGATAGGAACTGGTAATTTCAATAAAAAAATCTTGATTTGAAAACCAAAAAGGAAGGTAGAGGTAATCACAGTATGGACGAATACCAATAGTTATGTATACATTAGAAAGATTATGGGCAAAGGAGAGGATGCCTCAATTGCTGGTTAGAAGAGAAAAAAATGAAGGGGAAAGGGCAGAGGTACGAGCAAAGCGGTAGGGGAGGGAAAGGGGGGGGCGGGTAGGCAGGAGGAAAGAATTAACACTTAAAGACATCAATTCCTGTAAATAGCTGAATGAGGACATTACGCAAAATGAGTAAATCATTAACAGAACCCACAGAAAGAATAAAAGGTACATCTAGAAATTGAAGCAAAGTACAAAATGAAAATATGTATATGTGAGGCAAAACTGGAAGACCTGGCATAACCTGAAAGGTAGATGCAAAACAAACTAAATCTCAGGAGAATATGAGAACCTATAATGGTTAAATTAAACTCATATTTTATAAAATATAATGCCTATAAAGGGTCAATGAGAACCTGTATAATCCCATCTCCAACTTCCACATTTGGTAGTCCTAAGAATTAACAAAAATGTTTCTTAAAGTCTCATATTTTGAATACATATTATTCTCATACACCCAAAACAATTGATAATTTTTCCATTTCCTCCTTTCATAAGATGACATGCCAGTGGTTGCACTTCCTTCCTAGCTAACTGTGTTTAAATAAATGAACTCTAACGGGCTGTATGTTCGACATGATTTACAATACTATTTTCAATAACTGTGCAGAACCCAAATTAGGAAGATGTGCTCTTACCCAACAACTGTATTCTCAGTATGCCCTGAGAAGTAAACCATTTTCTAGTACCAAATTCCCTCCTTTCCCTATGCCTTTTAAAAAGTATCTCAGTGTCAACTATACTTAAAAAAAAAAAAAGAGAGAGAGAGAGAAAAAGAAAGAATGAACCTCAGAAATGTGTGTATGAACATACATTCAGAGGATGAAAGGAAGGGAGAGAGAAAATTACATATGCTGAGGACAGGTCAGACTTAAAAGTGTGCAATAAAGCAGAAAACAGGAAAAGAACAGAAGTACTAGGGAGAACAACAGAAGCTCAGGCAGCAAAGAACAAAGATAAAACCAAAGACGAGGGAGAAGTAGGGAAGCATGTAATAAAGATGTGATTTTTTAATGTAATTAATATGAAGAAGGTTCTAAAATTAGAAAATTACTATAAAATAAAATACATACCTTTAAATTTTCTGTTTCCAACAAATATGTACTGTGAATTTGCAAAGCACTATGTACATTTGGCTTATAAGTGGACAAAAGAGTAAATGGGAAAAATAAAATGGCAAAGAAAAAGTCAGAGAAAAGTACTTATGCTATTTCTACATATCCTTTCTTAATGGTGTTCTCTGAAACACGAAAGCTTTTATTTTGAGGAAGTCAATTTACCTATTTTTTTCTTTCGTTTCATTTGATGTCATTTTTTTTTTTTTAAGATTTATTTACTTATTCTTTAGAGAGAGAGAGAGAGCAGAAGCAGGAGGGACAGAGGGAGAGGGAGAATGAATCCCAAGCAGATTCCACGCTGAGCACAGAGCCCAACACAGGGCTCAATCCCACAACCCTGAGATCAGACCTGAGTGGAAACCAAGAGTCCAATACGCAACTGACTGCGCCAGCCAGGCGCCCCCATTTGATGTCATTTCTCTTTTTTTGTATTAACATATAATGTATTATTTATTTCAGGGGTACAGGTCTGTGATTCATCAGTCTTACACAATTCACAGCGTTCACCATAGCACATACCCTCCCCAATGTCCATCACCCAACCACTGATGTCATTTCTAAGAAGGCACTGCCTACCCCAAAATCTCAACGATTTATTCCTATGTTTTCTTCTTAGAGTTTTACAATTTTAGCTCTTACCTTTAAGTCTATGATCCATTTTGAGTTAATTTTTATATATGGTTTGAGGCAGGGTACCAACATCATCCTTTTGCCTGTGGATATCCACTTATTCCAGTGACGTTTGTTGAAAAACTATTCTTTCCACAACTGAATGACCTTGGCAGCCTTGTCAAAAACCAACTGACCATAAAAATAAGGGTTTATGTGTGGACCCTCAATTCTATTCCATTGATCTATCTACATAAATCTATATATATCTATAAATAGATATAGATATCCTTCTGTCAGTATCACACTGTCTTGATTACTACTGTAGCTTTGCAATAAGTTTTAAAATTGGGAAAAGTGTGTCTTTCAACTTTGTTCTTTTTAAGATTTTACTGGCTATTCTAAGTCCCTTATATTTCCATATAAATTTTAGGATTGGCATGTCAATTTAAAAAAAAAAAGCTGCTGGAATTTTGATAGGGATTACACTGAATCTATAGATCAATTTGAGAAATATCGCCTTCTTAACAATATTGATTCCAATCCATTAACATGGGATGTCTTTCCATTTATTCAGATCTTTAATTTCATTCCACTATGTTTTGTGGCTTTCAGTGAATTCTTATACTTCTTTTATTAAATTTATTCCTAGGTCAAGTAGATATAAAAGTTTCTACAGAGACTCCTGGGTGACTCACTTGGTTAAGCATCTGCCTTCTGCTCAGGTCATGATCCCAGCGTCCTGGAATCGAGTCCCGCACTGGAACCCGCTTCTCCCTCTGCCTACCACTCCCCCTGCTTTTGTGCCCTCTCTCTCTCTCTGACAAATAAATAAAGTCTTAAAAAAAAAAAAGTTTCTATAGAGTATAAAATGCTATGGAAATATACTGTATCACCAACACCAAAAAACATCTAAAATCACAATAAGCAAAAGAGAAGGTAGTAAAGTAAAATTCAGAAGTAAATCCCATGACTAAGGTTAATCTTAGTTGAGCCATGGGTGGGCAGGGGAATTGCATATTTTCAAACACAAATATAATCCAACACTATACCTATATACTTAGTGGGAAGGCATTTTTCACTATTTCCAATTTACTAGATATGTAGCAACAATAAAAGGAACTGAAAGTCCTTTCACTGAATTATACAAGGCTATGTTTTCTATCTGGGGTATAGAGAATTATTACTGAAATATTTCTTCCACCAAAAGAAATGAAAATCAAAACTAACATGATAGAAGCAAGTAACTAACTTCTGTTACTAATAAGAAAATAGAAAGAACCAGAATTAAGTCCCAAAGGAAAAAAGAACTTAAACTAGCCTTAGACCTTAGGCTCTCCTTCTGATTAAGATGAACTCTACTGACAATACTTATATTAACTATATTCTAATAACAAAAATAAAACTTAGAATATAATGCAACAAGAGGAAAAATTACATTAATAAATATGATCTTTTTAATTTTTTGTTAGTCTATAGTAAAACCAAAGATAAAACTGAAAATGACCCAAGTTTACAACAACAGCTTTAAGGGCACCTGGGTGGCTCAGTTGGTTAAGCGACTGCCTTCGGCTCAGGTCATGATCCTGGAGTCCCGGGATCGAGTCCCACATCGGGCTCCCTGCTCGGCAGGGAGTCTGCTTCTCCCTCTCCCACCCCCCGTTTGTGTTCCCTCTCTCGCTGTGTCTTTCTCTGTCAAATAAATAAATAAAATCTTTAAAAAAAAAAAAAAAAAAACAACAGCTTTAAGTCAAGGCCAGTCAACATGATGTAATAAATTGCGGCAGGAAAAAACTCATAGGAAGGAAGCAAAGACAAGGACACATTTGATATTATGCCTATAAGGTGCAAAAAGATAATAAAATGCCATGTAAAGTATGACTGCAAATACATAAAACTTCATACTTACGAATAATGAATAAAGACAATATGTATAAAAAGAATCTTCCTTTTTCTTAAGTTTTATATACTGTTGATAATCACTTTACCAAAAATGATTTAAGCTAAAATTTACAATTATGGGCTACTTCATAGTATGAAAATACAAACTTACAAGAATAACCAACTTTGAAACAATATTAATGAACTGATAAAAGAGAAAGATTCATTTGGTCTGTCAGAGCAATTGCAAAGTAGGACTATAAAAATTTACGTTGGTCATCTCCGGTAAAACTGTTAATTTCCTAATAGATTTCATAGTGACCATCACTTTTACAGGCATAATGACATTTTAAGTAAGTGAAAACACATTGCTAATTTTAAATAGAATGAGCACCACTGGATTAACCTTTAAAATTAAAAATCTAACTTGAATCAACAGGTCAAAATTAGAAAAAGAAGCAAGCATTAATGTCCTCTAAAGTCCTGGGGGAAAACAACAATTTTTAAGTCTACAACTTTTTATTATCAAAGCAAAATCCTTTCAAATTATCAGCTTTCCCTGAAGACCTCTATTCTATGAATCCTTCCACCCACATAGCTCACTGACTGGATAATAAAATAGTGCCGTGAGATACTTTTACAGCATAATGGGAGAAGCTAACATTTCTCCTCTCTTGAGCCATGCTGGTCAGCTTTGTGTAACTTAAACCTTTCTTAGAAAGGGCAAAGTAATACTCTGAAATGGTAGGCAAGATACCAATCAGGCCCATAAAAGGAAGTCAACAAGATATAATGCAATGTAAAGTACAATGTTCACAAGGGAATAATTAGAGAAGAGCGCCAAGCTGACAGCACAGCTGTGAGAGTAGCTAATCCAAGTGCCATCCAATCTAAAGCCACATGCAATGAGCTCCACTTTAGATGCATGACTTTGCTCAAAAAAGACCTAACATCAACATTTGGGTAGCTCCTTTTTATACAAATAAAGACAAACTGACCATCCCTCCTCCCATACCTGCTCATCCACCACAGCTCCACACACACACACACACATACATACACACACACACACACACACAGAGAAAGATATCATTAATAACTTCTCAGAAGTTAAGGACATAAGTTTCCAGATTCAAAGGGCCCACAGAATGCTCAATACAAGTCCTGAGTCCATACCAAAGTATTTCATAGTGAATTACCTGAGTGAATTTCAAACACTGGAGACAAAGATGATTTTACAAGCTTCCATGGGTGGGAAAATCAGGTTACATAGAAAGAATTAACAATTAGAATGGCTTTAAACTTTTAAAAGTAATTCTGGAAATGAGGCACCTGGGTTGCTCAGTCAGATGAGCAACCAACTCTTGATTTCAGCTCAAGGTCATGATCTCAGGGTGGTGGGTTCGAGTCCCACATAGGGCTCCCTGCTCAGCACAAAGTCTGCCTGAGATGCTTTCTCTCTCCCTCTCCCTCTGCTCTTTCTCAAACAAACAAATAAATAAAATCTTTTTTTTAAAAAAGGTAATTCTGGAAAGAGGACAATCACTGTATTGATGCCTTCAAACTCCTGAAGGAAAACTACAGACAACCTATAAACAGCCTATGCCCAGTTAAACCATTCTATTTCTCATACTTGATGATTAAAGACATTTTTGGGCATTTGAGGCCTCAAAAACTTACCTCTTTTGTGCCCTTTGTCAATAAGCTACTAGAAGATATACTTCACCAAATAAAAGAGAAAAATCAAAGGAGTAGTTTGTTGCAGAGTCAGCCAGGGACTCGGGTTCCTTTCTTCCCGTGACTACTCCTTTACCCCTGCTTCCCAACTCGCAACCGATAGAGATGTGAGACAGATATACACCTGAATTGTGTTAAACCACTGAAACTTGGGGGTTGTTTAAGTTGGTTAGTCTATTCTGACTAACAGACACAAAAAGGTGATAGAACTATTCCACTTTTCAAAACTGAACCACATATTGATTAGAAATACATGTATGGAGAGTGGGACAGCACAGTTGGGCAAGGAATGGTCCCAAGAGAGCGATTAACATGTAAAATGGCATTGTGATTGCCTGAGAAGGAAGGCACACATTAAAGAATATGTACAGGAACTTCTACGATAATTGTAATGTTCGTTTCTTGCCTAGGTAGTGAGACACAGATGTTCATTTTATTGTTCTTCCTCAAAATGTATTTTTGTTTTATATCTCGCCATGTTTCACAAATAAACTAATTATTTTGTTCAAAATAAAACAGATACATAGGATGAGGCACTTGAAAAAAAATGTTGGAGCATTTGGGAAAAAATAAGGTGAAGAGAAAACGAAGCGAAGAAAGGAAACCCCCTGGCAGCCCCCCTGGAAAAACTGAGTTAAACAAGAAAGAAAACAATCATGGTACAATACTTGGCTAAGCAGTAAATAATATTTATTTAGTTATAATGAAAACACCAACTATTGATTTAAAATTGCAAAACTGGAATGTTGCAGAGAGGAGATACACATACACGCATATAATGAAGAAACAGAAAAGCAACAATAAAAACCACCAGTAATATTTAGTTAACTGCACATACATGTTTTTCAAAGAGAAATAGGTTCATAAAGTATGTGCCATTTTGTAAGATACTTCTTTTAACTGCACATTCATGTTTTTTAGACAAAAATGGGTTTATAAAGTGCTATTTTGTAATCAGCTATGGCAGACAGACTCTAAGGTGGCTCCCCACCATTATTCCCCCTCCTTCTGTTCCTACCTTTGTGTAAACACCTCTCAAAGATGTGGCCAGGACTTGTGACTTGCTTCTAACCAACAGAATATGACAAAGGTTATGAGATGTCATTCCCATGATTATGTTATATTATATAAGACTAGCCAGCTAGCCAACTTGCTCTAGGCTCTCCTTAATGATTTGACCAAGTGGTCATATCAGGAAATTCCACAGAGCCAAGAAATTCAGGTTGCCTCTAAGAGCTGAGAGCAACCTTTAGGAGCTTGAAGACAGCCTCTACATAACCTTTAGTTATCCTAAAGTAACCTTTAGTGAGCAAGAAGCTTCAGTCCCAAAACCAGAAATAAATTAATTCTGCCAAAAACCTCAGTGAGCTCGGAGATGGATTTTTATCATGTAAGTCTCCAGAAGAGAATTCTGCCCAGCCACACACAACACCTTGATTACAGCCTCATGAGACCCTATGCAGAGGACCCAACTCAGCCACATTCAGACTCTGCCCCACAGAAACGTAGGATAATAAATGTGTGTTGTTTTAAACTCTAAATTTGTGTAACTTGTTACACAATACAGAAAACAAATGCAACAGCTTTTAAAACTCTGGATTAAAAAAAAAAACCTTTGGATGAATAAATTCTGCAAAGGTACAGGGATAAAAAAATCAACACATACACACATATACAAAACAGCTGCATTTCTATACACTAGCTATGCACAATCCAAAAAGGAAATTAAGAAAACAATTCCATGTACGATAACATCAAAAAGAATAAAATACTTAGGAAAAAATTTAACCAAGGAGGCTTGTACACTGAAAACTACAAAACATTGCTGAAAAAAATTAAAGGAGACATAAATAAATGGAGAGCCACCCCTGTTCAAGGATTGGAAGACTTAACATTGTTAAAATGTCAATAATACCCAAAGCCATCTACAGATTCAAGGCACTCTCTATCAAATCCTAATGATATTTTTTGTAGAAATAGAAAAACCCATCCTAAAATTAAAATTCATATGCAATCTCAAGGGATCATGAACAGCCAAAACAATCTTGAAAAGAACAAGTTGGAGGTATCACACTTCCTGATTTCAAAACTTAACTAGAAAGCTACAGTAACCAAAACAGTGCCTTACTAGCATATACCACAAACAAAAAAAACTCACAGTAGATCAAAGAAATAAGTGTAAGCTAAAACTACAAAACTTTTAGAAGAAAACATACACAAAAAGCTTCACAACACTGGATTTGGTGATGATTTCTTGAATATAATGCCAAAAGCCCAGGCAACAACAACAAAAAGTAGATAAATTGGACTTCATCAAAATAAAAACTTTGTGCATCAAAGGACAATATCAAGAGAAAAAAGTGACCCACAGGATGGGAGAAAATATTTGCAAATAGTACATCTAATAAGGGATTAATCTCCAGAAAATATAGAGAACCCCTAAAATTCAACAACAAAAAACAAACAACCCAATTCAAATACGGGCAAAGAAATTGAACAGACATTTCTCCAAAGACAGATAAATGGCCTATGAGCACATGAAAAGATGCTCCACATCACTAGTTATTAGGGAAATACACATTAAAACCCCAATGAGACACCACCTCACATCCATTAGAATGGCTATTATTTTAAAAAATAATAATAAGTGTGTCAAAGATGCAGAGAAACTGGAACCCCTGTACACTGCTGGTAGGACTGTAAAATGATCAGCCACTGTGGAAAACGGGCATGGCAATTCCTCAAAAAAGTAAACACAGAATTACTATATGATCAAAAAAAAAAAAAGAATTACTATATGATCAAACAATTCTACTTATGGGTATATGCCCAAAAGAAATGAAACCAGGGACTCAAATAGATATTTACACACTTGTGTTCATAGGTAGCAGCATTATTCACAATTTGGTAAAAGCTAATTAAGTGTCCATCAATGGACAAAGGGATAAACAGAACGTGGAATATACATACAATGGAATATTAGCCTTAAAAAGGAGTTAAATTCTCATGCATGAGGGCGCCTGGGTGGCTCAGTAGGTTAGGCATCTACTTTCAGCTCTGGTCATGATCCTGGCACCCTGGGATCAGTCCTGCACTGGGCTCCCTGCTCGGCAGGGAGTCTGCTTCTTCCTCTCCCTCTGCCCCTCCTCCCCACTCGTGTTCTCTCTCTCTCTCTCATAAATAAATAAAAATCTTTAAAAAAAAAAATTCTCATGCATGCTACAACTTGGATGAACCTTGAGGACATTGTGCTAAGTGAAATAAGCCAGACACAAAACAGAAATATATGATTCTACTTATATCAAGTACTTGGAGTAATCAAATTCATAGAGACAGAAAGTAGAATAGTGGTTGCCAGGTGCTGTGGGGATGAAGGAGTTATTTTTTAATGGGTGCAGAGTTTCAGTTTGGGATGATGAGAAAGTTCTGAAGATGGATGATGGTGAAGGTTGTACAACAGTGTGAATGTATTTAACACCACTGAATTGTACACTTAAAGATGATTAAAATGGTAAATTTTATATTACATATATTTTAACACAATTTTTTAAAAACCCCACTTGGATGGGTAACAAAGGGTGAGTTGGGTAAGACAGGCAGACAATGACTCTCTCATTTCTTTGACTATCCACTGAGATATGGCAATATCCATGACAGGGGAAAAGACAGCCAATCTAAAACTGAATTTTTTTTTTCTATCTTTAATCCTATAATCCTTGGGTCACTTTACTGAAATCCTTTTTTTTTCTTTTTAATAGCAACATGTATGCTTACTAATTGTACTCTTTATTGTTATAAATTACTTAAACCATTTAACAGAGAAATAAATATTTTAACATCCTAGTCCTCTGCATACAGTATACTCTATTTTACTTAGAAACAGCCAAAAAAGTGCTCCTGGCTGTTAAAATGTTTCAACTTAGGAAAGTGGGGGATATAGAAAGAATAACAAAGTGATCAGAACAAGTAACTTTAAAAAGAGTTTCCTAAAACAGTAAAGTTATGTTATATCAAAACTAGTTAAGATTTTGGTGTTCATAATGAAAAAACAACTAAAACATACAAGGTTCAAAGTGAAAACAATGAAAAGATGAACTACGATTTTTTAAAGAAGGGTTTTAATAGTTCCCTTCTGAGGAAATAAAAACAACCTGATACACATTTGTACTCCAAAGCTTTTCCACTCTCTCTGTTCTGCACTATCTTCACCTCCTTTTTTTTTTTTTTTTGGTAGAGAAAGGCTGAGACTTGAGACAGGCAAGGGATAATAGGAATAAATCAGATAATAGGAATAGAAAAAAATAAAAAGGGAAAATACTCCAGTTTACTTTTTCTCCTCACACTCAATACAGTACTAACTACATCGTTATTATCAAATGCAAATAATCCAAATTTCTGAGGGCAAGGAAAAACTAAATTTCTTGGAGTTACAACCTAATCTAAAGCAAAAAAAGGAAACCATCTGCAGCTTTGCATCTGTAAATTAAGTTTGCACTGCATGAGGAATTCTTCCAACAACCTTGACTGTAATACAAGGCTGCAGTTTAATATGGTGACAGGAACCTTGGATAAAAGGGTAGAGTACTAAGCCCTTTAAACAGTTTTCTAGCCTAAGTAGTGAAATCAGTTAAAGAACTTTAAACTCAAGGGCCTCATTCACTGAGTATAGAAAACACCAAGGTTTTCATGAGAAAGCACATGATACACAGAGGCAGCTGTGCTGGGAGATAGCATCTGGTAACAGCCTCGAGTTATTTTTAAAGAGATAACTTCATGATAATGTACATGAGATTGTAGCAGTTCCATGGGAAGAAGAGCGCGAGAATTTGGGAAGAAGCTAATTTCTTTGTACGAACTCAAAATAATCCTATAAAACAGCCCATCATTCCCAGTGTCCTTTTGATCCAAAGATATGTGTGCAAGTCTCTGAAGTGAACTAGTTCAACTAGGGCCCTGGCCTCCCTATGCCAGTATCAGTAATGGTTTTCCCGTTGTAAAACATTTGACTGATCACTCTTAGACCCAGACCATAACATCAATACTGGTACAATCCTGTGCTCCTCCTTCTGCACATTCTTCTGAAATACTTTTCTCATTAGTTTTCCTTAATCACGCTCTTTTCTTAAAAAAGAAAGACAAAGGGTGCCTGGGTGGCTCAGTCGGTTAAGCGGCTGCCTTCGGCTCAGGTCATGATCCCAGGGTCCTGGGATCGAGTCCCGCATCGGGCTCCCTGCTCAGCCAGGAGCCTGCTTCTCCTTCTCCCACTCCCCCTGCTTGTGTTCCCTCTCTCGCTGTCTCTCTCTGTCAAATAAATAAATAAAATCTTAAAAAAAAAAAAAAAAAGAAAGACAAAAAGAAAAAAAAATGATCCTAGGATATGCATGCTAAGCAGATTTTCACCCCAAAACTTAGCCTTAATCTTCTGGAGGCAAATGTCCTTTATAAGCTCACTCCTCTGTGGTTGCCGCTTTTCCTAAACCGCAGGCCTTCCTGACTGGCAGCCGGGCCAGGACAGATTACAGTTATGTGGTAGGTTCTGTCAGACGAGCTCTGACAAGGCCTCAAAATAGACCCTGGGCACCAGCCAGAGACACTGTCACTCACAAGTTCCAACTTCATCATCATACATTAGCCCCTCAGTACTTTTTTTTTTTCTTCCCTAGAATTTCTCATTTTCAAAGGGCAAAAGTTCCTGAACGCCCCTCCTCCTGGTCATGAGTGAGCTGTATAATACAGAAATTAAACTTTTAAACTTTTAATTTGCTCACAAACACTTGCAGAATAAAAACTAACACTGTACCTACCCCCTGCCTTGGGATATTAATCCATCCATAGCACTCTGGTTTGCAAAAGGATTTTGGAATCTCAAACTCTACAGAGGTTTATTTTATTATGAATAGACTAGGATGTGGAAGGTAAAGGAAGACAGAAGGTGGACTATTTATTTTCTGTGACTAATAATACAGTAGCAGACTTCATCAGGGCAAGACGTTAAACTATACACAATATTTTTAATTGATACTGGTCATAAAATCCTAAAACAATCAACCAACTACAAAAGGTATTCATTTAACTATTACCCAATATATAAGTGAAGTGGTTTGTCTATAACACCAATCTTCAAGCCACAGTATTTTCACCCTTACCAGTACAAACAAAATTAACCACCAGTCACTCTAAATGATTAAATTAAGATTGCCTTATAAAATACACTTTAATATTTTTTAAAATGGAGAGGATAGAATACAAAGTAAGAGCTCCTTTCTCCTACAAGGTTGAGAAAGAAGTTAACTTCTATTATAAAATAAAATCCAATATAAGATTGAAACAAATTTATAAATCTTCACAATTTAAGGTCCAACTTTGCAATCACTCTTTCAGAAATATATTCCATATACATACTTATGGACTAGTGCAAAGATTTATATACTAGTTGTTCACTATAGCAACATTTGTAGAAAGCTAAAAACAACCTAAATGTCTGTTAATAGGGAATGGTAAAACAAATCCTGGAAAATGAATAAACTGGTTCATCTACACTAGGCAAGACATCCAGTCTTTTTTTAAAAATCAGATGGACACATGTGCTAATACAGAAAAGTCTCTAAGATATATATCAAGGGTAAGAATGAAAGGTAGAAGAAAGTTCTCCTAAACATAGGTGATAATATGTAATAGAAAATTTGGAGAAGAATATACAGGAAACCATTCACAGTAGTTGCTTGGATTAGGGGGTGGGGGAGTAAGAAAAGGCTAGGAGTTTGTTGTGCAAAGGAAGCTTCCTTTGCACCACATAACATCTTCTTTTCAAATGTTTTATCAATTTTTAAAAATCCTACAAACATCTACTGTACCCATGAAGTGGGCATTCTCTTTCCATGTATGTATGCCATGTCTTTTGTCTTCCCAACCATTTTTACTCTTATCTACTGCTCTCCCTACCACTAAACCAAAACAAAAGCTACACATTTAGCAAATCTCAGAGTTCCCCCAAGAAACAGAATCCTTTTCCATCCCCCATCAGAATAAAGAAATAATAGAATAAACGAAAAAGTAGAACTTATACTAAACCCTGTTTTTAGCCCCATGTTTGATTCCTTTTAAGTCTGGCCTAATTTCTTGTAGGGCAAAAAGTTTTAAAAGTAAAGTGCGATGTGCAACACAAAAAAATTATTTCCAAAGGTGTCTATCTAGTATCTTAAAAGGAGAAATGAAGAAAAAGGTAAAATTATTCTACTCACAGGGCAAATTCTGCTCAATCCCTTCCCTCTGAAGTTTTAAAAGTTGAGTTTTGAATAACAGTCATAAAGTCTATTAAGTCTATTGCAAACTGGATAAGGTAGTACATTTTCCTGGTTAAAGGTCCATCTCACCATTCAAAGTCTCCAGAAAGAAACTAACTACCTAAAAGGAAAAGGCTATGAAATGGCCTCTATTTTGTAGGTGCAATGGATAGTGCTCTTATGGTAAAGAAAGAATTGTATCTCCTCTTAAATGATCCTCATCAACATTCCCAGCATGCTGCCAGAATTTTTTTTTTCTATACATCATCAATTCTGTTCCTTTTCACACTAGGAGCACGGTAAAACAATTCACAAAAAGCTTAGCAAGACACAGCTCTCATTTCTAGCAAAAATATGTTTTTGGTTTGTTTTTAGAGAAAAAGAATCTACTTGCCAAATATACCCTCCTATCACTTTTTTCCTTCATTATGGAGATGCTTAAATCATGACGTAAGAAGGCTTCTCTTGCATATCTACCTATCAAGACTGTTAGTTATGGTGCTTTCCACAAGGGATTTTCCAAAAGGGAATCTCTGTTTACTGGGAACTGAAACTCTTAATTAAGTCACTATTAGCTGGACAAAAATCAAAAGCAACATTAGGGAACACTCTGTATATAAGAATGAATATCCAAGAAAATAAGATGCCAAAATTTAGTCAAATAATTAAAGGAACCTGGTAAGCAAGACCAACTTACCATTACTTTATAGCTGATAACTAACTAAAGTTCCTTACAAATGAAAATCAAGGTAAAATAAGCTGAATTCCAAAAAGAAGTAAAAGAAAACAAGGCTAAGAGTATCAAGTTCTCTGTGATTCAAGGTTATTTTGCTTAACAATATTTTTAAAGCCAAAAATGATCAAATTACATTTCAGCAATAAAAAATTATTTCTAGTTTACAATGAATTCATTCCAATAATTAATCACAACTTCAATACACACTTTCTTCTATAGCAGAACTTACATAAGAACTCAGTATAGTCTCATTCCACATTTTTAAGGATTCACAAAATAGGTGAGGCCTTTCACTGAAAAGACTATTTTGTATACTGTAGATTCTTTCGGTAAACTTTTTTATACCTTTTCACTGACATTTATTTTGTTTCTAGACCCCTTCATTTATCTTCCCACATCTGGCAAAAAAAAAATAGGGAGAGTGGGGGAGGGTAAAATTACAACAATTCACTAGGAACTAACTATTTAAAGCCAAACACTCTGCAAAAGTTCAATTTTTATTTTCTTACCACACTTCATGACAATAAGTATTCAGCAACAAACCTAACAAAGCATAATACAACACTTCATATAAAATGACTGAAGGCATCTAAACAGGCAGTAACAAACTTCTAGCTTTCCTCTATTCCAATTTTAAGATCCGTATCAATGATTCAGAGTGACCTAACTTTCTAAATGAATCACACTTTCTGAAATTCTTACTCTAACATGAATATAATACTAGATCATCATCTCTATATTTGTTAAAGAGAGCATGATGTTGGTTAAAAAGGGTTAATACTGCAAAACTTCCAAACCACAGCAAACCTCAAGTCTCTGCCAACTAACTTTTATCTGCAACACTGCATTCTCCAACAACTGCACCTGTATATATAGATTCATCTCCATATAAAATGTTATCTTTCAAAAAATGTTATTTTATATTATGAACTCGCCCACCTACTGTTCACCATCTCTCTGGTTCCATTCATTGCATCCACGTTCTCTTCCCATTGTGATAACAAAAAATTAGTGGCTACTCAGTTATTCTTACACATTATCTCTTAGTCAATTAACCTACTCTACAGTTTTTCTGTTTACCGCAGAAATGCTGAGTCATTAAATGGAAACTCAAAGAAAATGAGCTATAAACAGTTAAAGTTTAGGATACTATATTTCCCTAGCCGTGTCTCAGCAGCCTAATATTTGCATCTCCCACGGTGTAAAAGTAGAGCAAACACTTGAACTTTTTCCGTCTAAGAAAGGAAAAGAGGTGCGTTCCCTTATGTCCGCCTGCTTCCTGCTGGATATCCACAGGCAAGATAAGCAGGCCTGACTGGAGCTGTATAACTTAACAATCTGGATGTGAATAACACCCCATATTAGTCAAGCATTAACCCCGACACTCCTAGCAAGCGCCTGTTATGCCCGCGCTTCAGTTCGGGTCAAGGAAGAAAAAAAATCCCATAAAAATGCTACGCCCTCCACCGGCCTGACACCGTTCGCTGGGGTGCCGGTCCGGGGACAGAAGCGAGGGAGTGCCGCGCCGCGGGAGAGGAGAAGGAGCCTCGAGCACCGAGGCACAGGGACAGCGGCCCAATGTATTTTCTCCCACAATGGGAGTAACCCCTTCCCCTCGCACAGACGGAGGGTGCACGTTAGAAATCAGGCGTGCTGCCGGCGAACGCGGTAGGCGGGGGGCGACCCCGACCCGAGAGCCCGCAGGGAAGCCCGTCCCCCAGCAGGGCTCAGCGGCGGCGCGGGTCGCACGGGCTGTAGAGGCCGG
This sequence comes from Leptonychotes weddellii, assembly GCF_054177405.1. Classification (NCBI taxonomy): domain Eukaryota; kingdom Metazoa; phylum Chordata; class Mammalia; order Carnivora; family Phocidae; genus Leptonychotes; species Leptonychotes weddellii. Next base: position 56,208,390 of record NC_138369.1, read on the forward strand.
GAAGGGGGCCCCGGGACGGCGGGAAGGACGGCCCTTACCTGTCCCTGGGCGCGGGCTGTGGCTGTGGCGCCGCCCGGGAAGGGCCGGGGCACGGGTCGGCCGCCGGGAGCCGGCCGGGCGAAAAGCGAGGAGCGGAGGGCGAGGGGCGCGGACGGCGAACTGGGTCCCAGGCTCCAGGCCAGGGAGTCTGGGCTGGACGCGGCGGCTCCCGGCGCCCGAGGCCGGTCAGTCAGTCACGCCGGTGGCCCCGCGGCGCGGCGGCTAAGACAGAGACAGCGGGAACCGGCCCCCGGGAGGAGCCGCAGCCCGAGCGGCTGGCGAAGGAGGCGGAGGAGAGGCGGGGCCACAGGGTCGGTGACCCGCTCACCCGGAAGCAGTTGCGGCCGCGGCGGCGCGCGCTGCGGGACGGGCAGGATCCCGGCCTGGCGGAGGACGGCTGGCTCTTCCGCGGGTAGCGGTGCGCCGCTTCGGGAGCGGTGCTTCCGCCGCGGTGCGCGGCCACTGCTAGCTACCGGCGCCGCGCTGGAGGGAGGGTGGCGGGGTGCGACCCCGGTGGGCGGAGGACCGGGAGCCCGGAAGGTGAATTGAGGTGGGCGCCCGCTCGCGGCTGCACCTGCCCTGGTCGCCCCTAAACTGTCCAGCCTAGTGGGCTTGGGTAAGTGGGCCGGGGCGGCGGTTCCGGCTGTAGAGAACGAGTGTGCGAGAGCGAGTGGGTGTAATGGCAACGCGAAAAGCCTTGTTTCCAAAATGAAAACGCGTGATTTTAAAATGATTTCCGGAGAAAAATGCGGCGGAGTTGGGTGGGGTGGATGGAGGGACGTAGAGGCCGTTAAATATCTGCTAGACACGGACGTGTCGTTCATTCCAGAAGTGTCTCTCGAGACTCAGCAGGTTCAAGGCGCTGGAGAAAGGCCAGGGCCCAGCTCTTTGGGAAGCTTACCTTCTAGTGGGGTAGAGGGATTTAAGCAGACAGACAAGGTAATGACAGACTGTGGTGAGGCTGTGCAGGAAATACATAAGAATGATGTGAGAGATTGTGTGGGCGAGACCCCTTTTTCAGGATAGGATGGCTAGAGAACCAACCTCTAGAGGGAAGTGATAGTTGAGCAGCTTCCTGGGGAAAAGGCACGAAATACACTTAGCCACAATTTTATAGACAGGGACTACAGGTTCCAGAACCTGCTTGAGTAAGCCCACGGATTCCATGTGAAGAACCTGTCTCTAACGCCTTCTAAGGGCTGTCTGTGTGCTGTCCACCCTTGCAATTTCACAAGGCTTGCTCACCCTTTCGAGTTGATGGAGCCTGGGAATATGGCTCTCTTAGCGGAGGTTCAAGGCATGAGTTAGGGAACGTTGGTCTCCAGACAGAGAGACCAACGTCAATAGGCGCTTCCGGGGGAGAATTACACCATCAGCCTTGAAAGATAAATTCTTTAACCTTTTACCATTTCTTTTTCCATGTCACTTTTTCTCAGACCCATGAGTAAACATTAAAACTATTATTTTTACCTGGGATCAAGAGGAGTTTGGGGCACCTGGGTGGCCCAGTCGGTTAAGTGTTTGCCTTTGGGTCAGGTCATGATCCCGGGCTCCTGGGGATCAACCCCCGGTCAGGCTCCCTGCTCAACGGGGAGTCTCCTTCTGCCTCTCCCTCTCCCTCTACCCCTCCATCCCGTTTGTGCTCTCTCTGTCATTCTCTCTCAAATAAATAAATAAAATCTTAAAAAAAAAAAAAAATAGAGGCGCTTTAATCTTCCCAAAAGGTTCTACTCTGTTATCATCTGAATAAAAGAATTAATGGCCTATTTTGCTAAATCAGTTAAAGTCAAAATAAAAAGCTGACTTGCAAAAGAGAGGACCTATTCAGGTATTAATGCATTACCTGAATAATACCAATAAATCCAATAATGTTTATTAAATATTAGTTTATATAACTGCATAATTAATAGAACAATTGTTTGGATAATAGTAGGATTAGATTCTCTTGCCCTTTTTATTTACCCTTTAGCCATTTGTTTTGATGCATACCACACTAACAGGGAAAGAAATATTTTGTTGTGTCTTCTGGGAAAACTGGGAAGGACCTCACACTTACTGCTACCTACTGTTTGCACAGCATTGTGCTAGGCAATTAAATATATTATCCCTTTCAGTACTAGGACCAACCTTGAGATATGGGGATTATTATACCCATTTTAGGAGCAAAGACATTGAGATTCAGAGACTGTGACTAGCCTAAGGTAACAAAACTAGTAGCTGGAAGAGTCAGAATTTGAACTCAGGTCTTTCTAGCCCTAATTCCCCTTTTACTTTGCACCGAGTTGCTAAACTCTAATATTTAAGAAGGAAATATAAGTGAAATGTCCAGCCAAGCAGATTTCTATGTTGCTTTAATAAGCTTTAACGTACAGTGAGATGAGGCAATTTGGGAGCTTCTCTGGGTTTTCAATTCTCCCTCTGTAGGATATTTGCCATCTATTTGGCACTGAAAAAGCTACTCATAAAAGTTCATAATGCCGTGTGTCTTTTGAATGCTCCCAGGAATGTGGTAAATTATGACACTAACGTTTTATCATTTCAAGGGGGTCCTGCCTAAATGTGTCCCTCTGAATTCTTTCACAAGCAGTCTTTCCTTGCACATCAAGTGATTTCTTTCTGCCAAAAATATGTGTTCCCAGATTTTTATGGAATATTGTGACATGTGAATGCCCCCAGGTCTGTGTAGGCTGGCTGCTCTAGGGACATTTAATGGATGAAGGAAAATCTTGCAAATGTTTATACAGTTTTGAGGAATGAAGTGGTAGGATTTGTACATTTTTGTTCCTTTCATATCAGATCTTCCGCATTTTTCTTTGATGATGTCAAGAAATACAAGTTTTCCTTTCTCAAGAGCAAACACTCATTTTTGTGGTTTTTGCAAAATTAAGTTGTTTTTTGCAAACAGTACTATGTTTCACTCTCTACATGTCTCTGGAAAATATCATTAGTTCAAACATTAAAAATAGGATGACAGTTTTCAGAGCCTAATATTTTTATTAGTAAAGTGTGTGCCTGTCTGTCTTGGAAACATTTTTTAAAATTTTGGTTAACTCCTTACAAACCTATGGAAATTTGGCAAAGCAAGTCTTCAACTATGTATATTTAAATTCTCTTTCTAAAAATACCTTCTTATCTCCCTTTACTATTTTTCCTCCTGTCTCCTTTTTTTATTAATTTACTTATTTCACTTATTTGGAAATAATTATAGACTCACAAGAAGTTGCAAAGATAATACAGAAAGGTTCTGTGTACCCTTTACCCAGGTTCCCCCGGTAGCATCTTATATACCCATAATACATTATTAAAACTAGAAAATTAACATCTTGCTATCTTCTTTAGGTTTTTAGTTTCTTTTTATGTTTCATTATATCCAAAAATTACCATTTTTATACCATTTTGTAAATTCATCTTTATTGTACTTGATTTGACTCTTCTCCCTTTCCTAAATTAATAAATGACAAAGTCAGTAAGCTTGCCACAGTGCTCATGGAATTACAAGTTTACTAAAAACTTCTTTTCAGCGCACTTAAAAAGAAGTCATTTGTAAGATTTCTGCTTTTTTTTCTGCTTATACTGTTCCATGTCATTCTGCCCTAATAAACCTGTAAATGTATACAACCTGTGTATGTGTGTGTTTTAATTTATCCTCTGACCACTGAAATGTTTTCAAAGAGATTGCTGTTAAAATTAAAAGAAAAATAGGGGCACCTGGGTGGCTCATTTGGGTGTCTGACTCAATTTCAGCTCTGGTCATGATTGCAGAATCATGGGATTGAGCCTCTCACATTAAGCTCAGCACAGAGTCTGCTTAGAATTCTCTCTCTCCCTCTGGG
>NC_138369.1:56212361-56227444 GCF_054177405.1 Leptonychotes weddellii
ATCTTCAAAAAAATAAGAAAAATAATGCAAAGCTTTTTATTTGGGGAAAAAATGTTTCTAGGGGCACTTGGGTGGCTCAGTCAGTTAAGCATCTGCCTTCAGCTCAGGTCATGGTCCTGGGGTCATGGGATGGAGACCCGAGCCCCGTGTCAGGCTCTCCACTCAGTGGAGAATCTGCTTCTCCCTCTGCCTCTTACCCTGCTCATTCTCTCTAAATAAATAAGTAAAATCTTTAAAAATAAAAAAGTTTCGGGGCACCTGGGTGGCTCAGTTAGTTAAGCGTCTGCCTTTGGCTCAGGTCATGATCCTGAAATCCCGGGATTGAGTCCTGTGTTGGGCTCCCTGCTCAGTGGGGATTCTGCTTCTCACTCTCCCTCTGCCCCCCCCCCCAACCTGCTTGTGTTCTGTCTCTTTCTCTCTCTCAAATAAAATCTTTAAAAAATAAAATTAAAAAGTTTCTAAACATCTAACTATCCAAGTGAGAATGCCACGGTCTATTGGCTCAGAAGCCAAATCTCACTTAAGGCTAATTCTGGCTCTATGTGGATTTTCCTAGCCAGACAGCTCACTCTTTACTCCACTAGAGAGTAAACAAAGAAAAGAAGTGTAACTTACTTTCTTCAGTCTTAGTGGTGAGGAAAAGTTGATGAGAGAATTTGGGATTTGGTGTAGGTATCAATTATGTATAAATGCCTAATCACAGATAATCAAATGATGGCTCTTCTGCATTATATTTATTGTAAATGAGTAGTCAAACATCTTTCATACTATGGCTCGTTTAGCAAAGGTATTCATCTATTGTGTACCAGGTACCCAGTTAGACACTAATAACAGGGACACAACAGGATTGATTTTTTTAAAGGAGTATTAAGCTCTTACTATGTGCCAGATACTTCATAGATGATAGGGATCCAGTAGGAAGTAAAAAGAAAGCTGTGTTTTCTTATGAAACTTACCGTCTGATAAGGGAGACAAATTATCACACAAAAGCAGCTTTATAATCCGAATAGATATTACTAAGGGTAGGGAGGTGGTGCATGAGGGCATCGAAATGGAACTCAACCTAATCTGGGGTGTCCAAAATGGCTTCTCACAAGAGATGCTTTGAGCCAAGACTTAAAACTGCCTCAGGGAGGGGCACCTGGGTGGCTCAGTTGAGCGTCTGACTTTTGACTTCAGCTCAGGTCATGATCTCAGGATCGTAGTATCAAGTCCAGCATCAGGCTCTGTGCTCAGCTTGAAGTCAGCTTGAGATTCTCTCCCTCTGCACAACCCCACCCCACCCCCAATTGCATACGCTCTCTCTCTAAAATAAATAAATAAAATCTTAAAAAAAAACTGACTCAGAGTGAACTTGATAACAGAAGTATCATAAAGGGAATACATAAAGACTTCATAATGGAATCAGCTGAGTCCCAGGGCCTGAAAAGAAATGAGGGAGATAATTTGAGATGAGTCCAGAGAATTAAGCAAGGATCCATCAGGCAGGGTCTTATAGATCTGGTAAAGATTCCCGTCTTTGTTTCAAAAGTGATACAAACCAATTTAAGAGTTTTTAGTGGAAGTGACATCAGATTTGTGTTTCCAAAAGATCACTCTGGCTTCAACTTGAAGAATTCATTCTTTAAATAAGTCCTGAGTGCCCACTATAGGCCAAGTTCCAGTCTGCATGCTGAGTACACAGCACTGAACAAAACAGAAAGATCCCCAGTCTTTGAGGATCTTCTGGACAATATACAATGATAGTACATAAAATTGTGAGAAGCTCTATAAAGAATATTGGAACCCAGGTGAGAATAAAAGGGTAAGGTGGTGGTGCTATTTTATTAGCTTGAACCGTATGAAATTCCTGATATTTTTTACATTTTTTTTAACTCAGAACAATATTAGGTTCATTTGATTCAACGTGGTTGAATGACACCTAATACTTACTCGGAAGACTCAGAGAAGACCTCTGATGAAGTGATCCAAAGAAAGAGTCAAGTCATTCAAATACCTAGGAGAAGAGCATCCCAAGCAAAGGGACAGAAAATGCAAAGACGCTAAAGCAAAAATGTACTTGCCATGTTTGAGTAGCAACAGCAGACCAGTGTGGCTGAAGAGTAATAGACAACAGGGAAGAATGGAATTAGGGACCAGATCATAGTAGGTCTTGAAGACTATCATAAGAAACTGCCTTTTCCTTTCTGAATGAGGGAAGCTATCTGAGGGTTTTGGACAGAGGAGCTACACAATCTGTCATCTTAAGCAGGAATGCTCCGCTAATAGTAGAATCTAGGTAGTGGGTATACAGATGGAGCAATGTAAAATTTTTTCACCTTTGCCGTATGTTTGAAAATTTACCTAATAAAATGAGACTGTTTTAGCTGCTGTATTGTGAATAGACTTTAGGGGGGCAATGATGAGATCAAGAAGACCAGTTAGGCTATTGCAATAATTCAGGCAGCAGTGGAGGTAAGAAGTGGTTAGATTCTGAATACATTTTGAAGATAGAGACACTAAGATTTGCTGATGGAATTGATTCAAGATGCAAGAAAAAGAGAAAAGTAGGGGCCCCTGGGGCTCAGTCAAGTGTCCACTTCAGCTCAGGTCATGATCTCAGGATCCTGGGATCTAGCCCCACATCTACTCCGAGCTCAACGGGCAGTCTGCTTCTCCCTTTCCCTCTGCCCCTCCCCCAGCTCATGCACCCTCTCTCTCTTTTTCTGTCTCAAATAAATAAGTAAAACCTTTAAAAAGGGGAGAGAGAAAAGTAAAAGACAACCCGTAAGGTTTTAGACCTGAACAACTGGAAGGAAGGGCTTGCCATCTACTGAAATTTGAAAAACAGTCTAGGTCAAGCAAGTTTGGAGGAAAAGACTTTTTTTGGACATCTAAGTAAAGATATTAAATAGGCAATTAAATATACAAGTCAGTAATTCAGAGGAAACGTCCAGACAGGAAATACAAATGTGCGAATCTACCTAAAGATTAGGGATATGAGGACCACTGCCATGAGAATTAAATGGAAGTACTCAGAGTTTAGCCTAAACCCTTTTACCCATACTTTTGTTGTAGGTTGGTGTTGTTTCCAGATACCATTTTATATTGCCAAGCAGAATATTTATATGCATACTGTTTGCAATTCATTTGTGTTCTAAAGGGTTTCATTTTTAATGTTGTTCATGTCTTTCCAAGTAGATTATACATTTCTTGAGAAAAGACCTATTTTATTTTATACACTCTACAATGCCATATCCCTAGAACATTTTATGATGCTTATATAATAAACTATTCCAATACAGTTTTTTCATTTCTTTTGTTGTCATAAAGTATCAATTTTCTTATAAATAATTTAGACACTTCTAGCCGTCCTGTGAAAATAAGGATAGAATTAGAACTTTCAACCTACTGCCACTCATGCCCATTTCAGATCAGATCAGAGAGAGCCTTCTGAAAAACAAAAAGCAACAATAAAAAGTCTCGGCTCTCCTCCATATTGCCTTTATATTCAGGTTTCATGTGGTAGCAAGACGGTTCCCAAAAATTTCAAGTCTGCATCCATCCTGGTCCAAGTCCAGCAAGAAAGAGCTCCTTCCCAGAAGTCCCTGGATTCACTAATTAAACCAACACAGATTATCTGCCTGTCCCTTAACAAATTACTGTAGTTAGGAAAATTCTATGCTGTGATTGGCCAAACGTGAGTCACATGTTTCACTGCTGTTTGGTCCAAAGAACATGGACTATAGGAAAGGAGTGGTTCCCTGGAAGAAAAAATGGGGTGCTGTCACCAAAATAAAGAAATGGATACTGGTGGTCAGAAAATAATACATACTATATCAAATAACAAAGGCCTAAAGCATTCTTCCTTAAGCTCTTCTTTTTTTTTAATTTTATTTATTTATTTGAGAGAGAGAGAGTGTGTGAGAGAAGGAGCAGGGGGAGGGGCAGAAGCAGACTCCTCACTGGGCATGAAGCCTGACATGGGGATCATGACCTGAGCCAAAGGCAGACACTTAACTAACTGAGCCACCCAGACAACCCCTTCCTTAAGCTTTTAAAAGAAGTAATACCATGGGGGTGCCTGGTTGGCTCAATAGGAAGAGCATGTGACTTGATCTCAGTGGCCTGAGTTCAAACCCCACCTTGGATGTAGAAATTAAAAAAAAAAAAAAAAAAGTAAAGAAAGAAGAAATACCACAGCACTCATTTTACATCTCTCCCAATTCTATACACAATACTGCACTATTTCCCCTGTATCATTAGGCTGTCATATATTCACTTGTCATTGATGAGTGAATGTCACAAAAAGTAAATAAATGCATGAATATAAAAGTTAACCAGCTGGAAGGGTCAGTTTTTCAGCACATCACTTTCCAGGATACTCCCACCTAAGTACTGCAGGTAGTTTCTTGTCCTACAATTCTTTCCTATTGTCAGTGTGCCTGAAAAATATTTACTAGCCCTCAGTACCCTGGGGGCAGGGTGGCTGCTAGCTAAGATGCCTGAGAAACCACTGCAGAAGCAAGTGACAATGAATCGGCTTAAGTTTATCTTCTTGAAGCCTATTTACACAGTGTAGAAATTTTGCTTGAAAGCAAAATATATAGACAGATTAGTTTTCCAATTTCTTTTTGGTATCACCATTTCCATTCCTTTCTACACTAATAGGTTACTTTCCCCACAAGATGTTTAACCTGACCTGTATGGCATTTTTATCCTTTTAGTTCAAATTTTGCTGCAGAAAATGGATAACATGGGTATAAAGAGAATGTTGGCTCTCTCTATTACTCTGGAATTTGGGATGGCTTCTCTAGTTTGCTACTTCCCTGGACACCAAACATAGCATTCTCTGTTCTAGGACCTGCTTCAAGTTGGTCATAAGACTGGCAGAAAATCAAACCAAACTAAATGAATAGTTGTTGAAGTTAATCTCACATCCTGGAGCTGTATGTGCCATGGAATCACCTGCTGTTATTAAAAAGCACGATTCTGATCAGAATCACTGCTCTGTGGTCCTGTTCAACAGAATCTCATGTTTGGAAATTGGATTTGGGTCTGGTTACTTTAAAAATAGACATGATCATGGAATATAGCCGTTAAAATTTCTATCGTAGGAAAAGGTAACATAGGATAGTATTAGCCATGTATTTAATGTAGTAGACTACTAAACAATATGTTCAAGATGATTCCTGTATTGTTTAATATTATACAGACATAGACACCCAAATGTTAACCGTAAGGAATGGAACTACCAGTGATTTCATTTGATTTGTTTACTGTTCAGGATATTCCTAGATAAAATGTACTCCATTCAAAGTAATTACTCAAAGTAATTTTTAAATAAATTAAAAAATAAATAAATAAGATATATGTATCATACCATACCCCAGAGTCAAAATATGCAAAAGGTACAACTAAAAAATAGATCTAATTATGACTCTCGCTGTTCAAAACCATTGTAGATTTTTCTCTTGCCTTGCATACATCATTTTTTTCTTCCATTTTAAAAAATCATGTACTAGATGCTAGGAGTAAACGAACAATACAGGTGTGGCTTCTGCCCTCTCAGAACTAATTGTCTGGTGGCGATATAACAAGCAAGCTGACAAACAATCCAGCCTGTCACAGTCGATAATAGAGTTTCATGCATACGCTGCTAAAACACCTAACCCTCCTTTTGCACATCAAATTCCGGCTTTGGTATGTCAGCGGACAAGCACGTTCAACTCACACACAGGCACTCACTATTTGTCAATGCTTCCATTTGAGCTTCGTCCCCATTGTCCACACACTCATGCTCAATTACCAGAGTACTGGCCAATTATTTGGGTGTTAATTTGCTCTTATTTTATAAAAATGAAATTGCAAATACTAGTTATAGGAAATGTAGGTCTTATAAATGTAATTTGAATGAAATAAAGATGGGAATCATTAGGCGTGCCAGAAACTGAATCTCTAGCCTCAATCAGATAACTCAGACATTCATGATATGAAGTCGAATAAACTGAGTGAAAGTAAAGAAGAAAATCAGAGAACAAGTATAAGATCCTGGAAATATTCATTGTTAAGTGTTGTGACTAAAAGTTTAGGGATGTTTGGAGATTTTGATCTTAATTTTTAGTTCCATAAGGAAGGATTCCTCCTAAAACAATAAATTTACTGTTTGATTTTTAGATCCATGGTCAGGTATGCTTTATATTTGAAGGTTGCCTGGTTCACCATTGCCTACAGGATAGATTTTATTTATTTATTTATTTATTTATTTGAGAGAGAGAGCACAGGAGTGGAGGGAGGGGCAGAGGGAGAAGCAGGCTCCCTGCTCAGCGGGGAGCCCAATGAAGGACTTGATCCCAGGACCCCGTGACCATGACCTGAGCTGAAGGCAACCGCTTAACCGACTGAGCCATCCAGGCGCCCCTACAGAATATATTTTAAATCATTTATCACATCAATGATGTTAAAATCCACACGTTTATGATGACATTAGGAAAAGAAAATATACAAGTCACCTGGAAGTTGCCATAGTAAGTTGCTAAGTTATATGGTAATGGCAGTTGGTAAATAAAGGAGAAGAATCAGTCTGCTTCTCCTGTACAAATTGTATTTTAGGGTGACCAGAGTTGTTAAGAAAAAGCCTCTTTGTATAAAATATTTCCAACTGAGGGGCACCTGGGTGGCTCAGTCAGTTAAGTGCCCAACTCTTGATTTTGATTCAGGTGGTGATCTCAGGGTCCTGAGATCAAGCCCCCTGTCGGGCTCTGTGCTCAGCACAGAGTCTGCTTGAGATTCTCTCTCTCCTCTCCCCACCTCCATGCACGTGGACACGTGCTTTCTCTCTCAAAATAAATAAATCTTAAAAAATATATATATTTCCAGCTGATAAATATAAAAGAAATGACAAAGGATAATTTTGTAATCTCCTAATAAAATAGACTTAAATACCAATCACCAATGGCTGCTAAAACATTAAATGAATGATTGATGGGTAGAGTGAAAACACCTGGAGCCACTGATCAATATTTAACATCACTAAGAGTCGAACGACCATAAATCATATGCATCTGATGTGGTGCATTCAAAATATATTGAATCACCTATGAAGTATTTTTGCTACTCCCCTAAATATTTTGAGTTTAAATCCAATCAAGCCTCTAAATGTAACAGTTGATGAGGAGAAGGGAGAATGAGCAATATAGGAAAGTGTCAAAACAACACCAGAGAAGATGCAATCAACTAAACCCAGAATGTGGAAAGTTCTACAGGACAAATGATGGGATTTCTTCAATCAAACAATTACCTTAATAAATTAAGAAAGATTTAAGAAACCTAACAACCAAATACAGTAGGTGGATCCTGATTTGACAAACAAGTTATAAACAGACATTTTTGAGACAACTGGGAAATTTGACTATATTAGATGATATTTAGGAATTATTAATTAAGGGTTTGTAATTTTGTCCTTGTCATAATGATACTGTGGTTGTGTTTTTGAAAATAGTCTACTAGAGTCATATACTGAATAAGGACAGAATTCTATAATCCCCTACAGGATTTCCTTCAAAATATTCCAGAGGGAAGGGGGGAAGTGGCAAGAGAGATGAAAACAAGATTAAGCAAGAATTGATAAGGGTTAAAGCTGAGTGGTGGGTACATGAGGGATAAATGGGGTTTAATACCATATTCTCCATTTTTTGTGTGTATTTTAAATTTTCCATAAGTGGAAATTAAATTTAAATCAATCAGTCCATCCATACGTACTTAACATACAAACATACATAAAGGCTTTAGGGCAGCTTATTTCTATAGCCGACTTGTGCCCTGGGGAAGTTACTAAGTGAATTGGAAGACCTGTAATATTAGGATCCCTGAGCCAGTTGGTGTGGATGCATTGTCTAAAAGTATGATCCTGAGGAAAGGAGCATCTCTCTTTTTTGTGGAACCCCTGAACGGAAGTGTTCCAGTAATAGCCACAGTCAGGACAGGAAGCACACTCCAAGTCTCTTCCTTCTGATGGCCTGTGTATTCATAGGCAATCAAAGTAATGGTAGCCAAAGGTCTTGGCGACACTGGAGCTTGGATCTGAGTTGGAGTGTAATTATCTCAGACTGGTGCTTCAGTAGTTACAAGGACACTATGTTCAAATCCTGTGGGCAGCAGTGTAAGTTGACAAGGGCATTGCTTTCCAAGGGCATAGCTTTGGAAAGCTCTGGAGCCAGCAATGACACTAGACTCCCAGCTGCTACAGCAGCTAGGGTAACACCTTCCAGAACAATCAGCCATGATTTTGATTGCTGTGATTCCTAGATATACAAGAGAAAGAGGTGGAGCAAGGAGGAGAGGAGAGGAGGTCTGGATTTCCCACTGATCTAGACATGTGAGGCTTGCATTGACAAACCAAAGGCATCCCTATGTTGAATCACTGTGTGTTCATCAGCTGGTGAAGCAGTATTTACTCATTACCCAGCTCTTGAATTACATGATTGTATCATTATATTTGATGGAAATGAGTCTGACTATGACTCAGAGGTATGACTAGAAAATTCCTCCCACTCCCTTGTCCTTGTGTAATCTTGGACAGGTTGGTCTTCTTGAAATTAGGATAATAATATCTTGCCTCTCTACCTCCAGGGTTGTTTTGAGGATCGGAAAAGATAATATGTGGAACTATAATTTTTGTGAACTATCAAATGCTGTATAAATATAAGGCATCATTATTACTGTAAGTGATGAGGTGATCTATATCTCAAAGCCCCTTATTTCCTTTGATTTTGTATTAACAATGAATGTTTAATTAGTACATTATAAAATTAGATAGTCAAGAAATAATTACAGAAAACTTTAGTATATAGTATGATCTTTCTGCTTTCTCCTATGTTACATAGGAATTCCCGGGAATAGGAAGATCTTATCTACTTATATCCTTTATAGATATATATCTCCTTGCTAGTTATATCCTTGAATATGTGCTTATCAATTTAGGAGACAAACAAGTTGCTCTATATCCCATAAATAATGCATATTGCTTTATAATCTCAATTTCATAAGTCGTTATTTCTCCTGTCCAATAATGTATCACAATTGGGAGAAAGATCAGAAGTTGACCAACTATAGCTCATGCAACAGATCTAGCAACGACTATTTTTGTATGGCTTGTAAACTAAGAATTGTTTTTGACATTTTGAATTTTTTTAATCAAAAGAAGAATATTTTATGACACATGAAATTCAAATGTCAGTGTCCATTTATTGGAGCACAGACATACTCATTCATTTATGTACTGTTCATGGCTGCAACAGCAGTTGAGTAGTTGTGAGAGAGACCATATGGCTCACAAAGCCCAAAATATTTGCTATCTGGCCCTTTACAGAAATGTTTTCTTATCCTTATAATAGAGGAGTTGAAAGGACAAAAATTCAAAAACAAAATATCTAACTTGCAGGCGCCTGGGTGGCTCAGTTGGTTAAGCGACTGCCTTCGGCTCAGGTCATGATCCTGGAGTCCCAGGATCGAGTCCCGCATCGGGCTCCCTGCTCGGCAGGGAGTCTGCTTCTCCCTCTGACCCTCCCCCCTCTCCTGCTCTCTCTCTCATTCTCTCTCTCAAATAAATAAATAAAATCTTTAAAAAAAAAAAATCTAACTTGCTAACTTTCCCGGGGATAAATAAACCTGGAATATATGGATTTAAATTATGCATATGCAATAAGAGAAATTCAAAGTTATGGTTTTAATATGCAATGACTGTTTTCAGTCAATTAGGAAGAAATTAAAAATATAATAAATAAAATATAAATAGAATACAGTTAAATCCTTAAAAGTATGTTGCCATTTTGCTCCATGTTGGTGGCAGAGTAAAGAGAATAGGGGGTATATCTATTCTCTGATTAATACACAGCAGAAACTGACTCTGGCTAAGGGTAAAAGGTAGTTCATTGGAAAGAGGATTCTTGAACAGTTCCAGAGTTGATGGGAGAGCTAGAGATTATAACCTTTGAAAGGACAGGAATCAGAAGACCTCCAGGTCTGCAACAGCAAGAGACCCTGTGCCTGTTCTCAGGGCGTTTCCGCAAGACTTCAGGAGCCTTCCATTTGAATTTTGGGGAGAAATAAATTGATGGGCCTAGTGTAAGACCCTGGAGCTAAAGGGATAGAGTAATGTGATTGGGAGTCTTTCTGGAATTACATGGTTGGAATGAAGAAATAAAGGGGTAGGGATTACAGGCAGACAAAAACCAACAGATGCACTCACGGGAAGCTCGTCAGGAAACATGGGCTTTAATCCCAATTTCAGCAGCAAATGGGTGAATGCAAGAATAAGTCATCTTATTGGGCTTATTTGTACAAAAGGAGGGGTACAGTTAGACCCACCTGCCATAAAACTATTCATTGGCCACTGTACATAAAATTCTTACCCTTGGAACAATATACATTTTTTAAAGATTTATTTATTTGAGAGAAGAGGGGGCACAAGTGTGAGGGGCAGAGGGAGAAGGAAAGAGAATCTCAAGCAGACTCCACATGGATCATGGAGCCTTGATCTCCCGACCCCAAGATCATGACCTGAGCAGAAACCAAGAGTTGGACACTAAACCCACTGCGCCATCCAGGCACCCCTCAAAACACTATTTTTTAAAGTTAAAGAACAATGCCTTCTGGGGTCCCTGCGTGGCTCAGTCAGTTGCACATCTGACTCTTGGTTTTGGCTCAGGTCGTGATCTTAGGGTTACGAGATCAAGCCCCACATTGGTTCCACGCTCTGCAGGGAGTCTGCTTGAGATTCTTTCCTTCTTCCTTTGCCCCTCCCTATCCCCCAGCTCATGCTCTCTCTTTCTCTCTCTCTCTCAAATAAACAAATAAAATATTTTTAAAAACAAACAATATCTGGGGCGCCTGGGTGGCTCAGTCGTTGGGCGTCTGCCTTCGGCTCAGGTCATGATCCCACGGTCCTGGGATCCAGCCCCGCATTGGGCTCCCTGCCTCTCGGTAAGCCTGCTTCTCCATCTCCCACTCCCCCTGCTTGTGTTCCCTCTCTCGCTGTGTCTCTCTCTCTGTCAAATAAATAAATAAAATCTTAAAAAAAAAACCCAATATCTTCCATAGGATCAAATTAAAAGATAATTGTGTGACTCCATCCCCACTTTTATTCAACATTGCACTAGAGTTTTCAGCCAGTGCAATAAGACAAGAAAGTAATAATAAACCTACAGTTTGTAAAGGAAGAAAAAAATGGATCATATTTTACAGCAAGTGATTGTATACATATAATATCCAAAAGAATCTATAAATCATTATAATTAATAAGTGAATTCAGTCAAGTCACTGGATGAGGGTCAACCTACAAAATTTCATTTTATTTCTATACTGGAACACACTAACAACAAAAATAAAATAAAAATTTAAAAATGGTACTATTTGCAATAGCATGACAAGACATTAAATATGTAGGAATAAATGAAAGAAGTGCAGCCAATTTCCTCAAATTTATCTATAGGCTAAGGCAGTCCCAATGAAAAATCCCAGAAGGCTTGATTTCTTTCTTTTTCTTTCTTTCTTTTTTTCATTCTTTCCTTCCTTCTTTCTTTTTTTTCCTGGAAATTGACAAGCTGATTCTAAAAATTTTAAAGAAATGCAAAGGGTGAAGAATAGCTGAGGCAATTTTGAAGAAGAAAAACAAAGGAGGATCAATGCCACCAGATATCAGAACTTAGGAGGATAACAAACCGTCCCAGTTTGCCAGAGACTGAGGAGTTTTCTCAGATGCAATACTTTCAGTTTTAGAACCCAGAAATTATGTTGTATACCTTAAACTAATACACAATTATATGTCAATAATATCTCAAATGGAAGGGGAGGTGTGTGTGCAGAATGTACTAGGAAAACCAGGACAATCAGTCACCCTAAGACTTATAGCACTATAGTTACAGTTATATAGTTATATAACTATAGTTATAGCACTAAGACTATAGCATTATAGTTATTAAGATAGTGTGATATTGGCATAAGTTTAAACAAATAAACCAATGAAAGAAAATAGACCAAAAATAGACTCATACATGTTTTATCATCTGATTCTGACAAATATGGCACAGTAGTCTATTTGGGAAAGGATGGTCTTTTCCATAAATGGTGCTAAGTAATTGGCTATCAATATGGGGGTTGGGGGCTCAACTCCTAACTCAAAACACAGAAAATAAGTTCTAGATAAATTGTATTTCTAAATGTGAAAAGTAGAGTGGTACATCTTTTAGGAAAAAAAGTAGGAGACTATCTATATGACTATGATATGGACAAAGATTTCCTAAATAGGAAACATAAAATGCTAAACATTAAGGAAAAAATTGATAAATTGGACTAAATCAAATTTAAATGCTTCTTTTTTTTTTAAGGATTTTATTTTTAAGTAATCTCTACATCCAATGTCGGGCTCGAACTCAACAACCCTGAGATCCAGAGTCCCATGCTCCACCAGCTGAGCCAGCCAGGCACCCCAAATTCTTATTTTCATTATAAAAATTATTTAAGAGGGTCACCTTAAATAATATAATAAAATAATAATAAATGTAATAAAATAATAAAAATAATTCAAGAGGGGCTGGTTCAGTTGGTTGAACATGGGACTCTGGATCTTGGGGTTGTGAGTTTGAGCCCTGTATTGGGTATAGAGATTATTTAAAAATAAAATCTTTATTTTTAAAAAATATTTATTTATTTATTTTAGAGAGAGAGAGCTATCATGAGTAGGAGGAGGGGTGGGGGGGGAGGGAGAGAAAAAGAATACGAAGGCAGACTCCCTGCTGAGTCTGGAGCCCTACCCAGGGCTCCATCCCTGAACCCTGAGATCATGACCTGAGCCAAAACCAAGAGTCAGATGCTCAACTGACTGAGCCACCCTAGTGCCCCAAAAATAAAATCTTAAAAAAAAATTATTATTATTATTATTTTTTTAAGATTTTATTTATTTATTTGAGAGAGAGAGAATGAGAGACAGAGAGCACGAGAGGGAAGAGGGCAGAGGGAGAAGCAGACCACCTGCTGAGCAGGGAGCCCGATGCGGGACTCGATCCCGGGACTCCAGGATCATGACCTGAGCCGAAGGCAGTCGCTTAACCAACTGAGCCACCCAGGCGCCCTTAAAAAAAAATTATTTAAGACAATATTTAAAAAGCAGCCAGTCACAGAGTGCTTTTTATGTAAGTATATCATATATCTAATTATATATTATAAATAAATATGTATTTGTATTAAATATTTTATTTAATGTATTTTAAATAAATATTTTAATATAAATATGTTAATATTTACTTTTAAATATAAAGTTATGTATAACAAATATATTTTTACATACAAATTACATATATCTTCTTCCACTGTATATGTGTCTGTGTGCATATATGTGTCTATGTAGCTATACGTATCTCTATATATTGTTTGTTATATATCTGACAAGGGACTCATATACAGAATATATAAAGCATTCCCATAAACAATAAAAAAATATATATGAAATGGTGCTTAACTTTATTAGTCATCAGAGAGATGCAGATTAATATCACTATGAGATAGGACAAACAGTACCAAGTGCTGGTAAGGATGTGGGGCAATTAGAACTGTCATATACTATCAAAAGCAGTATCAAATGGTACAACCATTTTGGGAAACTCTTTGGCAATGTCTACTAAAGCTCAACACATTTATACCCTATGACTTACAGATTCCACTTCCAGGTTCATACCTAGGCACCTAACATAAACCCTCCTTAATGGGTTTAGGCTTGGGATCATACATTCAAATGCATACAGAGAGAGGTCAGGCAATAATATCAATTGTGATAGGCAATACAGAGTGTCAGGGACTGTGGTAAACTGTCTCCACTCCCTATTGTCTGTCACAATTGACACAACCTGGCTAGCTTATCTCTGTTGACATTGGAATTTGTGACTCCAAGCCTAAAGCCATTAAGGAAGATTACGTTGGGTGCCTGGGAAGCAAACGTTCTCCTTACTGAAGAGGAAATACAGCTGGCCACAGCTCTGCACTTTGTCCAGAAGGACATTTTCAGTGGAAGTGATACAAGTAGATATGCTGGACACCATTTGGCATGACTGCCCTTCACTCTTCTGTTCACTTACCTCTGGAAACAGCCCCTGCTACCACGTCTAGATCTCAGGTTTTGGCCTCTCTCTCTATGGCTGATTGCTCTTGGGTGGACACCTTACCCAAGCTAGGTGCCGTGCATGGATACAGTTGGTGCTCTGCCTAGATCCCAGATCCCCTTTCGAGGACAGTGCACCAACCCCCAACTGCTGTGAATGTTGGCTGCTAGTGGCTCACAGCCACCCACTTCTCTTGAATAGCCTTGCCCAAAAATGTTGGAGAAACTATGCCCACAGCCAATAACTGATGGACATAGGGATGCAAAAGGCACACTCCCTTGCTTCAAGATGGGATAACTCTGCAGATCAGGCTGAGACTAGACTAGCTCCTGCCCCACCCTGCTTCCCTCACGGCCTTGTAGGTTTCTGCTGAGAGCACTCCCCACAAAAATCACTTGCACCACAATCCCTCTGCTTGTAGGGAACCCAAGCTAACCCACAATGCCCATAAGATTTTCTTCCCCTGAAGAGCCAGAGAGCCTAGGCGGCTGAAATAATCATATCAATGTCAGCACAACCATGAACTCCTGGAGCTCCAGTCCTTCCCTTGCTGACCTGCGGTTATTCAGCTTTCCTTTGATTTCATAAAAGCCCCCAGGAGCTTTCCGATAATCCCCCTTTTTGTTTAAGTCAGCCAAAGTCCATTTCTCTGCCCTGAAACCAGTACCACCTTAACTAATATGATGGGTAATCCAAGCCTGACCTAACATGGCCTTGGAAATCTGACCCAATGTTTTGTGGGATAATATCACGTTGCAATCCTGAGGGAAAAAAATAATTGATTACCCTTCCTATTCCCTTGGCATCAGTAACTAGAAGTGCTGCTGGGCACGCTCCCCATCCTCCAGGAATTTGCCTTGCCAAGGAGCTAATTTGTTACACAGGACTATACTTCCCTAAGACCTTCTGGATTCCTTGGAGGCAGGAAAAGATAAAAGAAAAAAAAAAAAA
>NC_138369.1:56227944-56264914 GCF_054177405.1 Leptonychotes weddellii
GACGGAAAAAAAAAAAAAAAAAAGAGGACATCATCCTCTTGCATCTCTCTCTGTCCCAATCCTGTCCAGGAGGCTCTAGCATCTCTCAGACACTTCTGATCCCTCCAACATACTTTTCTACATCCTCATTCTCTGTGTGCATACGTATGTGCCAAGCACATGCAGGGTGTTTGCACACACGTTAGGGAGGCAGAAGGAGGAGGCAGGTAGTCAGAGTTCGGATCACTAAACTATGGGTTATAAAGAAAGGGTGACACAACACAAGCCTGATTAGTTCCACTCAGAATTGTTCACTGATTCATCAGAAAATTGATCCTTCTGACCCAGGCGCTCCCCTCTCAATAGTCAAAGGCAGTTTTTGTTGGAGCCACTATTTGTGCCTCTACAGCAATTTTCAGTAGTTTAGCCCAAGACAAGTTGCCACTGGAGCCAAATGTGGATCTAGCAGAATGATAGTTTAAGATATTAACGTACATTCTATTTTCCAGTGAGCATGTCCTCCTTTCCCCTCGCTCCATTCAGGCTGACAGTCCTGTGGTCTTAGGGGGGGACTTGGTGTAGAGTGACAAGTGAAAAGTTGACGAGTCTTTCTAGCTTCCTCTTACTGACTGGTAGAGGCCATAAATGAGGGTCCACTGGTCTTAGAGTGTCTACACAGAAGGTTCTTTTTGTCCACACTGTACTTTTTCAAAGTCTGATTTTGGCCACAGAGGGCTAAGCTCTACAGTTTGCCACAGTCCCCAGCACTCCCTATTGTCTGTCACATTACCTGCCTGGCTTATTTCTGTGTGCGCACAAATCTGTGACCTTAGACCCAAACCTATTAAGGAAGAATATGTTCTGTGCCCAGGAAGTGAACATTGTCCTCTCTGAAGAAGGAACAGGAAGATTAAGAGAGGGAAGATTTCCATCAGAAGAGGGAAAGCCCCAGGTTATGGGCAATAATGAGTCAGAGCCTCTTAGAACCATGGAGAAGGAACAGAAGCAGAGTCCACAGTTTAATTCTGAACCCCCAGGCCTAGACCCTACTTGGCTCCAAATGTCTGAGGAGGTGGGGGAGTTACAGAAAGCACTACTTTGAAGGAGCAGGATTCCCAAGACAGGAAAGAGGGAAAGAGGTATATGTAAGGACCTAAGGTCATGGTGAGGAAGTTTTCCCTCCCAACCACCCTTTTTGTTTTTCCCATGTGATTCATCCACTGAAGAGATATTTATTAAACATTCATTAGGTGTCAGGCATTGTTGTAGGGGCTGAGGATATGCCATCGCATAAACTTTTGTGGAGCTTTTACTATTTAGTCTCTCTGTGTCTCTGTCTGTCTGTCTTTCTCCATCTTTCCTTTTTTTTAAGATCTTATTTATTTATTTGAAAGAGAGAGAGATCATGAGCAGAGGGGAAGGGTAGAAGGAGAAGCAGACTCCCCACTGAGCAGGGAGCCTGATACGGGACTTGATCCCAGGACCCTGGGATCATGAACTGAGCTGAAGGCAGACACTTAACCAACTGAGCCACCCAGGCATCCCTTTCTCCATCTTTTCATCCAGATTCAGAAACACAACCGCCATGTTTTACCTCTTCGGGTAATTTGAATACCCCTTTGCCTTGAACAAGATATAGAAAATTGTCTTGCCTTTATGTAATTCTAGAATGATAGTTCTGAAGAAGCCATGAGAGTTGATGAAGGCCTCCCACCTCCAGGAAATGGAGACCCCGATGTGTGGATATAAGCTCCAGCAGGGTAGGAACTTGGTCTCTTTGGTCGCTACTGCATCCCCAGCAGTGCCTTGAACGGTGCCTGGCACATAGTAGGTTCTGAATACCTGTTTGTTGAATGAATGAATGGACAACCAGCAGAGCAGTTAGTGGCAGAGTGGGCCCCGGATGAACATATCCTGAATCCCTGTCCAGTCTCTTCCCCCAAACTACAGGTTAACAAAGGGAAAGTCCACGGTTCTCATAAGGGCTTTAAATAAAAGACTAAGTGAGAAAAAAGAACATAAAAGAAGATTCAGTGACAGGGACTGTTTCAGAAGCACATCTAACCATGACAGATGTCTAGAGGAGCCTGATCTGGTGGAAGCTGCCTTGAACTGAACATGATTTATAGAAATACCCCCAGAGCTTCTTGAACTAGTTGCTCTTACCTGGGAATAGGTATATTTTGGGGATACAGGGCTCCCCCAGGGAAAGCTTCCCATTTACCTAGAGCCCTCCTTGGTGTCCGGTTCTTCCACCCAATACGCAGCAGATCACCTAGCTGATACCTGAGCAATAGTGCGGCTTTAAGCAAACATATAGAATTAGGAGCCTCAGCTCTTGGCTCCAAGAGGTTTACAGATTTGGAGGAAGGCAACATATGTGCTTCTGAAACAAGAATAATGATGGCCCTGATGGTGATTTTGCTGCACATAATTTAAATGACAACTGTAGGCAAGACAGGCTGGCAAGAGGCCATCACAAGAGAAGACAGCAGTGTGGGTCTAACTCTCAGGAGAAGGAAGAAAAGGCTGTGGTCTTCATGTCTGACCTGCCTGGCCTCCCTTCCCCCTTCTTCTGGTTGTAGCACTTTGGTTATCCCCCCTCCCCCCAAAACTGCCCCCAATCCATTGCACACGGTCTTGATGGGATTGTCAATTAAAGTGCTGTGGCCAAGGGGTATGTGTGACCAAGTGACCCATCAGGCCATTCATGCTCTTTCTTCCCGGAATTTGAATCTTGAGCACAGGAACATAGGGTGGAAAAATCTATCCTGAAGCTCCCTAAAAGGACCACCCATTAACTCCTGCTACCTGGACTCCTCAGGAACCTAAATTCCTCTTCTTTCAGGGGCCTGCCAGGTCAGATTCTATATATTCTGTGAGCTTTCCAGTATCATTCCAATAAGGTCTTTTAGGGTCAGTTTCTGTTGCTGGCACCCTGAGAACCCTGCCTTGTACAGAAAGGTTCCTAGAAAATGTGGGATGTGAGCTAACAAATATGGCTGGAAAGGATAGGGGACATACTCCAGGTGAGAAGGACAGTATCAGCAAAGCCTCTCAAGAACTTTGCTTGGCCTGGTTCAAGGGCAGACTTCAGGGGAGGAAGTATGAGAAATCAGGTAGGAGATTGCGGTGGGGCTAGTGTGGGAAATTTCCTACTCATCTTTCTCCTACAGCAGAGGTTCCTACGATGCTGTGGGACACACTTCTGGGCCATAATCAGTGAGAGCTGCAGATAGAGGGAGAGCCAGCCAGCAGAGTTGGACTGCACATATTAGTAATTGGGGATGGGCCAGGGAAGCCAGTCATGCTGGGCAATATCACCTGCCTGGTAAGTTGAGGCAGCAAGAAGTTGGGAACCTCTATGACGAGAAATAAAACCTATGGAGGAGGGGAGAATATAAGGAGGTGGTGATTGTCAAAGGATAGAATGGACTCCTGAGTCAGTCTGCCTGGGTCTAAATCCTGGCTCCATCAGTGACTGTGTGGGAATGAATTCCTTACCCTGAAACAGTCCCTACTTCAATTTAATGTAGTGACTGGCCAATAATAAGCACTCAGTAAATGGTGGTTATTATTATTATTATTGTCAATAAAATTTGATTATATGAATCCAAGTTGTTAATTATCAATTATCATTATCACAAATTAAACTTCAGATTCAAAGCCCCAGACCATCCCTACGCACAGCCACCCACACACAAAACACAATTATATTTCAGAAATGCCCCTGGGGCCCAGCCTCACATTACAGACTAATAAGCCTGAGACAAAGCCAATAAGATATTATAAAAGAAAAGATCCAACAGGTGGAGACTTCTACCATTGTGTTAAAAGGGAAATGGTGGTCCAACACATAGAATTATGCCATGGACAAGGAGCCAGGTAACTGGCAGAGTTGGGACAAAATCTAAAATAATTCCTGTTCTAATAAAGATCCTTAGAGGGCGCCTGGGTGACTCAGTTGGTTAGGCGACTGCCTTAGGCTCAGGTCATGATCCCGGAGTCCCGGGATAGAGTCCCGCATCGGGCTCTCTGCTCAGCAGAGAGTCTGCTTCTCTCTCTGACCCTACCCCCTCTTGGGCTCTCTCTCTCTCTCTCACTCTCTCTCTCTCTCAAATAAATAAACAAAATCTTTAAAAAAAAAAGAAGATCTTTGGAAACTAGATACAGATACAGTACATAGCACTTCAACAGGAGAATGATGGTCCAGGAAGTACCCAGTGAGCCCAAGGAACTAGACTTGAAAATATAATTGTACTATTACAGTAATTTCATGTATAACTGTTTAAGAAGATGGAATGAGGAAAGTGCTGACTTGGGAATTAGAAGTCCTAGATTCCACAGAGAGTATGTCAGGATATGTCCCATATCAGTAGCCCCTGACTATGACATACATGTCCCTCCTCCACCTACGTGGACTTGTGACCATGGCCAACTCTGTCTGGAGCCTAATCTCACTCCTAGAGTGGAAAATGGGTTTCAGGATGGGAGGAAGTGTTGCAATTTTAAACAGAGTGGTCAGGAAAGGTGTCATTGAAAAGGTGACATTTGAGAAAAAGACTTGAAGAAGATCAAGGACTGAACTGTGGGCTATCTGGGCAAAGAGGATTCTCGGTAGATGGAAGAGCCAGTGCAAAGGCCCTGAGGCAGAAGCATTTCTAGTGTGTGCAAAGACAGACAGGGTGGCTATAGCAGAGTATGCAAGAGGTTAGGAGAGATAAGCAAGGCAGACCATTAGGGTCTCATGGGCCCCTGTAAGAGCTCTGACTTTATTTTGAGTGAAATAGTAAGCCATTGGAGGGTGCTAAGCAAAAGAATGACATGGTCTGACTCAAGTTTTAAAAGAATAACTCTGGCTGCTGTCCTGGGAGGAGATTGTAGGGAGCAAGGGCAGAAGCCTCTGGGTTCACCAACAGGTCAAGGACAAGACAAGAAATCAGCAAAAGAGTGGACAGAGAAATAGGAAACAAACCAGAGAGTCTGTTTTCCTGGAAGCCAAGAGAAGAGAGACTTTCCAAGGAGAAAGTGGGTCCTATTTAGCCCCTTTCCTAGACTCCAATGGCGGTGAATGTTCCAAAAAGCAAACGAAGTCATGTCGTTAGGCTTAAAACCTTTAAGTGACTTCCCACGGCCTTCAGGAAGAGTCCAAGGCAATTATCAGGCTTATAAAGACTTTCACCGCTGAGCTCTACTTGCTCATGCCAGGCCTATCCCTATCTGAAGCATCTGCTGCTCCATAAACATGGGAGGCTGTTCTTCACCCTGAACATTTATGTGCTTCTTCCTCCACCCAGAGCACATTTCCTACCCTTCAGGTCTTGGGCTTAGATGAGACAGCCTCTTTAAAGTCTTCCCTGCTCTGTGCCCACTGAGTCTCTTGTGCTCACCGGGCCTCTACCATGCCATTGGAACTGCCCGTTTACCCTTCTGTCTACTCCAACAGAGTGCAAGCTTATCAAAGGGACAAAATGTTTCCCCTTCACTAGAACCTGAAAGAAACTGCAAGAAATATTTTTGAATAAAAGAAATACATTTTTGAATAAATGAATGAAAAAATAAAACTCAAGTTTGGGACATATTGAATTGAGGTGTTTATGGGACACAGAAGGCGAAGCATCTGGTTGAACAGTGATGTGCTGGTAAGTGTTTATCAACTGGCTCTTGATAAAGCCTTGACTAGGAGCATTTGTTGAATGCCACGATGTAAGGACTCCCACCGTGGCCCATTTCAGGGTGTGTGACAATGCTAAACAGAGAGTCGGGAAGATATGTGTACAATCGGTTCTCAGGAGTCGCTGTGAGTGGGTTCCTGCACACCACTGCCTGCAGGCAGGTGGATGTGAGGGTGTCATGCTCAGGAGTGGGATGTGGGCTGGAGAGATGGATTCGGTGGTCATCTGCAGAGTGACGGTCAGGGGAACGACAAGATGGCCCACGGAGTTGGCTCAGGGTCAAATGAAGAGAACAAGCATAGACTCTGAGGCAAGACCAACATTTATGTGGCATGTGGAAAAGGAGCCTCTTTGGAGGAGAAGGAGGTGGGAAGACCTGAAAGAGAAAATCTGTAGAACCAGGTTGGTAGATTGTCATGGAAGCCAGGGAGTAGGGATTCTCAAGGAGGTGTTGTATTAGTTATCTATTGTTACATAATAAATTACTCTAAAATTTAGTAGCTTAGAAAAACAATACACATTGTCTCGAAGCTTCTGTGGGTCAGGAACTCAGGAACAGCGTAGCTGGGTAGTTCAGACCTAGAGTCTCTCATGAGGGTGCAGTTAAGATCTTGGCCAGGGCTGTCACCTGACAACTTATCTAGATCTAGAGGACCTGTTTCCAAGATGGCTCACTCATGTGGATGGCAAGTCAGTGCTGGCTGTTGTCAGAAGGCCTCAGTTCTTTCCCACGAGGAACTCTCCATAGAGTTCCTTGAATGTTCTAACAATATGGCAGCTGGTTTCCTCTAGAGCGAGCGATCCCAAAAGAGTATAGTAGAAATACAACGTCTTTCACCATCTAGCTTCGGAAGACATATACCATCACTTCTATAGAATCCTATTGATCTCACCAGCCATAATTCAATGTGGATGGGAATGATACAAGGGCATGGATACCAAGAGGAAAGAATCACTATGGTGCCATCTTGAAGGCCGGCTACCACAGATGGAGAGCAGACATAGATTGTTGTGGAGCCTGGTGAGATTAATTGGCCTCAGGGTTGTAAACAGAATTCTGATGTAAATCTGCTTCATGGACTCACTGGTATATTTGGGTTCCCCAGTAGAGTTGTGTTAGGCCCTCAGCACCAGTACATCTTCTTGCAGACTTTGGGGTGGATGCAGGAAGAGGCCTAGCAATGTGGAGAATTTTTTCCGTGAGGACCATGGGCTGGGACGGGCTGAGGCCTGCCACGTAGCCCCATTGTTGAGCCTATTTCAAACACAGACCCCTCCCCTGGAAGGTACATAATGACAGGACCTAGAAGCCTGTGTGACAAGATAGAAGTAGCATCATTATCAGAATGTAAGAGGTGTGCTTACCCTGATTCAGTGTGACCTTAATGATTAGGGTTTACCTCTTTTGACCTCTGAGATTTTGTTTTTTCCAGTAGTAAAATACACAATTTGGGGAAAATGTTTTTACTTTTCAATTTTGTGTGTCATAAGGGCTTAAAGTGGTATATACAACACCTCCTATAATGTCTGAAGATCTGAATTAAATTTGTGGACACAACTAGAATTTTCTGGTTAATCATCTTTTGAGGAATTCTCCGCTGCTGCCATCTTGTGGCCACTTAGGATAATAACAACTAGAGTGTTGCCTTTGTTCTTAGGAATCACCCACCAGACAATGCCCAGAGTTCCTCCTCCTACACCCCATCCAATGGTCCTCTGGATTCTGAATGGACATTTCCTATGCAGGATGCCAATTTGCAAGGCAGTCTATACCTACGTTGTAAATATTTGAGTAGTAGAAAGTTCTTTCTGATACTGAGCCAAATTCTGCCTTGGTCTCATTTCCATCCAATCTGTCCTCTTTTCCTATTGTCTATTTTTTTTCATATTTGAAGGCAGTTGCTTATCATATTTCCACATTTTTTATTCCTAGACTATTTAAGCTCCTTTATCCCTCTTTACATGATATGATTTCCAGAGGCCTCATCATCCTGTGCTTCTCTCTCAAGTCAGATTCCCTAGAAGCAGAATCTGAAACAGGGGTTCTAGTGCAAGTGATTTACTGGAGGCGAGCCCTCAGGGTACACCTGTAGGGAAATAAAGGATGCTGGATGGGACAGGGGACAGAGCTGAGCAAGTATGTGGTCTCAGCTGGAGACTAGGCTGAGGGTGATCCCCAGGGCTCTGGAGCATGAATAGCACCACAGAGATCTCACCATGAGATGTGTGGTTCAGCCTTTTGTATTCTATGCCACTCAGTCACTAGCTCTGGGAGTGTGGGGAGTTAGGAGCAACATTCCTGAGTAAAGTGGTTCCTGTTCCCGTTGTAAGGGGTTCTCAGGAACAGGGTACAGTTGGGCGCTGTTAGCAGCCAACAGTCATGGCTTGTGGGGAATGGGTGCCTAGAAAAGGGGATCTGTCTACCTTCTGCTAAGATCCTGTCTCAGTCGTAATACCAGACCAAGACGCACATATTCCAGACGCAGTCTGACCTGTAAAATTCGAGGGGGCCATTAAATCCCATTCTTCTTAGCCCAGGATCCATAGTCTAGGCTCACTCTGGGGCTTTGCTAATCTAACCCCTAAGATGTTTTCCACGTAAAATTGTTCCCAAGCCCAGTGTCTTCCATCAGTGCGTATGGCATGGTGAATACCTGAAGCAAAAGCACTTTTATTACTTTAAAATATCCTGTTGTTTTAAGTTCACATTCCAGCTGACTGAGTTCTTTTTAAATCTAGATTCTGTCACCTAACCCAGCACTGCCTGCTCTTACCCACAGATATGATAAGTATATCTCTTGGTTGACTTTCAACTTTCTTGTCCATTCTTGACACTTAATGGTTGGTCATCTCTCAATATTTGGCTCTTCTGAGGTCTGGCTCATTGCCCTGCCTGACCATTCCTGTTCTGTTGCTGCAGCCCATTCAGCGTCCCCTTCTAACTTTGGTTAAAAATGGATAGAAGCATGCCTGAAGCCAGGGCTCAAGAGAGTCTGCCAAGGTCTCACAAAAACCCTAGTTTGAGGTAAGCAAACCGCCAGGAACCCAGCCAGATTTCAAGGCTATACTGAGTGACCAACACTAAAAACTCAGGGATACCAGCACAGTAGCTCTGAGCCTTTTGGGTAGCTTGACAGGAGGTAGAGAGGCGTCTGAGAATAACTTAGGGAATGTATTCAACTAATCTTAAACCTACTTAAGTGCATTGCAGTGTGGTGTACGATTGCCTTGAATTTTACAATATGTAGAGAATCACCCTTAATAACTGGCCTCCTTCATTGTCTAGGATAATGTTTTCCATGTATCCAACTGCAGCATCACTTTCAGTGTCAGATCCAGAGAATGTAGGTTGCATGATGCTTTCTCCTTCCCTCCATCTATGAGCTGGGATGGAGAGGTCACCCTCATCTGTGACCCTGATTGAGGTGTCGGTCAACCTCCGCTCCCCAGGCCTCCATCAGTGGAAGGGATACGCGCTGTCAGTGGTCCTGCTAACATATTTCTCTCTGCCAGCCTTGTCCAGAACTAGTAAATCCTTTCCCCCAGAGGGCACATATGAAATGAGTCACCATGAAAGGCAGGATCAGTTAGGAAAGGCCAGGGATCACCTAAAATCACCTCCTGTATCCTAAAGATATGTGTGTCCCATCCACCATTTGGGAAACACTAACTTGCAGCATATATGCTGGAGAATCATCTAACTGTTCCTTGGTAATTCCATCCTCCAGGCCCTGAGTCACTTCCAGACCAAAGACCTAAAAACCTTGAGAATAATGAGACACAGTGGAAACCACAGTAGAAACTTATTGTATTAATTACCTTTGGATTGTGAAATACCCTTTTTCTCCCCTTAGTTAGAGCCATGGGGCTTTACATATAACAAATCCTCTCTTATTTGCTACTCTGTTCACCAAATTCAGTAGGTCTTTACATACTTGGGCTCTCTTTACAAAATAACTTAAATTGTGGTTTTCACAGCAAGCAGAGATTCCAGGAGCAAGGGATACACACTCCAAATGCTGATATGAGGCAAATTCCATACTGGGATGATTCAATCCAGGCCCTTGATTTCAGAGTCGCTATGTCTGTCTCCATTTAAAACAGGTGGTTATTTTTAACTAGGCAAAAGCATTCAAGTTAGAAAAGGTCACAATGAAGACTAAGTTCCCTTCTCATTCTTTCTCTTGGTTCCAGTTCCTTTCTCCAGACATCAATGTTATTGCCAGTTTCTTGTGCGTCTTTAATCGTGGCTATCCTTCTAATTATATGTTCATTGTGCTGTATACATCCTATATTCATAATTCTTTGAAATAATGTTCCAGTAAAATCTTAAGAAACCTGTGTTTCATGTCACCTGTCTTAGTTGGGGTTTCCTCAAAAGCAGAGACTGAAACAAGGAAGGACTTGGGTAAAGCACTGAATTAGGGAGGTGGTCGGTTTCAGCATGAAGGAGTGGAGGCAAAAAAGAAGGGAGAAGAACTAAGATACGAACATCTGCAGTGAAGGTAGAATCAAGAATTTTATCTTGGAAGCATGCCTGGGTGGATCAGTCTGTTGAGCATCTGCCTTTGGCTCAGGTCATGATCTCAGGGTCCTGGCTTTGAGCCCTGCATCAGGCTCCGGGCTCAGGTGGGAGCCTGCCTCTCCCTCTGTGGCTCCCTACATCCCCCTGCTTGTGTGCTATCACTCTCTCTCAAGTAAATAAATAAAATCTTAAGAAAAGAATTTTATTTTAGATATATTAAATTTTGAAATGATCTTTAGACACCCAATGAAGAATTGAAGCAGGCACTTGGCAAAAAGAGTCAAATTATTCCCATGGATCTGATCACTGTCTAGTTGCTCCAGCAACAAGTCCCTCCTCTGACCTAATCTCGGTCACTGCCCAGGCTTTCTTTCCCTGGGATTGATGTCGGTTAACTCGAGACTGAGCGTTGTATCAGACTCCATTTAGCAGTATGGAGAACATAAACAGCTAGGCTTTACTGCTGGTGGCAGTTGCTCTCCAGATGCCAGAATCACCCCTGAGACCTGTTATTGCGTTAAAAAATGGTCCCAGATGCTGCTTTCCACAAATTTCATACTTACGTCTTCTTAGATGTTTTTCAGTATACTAGCTCATAAAATGGAAGCCATTACCACACTCGTTTATTTTTCATGAAGTGTTGTAACAGGAATCGTGGATTCAGCAAGTGAAGCTGAAAGTCATATTAATAATGCATGTTAGGGGCACCTGGGTGGCTCAGTCGTTGGGCGTCTGCCTTCGGCTCAGGTCATGATCCCAGGGTCCTGGGATCGAGCCCCGCATCGGGCTCCCTGCTCGGCGGGAAGCCTGCTTCTCCCTCTCCCACTCCCCCTGCTTGTGTTCCCTCTCTCGCTGTGTCTCTCTCTGTCAAATAAAGAAATAAAATCTTTAAAAAAAAAAAAATGCATGTTAAGTACAACTGATAGGTACTCTTGTCATCTTAACATCCCCGAGAGTGTTAGACCGAGGAGGCGTACATGTGGCAACATGGTCATGCACCCGCATCCCTTCTGCAGGGAGACTGGTAGTGAAGGGACCAGAGGGGAGTCTTTAGCTTTCAGCTTAAGTTAGTGGTTTCTTCAGCATTAATCAGCAGAAAAACCATCCGAGGGTGACTCTAACTCAGTAGGGCACTTTTTCATCCTCCCTTCCTTCCGGGCGTATCGGACGGACAATGACCGAGCCCTAGAATCTGCATGATTACCAAGCCCTCTAATTGATTTTCATGTAGGTGGTTCACAGAACATTGTAGGAGAAGCTGGCCTAAAGAAACCTATAACTGATACTGTGGTTGTCTCGCTAACGTCCATTTTATCCCGCTCCCGGCCCATGCACGCAGAAGGTACGTTGTGCTTGGTATCTACCCTTCTCTGCTCCCCCACATGCTCCAGGAGAGGCGGGCCACCCACCCACAGGGCGGGCCTGATTGGTCTATGGCAATCACGGTTTTCCGTCCCCCTTTTCAGGGATTGGCTTAGACATGGCCACGTGATACAGTTCTGACCAATGAAACTGAGGAGCAGGCTGCTTCTGGGAAAGATTTTCTTGTTCCTAATAAAAGGCACACTGGTGAAGATGGTCTTTTATTTCTATTTTTTTTCTCCTGGACATGGCTGTTATCCACGTGTGGAGGCTGGCCCTGGGATAGCTGCCTTGTGACAATTAGAGGGGGGCTAGCGCAAAGGTGAAGCCTGCCCACCAGGGTGACAGAGAGGCAAGATGTCATTGAGTCATGGAATTATCCTGGAGCTGTCCTATCCTTGGACTCCCAGGTATTTCCTTGTTGTTCAGCCGGCTAAGTTTGAGATTCTTTTATATTTCCCGCTAAGAACATTCTGACAGGTCCTGAATTCGTATGTGCACTTTTGATTCAGGGTTTAAGCTTTCTGTAATCTACTACTGAATGATTGTAACATAACATCTTCGTGGGCTCCCTGGAAGCAGATTCTGAGATAGGAGTTCGAGTGTACGTGATTTATTGAGGTTGTGATCTCAGGACAAGCCAGTGAAGGAGGAGGGAGTGAGAGAGGATAGGAAAAGGGAAGAGACAAGTAGTCTCAGGCAGAGTCTATCCTTGGCCTGACCCATGGGAGGTTCTGGATCTGCACAGTCTTATATGGTAACCTACATGTAGCTATTTACATTTACATTAATTAAAAGGAATTAAAATTTAAAATTCGGTTTCTTAGTCTCCTGTCAAGTGCTCAGTAGCCACATGGGAGCTGGTGGCTCCCATACTGACCAGAGCAGACAGAAGCATTTCCATCATCACAGAAAATTCTACTGGACAGCTCTGTGGAGTGTAAATGATAACACACAGTTGCCCCACCTTGATGCTCTTGCACTGCAATGTTGGTCAGTCATTGCTGCCCTGCGGGGAGTGGTGACGTAACCCCTCCAGGGAGATCCAAGGAGGTGGCTCCTGTCAGCCAAGGGCAATTCCCCAGGGCAGAGCACGGAAGGTCGCAGCACCCACAGCCGCTCCAGATTGGCCATTAGGTAAAGGGACCTAAGTGAAATACCAACAATGACTACCACCGTGGTGTCAAGCAGGTATGAGCTGGGATGCAATACTTGTGGTAGATGATTAGGCTAATCCAGAATCTGGGAATTCAGCATCTCCTGGGATTACTACTAGGGAGCACCTTTGGTCCATAGCCACCCCTGGGTCAGATGTGTACCAACTCCAGAGATACTCAGATTTCAGGGGAGACAGTGGAGGCTCAGAGAGCAGCCTCTAAGGGAGAAAGACACATGGCCCAGTGAGTAAGACCTACAAAAAGTGCCCGAGTGTCAAAGAGGGGTGGTGACTCTGCACAGAACCTGGAGCTCCTGCCACATCTAGCCCCTGTGCCCTACTAGAAAGAACATGAGGGTATAAATTCTTATTAAGTGCTCATTATGCTTCCATAACACGTTTTCCTATGTTTTGCGTCTGTCTACTCTTTGTTTACCTCTTCCTATGACACCATTTTTGTAATGCCATCTTCTATAAAGAGAATAGCAGATAATTCAGTCTTTTATCTTGCATGGTTTATCAACATGTTTTATCATTGCTGCTTTAGAAACATTTCTTTTAGCTCCACAGTTTGTTAGGGAAAGTGACACATCCGTACCTTCCTCTTCAGTTCCTTGATCAGGAGTTAATGCCTCTTGAGGGGAAAGTCCTCAGATAACACAAGCCTGTGATTTCACTCTTCCTTGACCTCCCAATAGCTGCTGCCAGAGTGGCCGGTCTAGCTCAGATCAGGTCTTCACTGTCCTGAGCACCTGTTCCATCACTGGTTTGGCCCCTGAAGGCAGGGTGGTGGTGTGGAGCAGGAGGCGATGGCATGAGCCTAAGTCATAGTCACCCCTGAGCAGGAAGCAAAGGAGCTTCTCATTCCAGATTCTTCTCCTTGGGTCAAAGATAGAACCCAGAGACTAAGTGACCGTAGTGGTGTTCTATTCACCTTCCCTCAGTGCACAGCAGCCCAACTTCCAACTGTGGGCACCTGTAACTTTGTCTGAGGGCTGTACTCTGGCCACTGAAGGCCATTTTGCTCACCTGTGTGGGAGGCTGCAGGTGTCCAGAAATTGCTGTCCTTCCCCTCACCCAAATCCTACTCCCCACTAGTCTTCAACCAATGATTAATGGAAGTTAATACCAAATACCAAAGCTCCTCATCCCTTGGATAGGATACTTGAGTGTGAATCTACATGGGCTCCAAGTGCCCCATCATGATTGAGCTCCAGTCGTCCTCATGGTAATTGGCTCGATAATGTCTGAGCTCCCTTTATTTGACTGCCTTTCCCATACTGTCTCACTTCCCTCTTACTGGTGGTTTTTGTTTGTTTGGTTTTTTTTTTTTAGCTCCTAAATGAACTACTTGTACTTGAGTCATTGTCTCAGCATTTGCTCCCGGGGGAACCCAGTGAAGATCCTAGGTGAAGTCCACCAGGCCAGTTGTCATTGGGGACTGCTGCCCAACCTGAGCCCTCGGACCATCATCAGGGCACAGGGGCTGGAGGGGAATGTCTTGTCTCCACCTCTGCTGAGTAGTTAGTTTTAATCTGGAGTGAAGATTATTAGCAAGTGTATGAGGCATACAACATGCCAGTTGCTCTGTATCACTCCCCCGCCCCCATCACTCTTATTAGTTATAAAGCTGATACTTTGTTCTCCAACTCCTGCTGTTTATCTCTAGGTCGGCTCAGAACTTGAAAGGAGAGTAGGAGGTTATTAATTGAGTCTCCTGAAACTGTTGCAATAAGCATGGTAGAAAGGTAGCAATTCAGGATGAGCAAAATCCAGGTAGATGGGTCAGAGGGTGGCTAGATGCTGGCCCCTGGCCTGAGGGGTGGAGCAGATCTACAGTCCACAGAGGAGAAGGCAGAATGAGGTAGTAGGTGGCATACCAGAATAAGAATTCAGGAACGGAGACAAGGCAAAGCCAAATAATCAGAGCACTCGGGGGTGCTGGGGATGTGATCCTTTTGATGAGACCAGAGCTCATTTATCAGAATTGGATCACTGCATCCAGAGTGGGGTAATATCATCCGTGCTGATGCATAGCTTATGGGGCCTGAGCTAGTCAGATGCCTCCTGTATCAGGCTATGATTAGACCTGGGGGCAGGAGGCTGGGCAGCAGCTGTGGGCAGAAGAGAAACACCAAGTAAGGAAACAGGCTGGTACTGATCCATTCTGCAACTGGATATTTAAAAGACTAGCTCAATTCTCTCCTTCTTGTCTGTAAAGGGGCAATACTGTGCTTTGTTAAGCCGCAGAGAGGAAAATGCCATTCTTTAGGCTCTTTTCTCAGATTTTGCAGACGCTGACCTTAGAAAGCTCTCTTGCTTCGCTTGTATCTTTCATCTTCTCTGCCAGGGTTCATGAATCATGAGGGGACCTCGGTTGCTCTAAATGACTTCAAATCTGTCCTGTTCCAGACAAGTTAGAGGGCAGGTATATAGGTCAGGGCTCTGTCAGTTACAAGGGATAGAACCTAGGGTCTCATAAAATGGAACTGTGGACTCGTTGCCAGTAGGACTCTCTCTCCATCCAGTTCTCAACACCGTTTGTCCCGCTTTTCTTTGCATGTTCATCTTATTCTCTCCACACGCAGGCGTTTAAGACACTTTTGATCCCCCAGCACCTTTAATCCCCAAGTTTACCAATGTCAGCAGAAAGGGCTCTGTGTTCCCAGGAAGGACACTGACAGGTGCTGCCTAGACCTTATGCCCATTTCATGGCCCAGCATATAACAGGCAATCGGTAAATATTCTTGAATGAACGAATAACATTATCATGGTCCATGTGGTGGATATAGTCCCATTGTTATATATTAATAAATTGTAGTTGATGTTTCTATCTCGAGATACTGGTTCATGTGCACGCACTTGCTTCCCAGAGATATCTGCTCTTGGAGTGTTGAGGAAACAGTCTCTGAGCCTGCAAGGCTGAGAGTTTTGCTAAATCCAGCACGGTTAGTAAATGCCACCCTGGGAGGTCTCCTGGACCACAGTCTGCTCTACTTTCTCAGCTCTCAGTCTGGACTATGCTGTTGATGGAATTTATGCCTGTTGCTGTTTGAATCTTCACACTGAGAACTTAGCTATGAAACATAGCTTTCAAACTCATCTTCACAATATCATTGTGAAGTCATTGTCAGATAAGGTCTTACTGTCTCTACTCACTAACTAGGAAAGTCCAAGCATACATTGGATAGGTTGGTATTTTCCAGGATTTCTTTTCAGAATGTGAGCTCCTTGAGTATCCATGAAAAGGGGTTCCATAGTCAATTATGATTAGGAAATCTTTGATCAATTCACAATGCATGTTAGTATATTAAAGGTTCTGAAAGAAACTACAATTATGAAACCTATATGAACTGAGCTCTTTTTAACGTTGAGCAAAAAGATTTTGCAAAACTATTGGATGCTCAACCTTCTTGCATCCATCTTCTCTTGTTGCCTCCTGTTTTCCCCGACTATCTCTTTCCACCTAAAACCAGTCCCTTCATCTATGCCCAGCATCTTATCTCCCCCCGCCCCCATCCCCAGGAATCTTCTTTTCTTTTTTTGCTGCAAAAAATCTTTTATTGTTTCCATTTGGTCCAGGGCTTGGGAGGGTTCCAGGGTGGTTAAAAAGCTGCAGGGAGGGGCGCCTGGGTGGCTCAGTCATTAAGCGCCTGCCTTCGGCTCAGGTCATGATCCCAGGGTCCTGGAATCGAGCCCTGCATCAGGGTCCCTGCTCCGCGGGAAGCCTGCTTCTCCCTCTCCCACTCCCCCTGCTTGTGTTCTCTCTCTCGCTCTCTCTCTGTCAAATAAATAAACAAAATCTAAAAAAAAAAAAAAAAAAGCTGCAGGGAGAAGCTCAGGCAGAAACCCTGACACCAGGGGGGATACCAAAGGGGCCACTGAGCCCCCAAAGCACCTAGTTGTGCTTGCAGGTGAGGCTTATAGAAGGGATACTCACCCACCCAGCGTGGGGGCTGGCCAGCCTGCAGAGGTGTGTCAAGCGGTTGACCATCTTCTTGATGAGTTTCACCTCCTCATCTAGGAAGCGGTTCTCTAGGAAGTTACAGAACCCACGACATGCAGATCCAGAAGGGCCTGGTTCACGTTCTTCTCCTGGACCATAGCAGCTTCCCTGGCATCCAGGCTTTTACCACACTTATCCTGGGATGGCTTCTACATGTCCTGGAAGAGGGCACAGCCCCTGCTCTTATGGTTCTCCTTGGCCAACTCCAGGAATAAGTGGCTCACGTTCTCCAGAGCCACATCATTGGGTCGAAATAGAAGCCCAGAGAGAGAGGTAGGGATCGGAGGCCCACAGATGCATGTTGACAGGTGGTTCACAGCGGTCTCCACCTTGCTGGTATAATTCTGACAAATCTGGGAGTTCATGGTTGGTTGGCAATAAAAAGCTATGCACACACACACACACACACACACATGCACAACAGTGTTCGCTGATCCCGGAGGCAGAGGATGGCTGAGACGATGGGACGGCTGGAAGAGAGGTTGGAGGGTGGTTGGAGGCTGAAAGAAGGCATGTCCCTGGGTCCCATCCAAACACTTGAAGCAAGAGATAGATCTGGGGGACCGCCAGGGTGCATCCCCTTATCTCTTTCAGGATCAACACCTTCTCCCTCCTGGATCTTTCCAATCAGCATTTCCACAAACTCAAGAGCCTAAATCCTTGCTTTCAATGTGGTCAATGAACCAGCATCCTCAACATCACCTAGGAGCCTGCTACAAATGCAGGCTCTTAAGCTCCACCCCAGCCTGCAGTTTAACAAAATCTCCAGGAGATCTGTATGCACATTAATGTGCTCTAAACCACAACCAAGATTCTCTGGTAAAAATGCAAATCAGATCTTATCTAATCTCCACCAGAAACATCCTTTTCTCCCAGATTCTTTCCCACCCTCCCTCAATTCCACAACTGCTAATTTCCTAAAATGAGTTTTCCAAGGACCTTTTTTGGTAAACCCTGGGCAGTCATTTGTCCCAGCTTTGTGACAGCACCTGACTCCCTTGCCCTGTGAATTTTGCACTATGTGATCAGAGTACAGAGTCCACTTGAGGATTTTGAGCTCTGATTTGTTGCAGAAATGACATTCTCAGAGTCAGTCATTTTCCAGTTTGTTCTCAGGTATACTCTCCACTCTTGATATTGCAAGGGGCCCATCCTACAACTGTATTTCCAGGCTCCCTTGCCCACTGGGTGCTGCCAGTGGGAAGCACTGGAGGAAGATTGAGGGTGGGAGGAGAGGAGTGTCTCCATGGAGGCGGCACCACTTTTGTGGTTCTGGTCCTGCTCCTGGACTCTGTTAAAACTGCCTCCTGCCCTTGGTCCTCCAGCCACAGGGATCATAAGAGCTCCCTGCTCTTGCCAATCTCTCTTTGGCCTCACCATCCCTAGTTTGGCTTTTTGATTTTCCCAATACTTATATAACTATTTCCCCACACCTGTGATGGGTTACGCTTTCCTGAGTGGGTACTCTGACTGATACATGGAAGTATCAGAAAATGGAGGTTGGGGGGAGGGAGGACATTTGAGAAATAGGCAAATTCTTTTTCTCTCTCTTTTTTTTTAAAGATTTTATTTATTTGAGAGAGAGAGAGAGGAGGGACAGAGAGAGAGGGAGAATCCCAAGCAGATGCTGGCCGAGCACAGAGCCCGATGTGGGGCTTGATCCCATGACCCCAAGCCCATGACCCAAGCTGAAATCAAGAGTTGGACACTCAACCAGTTGAGCCACCCAGGACCCCTAGAGAAACAGGCAAATTCTACTTGACTCGATAGACAACCTTGAAGTCCAGGCCCATGTAATGGGGCCCAGGAGTCAATGACAGCATATTTGTGTCATGAGTTCTTACCTACCATCACTCCAATAGCACATTCCTTTGAAAGCTAATGTCCTCTACTCTGGGGCCTGTGGGAAAGTTTTATGAATAGGGAAAAGGGCAGTTACAGAGGACAATCAATCTCCCTGCACATGAGTGACTCTGGTTGTAAGTCACAAATAAATCAGTGCTGCTGTGTAGTTGCCTGGGGCGGGGTCAGAGGAGTTGTCCCACAACAGAAACCTCTTCATCTGGGAACAGGTTAGGAACAACTCTCTTGGCTGCATGCGTAACTGGTCTGGGTTGGACCAGCTGCTGAGTTGTCATAGTTGGTGGTTGGGGCCTATTGTCAAATGTCAATATTTTCACAGTCATCCCACATTGCCGAGCTACAGCTCACCCTGGCGTCTGTCCCTTGGCTCTGGGAGGACAGGCAATTCTTTCATACATAATGGGAAAAGATACAAGAGAGACTGTCTTTTTCTCTCAAAGACTGTTCAAGTAGAAGGCCAGTGCGCTCTGAATAATGCCCTTTCAAATGGAAGAAGAATAGAATTCTAGAATCACGTACTCCTGGAACAGTTAGAGATGGCAATTTACTGAGTATGATTTTTGCAAGAAGATTCTGTAATGAAATGTAAGCCTCAAAGTCAGAAATAAATAGTGTATTTACTCAGAATATTGCATGTTTGTATGTGTATGTATATGTATGTTATCACCCTTCAAGTGTCCCATGATCAAGATGACAATTATACTATGCCTGGAAATATAGACAGAGCTAAGGCTGAGAGTGCAGGGCAGGTAGGAATTGCACGCATAAGGACACTCATCAGCCAAGGTGTTTCTCCACTCCTTTTCCTCTGGAGGTTAAACCAGGAACTGCCGGTCTTGGGCACTCCCCTTGGAGAGCTGCTAAACAGGTGTGTGGGGTGTGGTCTAAGGTGAGAGCACTCTGGGGGAAGGAATGCTTCTTTACCTTTCACATGCTGAAGACACAGCTTAACCTGGAGGTGGGGCAGTAGAGATTTTGGCTGAGACTAGAGGCCCCAACTATGTGCCCAGTGTGAGGAGAGGTGATCCAACATACTCCTGGCTGCCATGGGAATGATGGAGGGCAGTTGGGGGGGTAATTACCCCTGGTAGAAGGTGGGCACACATGGTTTCTCCTCTAAAAGTCTAAAAGGTGCAGCCGGGAGCATCCCAGCCCCTCACAAATGTGGGACACTTGTTCTTTTGTCCCTGAAACTCAGGCCCGATTCTTTTAATAATGCCTCATTGACTTTGATTTTATTCATCTCTCCCTATAGGAGCCTCATTCCTGCAAACCCTGGTTAAGACACACATCCTTAGCTTTTGTTGAAAACAAATTTCCATGGTTAGGAAAATGTCAGTTAAAAAGTCTGTATTTTTTAGCGTTGGTTTTTTCATTGTTGTTTGTTTTGTTTTTGTTTTTTTAGATCTAATTGGCTTTATTAAGCAATTCATGAATCGGGCGGCATCCCATCTAGCCAATAGAGAGATGCTCCCTAGCTCTGATTTTCTTAAATTACAAGTGTGACCCTTTACAAATTGATGACAGAAAAAGCCTTATTGTTTACGATCCCCTTCCTTCTTCCTAAGGAGGCAGTCCCTAGTAAACCAGAAGTTCTTCTGTTTGCTCAGTTCCAGATCAACTTCCCTGTAGCAATTGCCTCTCCTGCCCCTGAGGACAGAGTTAAGTGATAGATGTGGGAATGCAAGATTAGAGAGGTGGGACAGAGGGGGCCCTACTTCAGGAATGAGACAGAAATGGCTGGAGGCCCAGGCAGAGGAAGCTGAGCCAAATCGGGCTGATCTATGCAAGGGGAGATTAAGACATCCACCCAGAGGGCAGCAGGTAGGGTGGTTTGGGGAGAAAAGATATGTTTAATAAAGTGATTCAGAGTAAAATAGTGTGCACTAGAATGTGTAAACCGTAACCTGGGTTCTCCTTAGAAAATCTAGATTTTGGAAATTCTAGATTCTGAAGTGAAACATCCAGTTTTTGCTATTACATAGAGAGGAGCCTGTTTTACTTTGGAGAGTCAGTTGAAGTGTATATTGTTCTGAGATACAGGCAGGAAGGGGACAGTGCCTGCCTCTGGGGCTCATCCACATGGTTATATATAAAATATATGTATGTATATTATATATACATTTTAAATATTCAAAACATACAGAAACACACAAAGTAAAAAGTGAAATTTGCACCTCCCCCCCCCCCCATTTTAATGGATTATACTGTTCAGGGTTAACCCATCCACAACTAATAGTTTGGTGTGTATCCTTAAGTATTTTTCCTAAACATTTGTGGACACATACATGATTGATTATTTGGTTCAAAAAGAATTCGAGGTTGAAAACCATTTCCCTTTAAAATTGTGAAGATAGCATTCCATTGCCTACCTCTTTTTGAATGTGTTAAAAGTAATTTTTGGATAGTTAATACATGCTTGGGATATGAATTCAAAAGATAGAAAAGCATATGTCCTCACCATTGATACTTCCAGCTGCTTAGTTTCCTTCACTGGTAATAACCACCGCCATTGGTTTTTTATTCATCTTTTGAGATGTATTTTGTGATATCTATGCCTTTATAAATATATATACATGCATATATGTAGAAACATATGAAGTTACCGTTTTTGAAGTTAAAAAATCAGCAATTTCATGAGACTCAACATAACATATGTGTATATACAGATACAAATTTTTTCGAAGATTTTATCTATTTCCTAGAGAGAGAGAGAGTGCATGAGCAGTGGAAGGGCAGAGGGAGAGGGAAGGGCAGAGGGAGAGGGAGAAGCAGACTCCTCGCTGAGCACAGAGCTGACATGCGGCTCAACCCAAGGACCCCGAGACCATGACCTGAGCTGAGGTCAGACGCTTAACTGACTGAGCCACCAGGCGCCCCACGAATACAATTTTTAATGCCTCTAAAAGTAGCATGATGGATATGGTGTAGTGCACTTTGATACCTCACTTAACAAAAAATCTTGAGATCTTCCCATATTCGTATGTATAGAGCTGCCTCATTTTTAAAAAACTTTTGTGCCTATTATTTTCATGGTAAACTATTATTATTTTAAAACTTACATACAGTAAAATTGAATTTTACTTTTGGTATACAGTTCTCTGAGTTTTAACATATGTGTAGATCTGTATACCCACGACCATCATCAGGAAACAAATATTTCAAGCCTATCCATGTAAGCACTACCAATAGCAAAGATAGAGTGCTACCCTCAGGTACCCTAGGATCTTCCCTCAATCTCCCCTCCTTGTTGCAGTGCCTTTTCTACACCCCAAGACAATATTTTTCTTGACTTCCAATGCCATAGATTATTTTTGCCTGCATGAAATCGCATAGTATACATTCTTTTGTTTGCCTTCTTTTGCTCATTATATAAGATTCATTCTGTTGCCATGTGATTACTACAGAGCAATGCATTGCACAATATTTCATTATATTATGGCATTTTTTGACATGCAGAATTAAGAAAAAACATTTATATAGATTGATAAATTCAACTTTGTTTGTTGTAATGGTTTCTGGGTTTGTGTTATATGTAGAAAGGCCTTTACCACTCCAAGATTATAGAATAAAATATTATAGAATAAACCATCCCATGTTTTCTTCTAGTGCTATAATAATTTCATTTTGTAGGTGTGAGGAATGAATGCAGCTTTTTTTTTCCTTCAAGATACTGACTTATTATCCAACTACTTCTTTAATCCTCACAGGAAATGTATGGTGGATATAATTATGTGTCTTCATTTTGCAGATGAAAAACTGAAACAGGGGCACCTGGGTGACTCAGTTGGTTAAGTGTCTGCCTTTGACTCGGGTCATGATGTCAGGGTCCTGGGATGGAGCCCCGCATTGGTCTCCCTGCTCAGTGGGGAGTCCGCTTCTCCCTCACCCTCTGCCCCTCCCCCACTCATGCTCTCCCTCCCTTTCTCTCTCTCCCTCTCAAATAAATAAATAAAATCTTAAATTAAAAAAAAAAAGAAAAAACTGAAACAGAGAAGCGAAGTAACTTTCCCCCATCACAGAATAACGTGAAGCTGGGATTTGAACACAGCCAGTTGAGTTTAACGTCTGTGTGCCTATTCCTTAATCCTACCCAGCCTTTCCCTATGGGAGCCATCTACCAACACAGTATCTTGAATATAGGGCTTTTTTGTTTTTCCTGCAACACAAACACAGTATCCAAATGTTTGCAAGAGTGAATTCGTTTACTTAGTATCTGATTATCAAGTAGTTACTTAGTACGGAGCAAGGAATTTGCCACTTCTCGCCTTTATTCCCTCAACCTTTCTCTTTGTTACCAAGACCTCATTCTTGAAATGATTTTTTTCTCAGCTCAGTGTTGGGCTTTCCCTTCAAAAGATTCTTCTCATTAAATTGCTGCCATCAGCTGTGTAAACAGTCCCAGGACATGTTATGTAAACAATTATAAAACTGCTAAAGATGACATTGAAGTTTTAAAAACTGAGCAGGGTGTGTCTCAGAGAAGAGAAGGAAGTGTTAAATTTATGACAGTTGGGAGGCCAGGATAAATAGCAAGAAGGCCTGAGGTCACTTTCCAGTTCTGTCACCGAGATCATATGACTTTAGAAGAGTGATTTTTTTGCTCTTCTTTGTGACTATTTGTCAAACAGGGGCAATAGCAATGACAATGTAACCCTTCACTTTCCCCTCGTTTACTTACTTTCTGCCTACAATAGGGATTAAATTAAAAACAAAGATACCCCCCAAAAAATTATTTAAAGAAAAGGCCTTAGGCAGAAAAGTAGGCTAAATTCCTGAGAGT
Source organism: Leptonychotes weddellii (assembly GCF_054177405.1). Taxonomy (NCBI): domain Eukaryota; kingdom Metazoa; phylum Chordata; class Mammalia; order Carnivora; family Phocidae; genus Leptonychotes; species Leptonychotes weddellii. The sequence goes on from NC_138369.1 coordinate 56,251,294, forward strand.
CATAGTCTAAGTTTAGACAAAGATTTCTTTCATGGGAGGCTTCCCAACTGTTTTATAACTATACTTTACATAGACATACAATGTTCTTTTGCAAAAGTAAATATTAAAAACATAATATGTTTTAAAGTGTTCTCATGAAGTGCATTAAAACAGTGTAATGAAGTATTTCAAAGTGTTCCAGATCTGTTTCTCGCTACAGCCAAATTGTGTGCGTGTGCATATATACATACCAATACCTCTACCTACGTATCCCCCCGCCCCATACAAATCTGGTGTGTGAAGAACAACACAGCTGTACCACGTTCACATTTGAGGATAGTGCTCTGCATGTACAGAAGGAAAATATGTCTTTTCTGACAACCAAGAAAGAATTTATTTTAGTGAGCACACTTCGGTGTCAATCAGTAAATCATTTTGGAGAAGAGTTGGAGAACACAGAGAAATCAATGTCACTGAAAGTCGGTGCCTCCACAGGAACGGACCCAGAGGTAATATGGGTGGTGATGTGCCATGGGCTTTAGAGCCACGAGAGCTCTGGGTTCAAATGCTGCCCTACCGTGTCCAGGCTGTGTTACTTTGCGTGAGATTCTTAACCTCTCTGAGCTTTAGGTTTTTAACTTTTATTTTAAAAATTTCATACAGTAAAATTCAGTGTTTGTAGTGTATAGGTTTTTTTGGGTTTTGAGAAGTGCACGGAGTTGTATATCTACCACCATAGTAACGATATGAATTCTTTCATCATCCCAAAGATTCCTTCATTGTGCCATTTAATAATTCCCCCACCTCACCTCCACCCGCCACCATACTCAGGTCCTAGAAAACACTGATTTGGTCTCTCTCCCTATCATCTTGTCTTTCCAGAATGTCATAGAAATGGAATCATATATATGTATCGCTTCTTTTGAGTCTGACTTCCATTGCTTAGCAAAACTTACTTGAGATCCACTCAGGTTGTTGTGGGTATCAACAGTTGGTTCTTTATATTTTAGAGTAGTAGTCCATGGTATGGATGTACCACAATTCGTTTATCCATTCACTGGCTGAGAAACATCAGAGTTTTGATAATTTGTGTCTTTCGAGGAATATGTCCCTTTTTCTACATTGTTGAATTTGTTGGCCTAAGCCTCTTTGTGGTACTCCCTGGTACCACCTGTGGAATCTGTGGTGATAGCCCCTCTTTGATTCCTGATACTGATAGTGTTTTTCTTTCTCTCAATGAGTCTTACTAGGGACTTATCAATGTTATTAATCTTTTCTAAGAACCAAATTTTAGCTTTGTTAGTTTTTCTCTATTGTTTCTCTGTTTTCTATTTCACTGATTTTTGCTCTTATCTTTATTGTTTAATGCCTTCTACTTACTTTGGTTTTAATTTTCCCCTCTTTTTTTTTTTTTAAGATTTTATTTATTTATTTGACACAGAGAGAGAGACAGAGAGAGAGGGAACACAAGCAGGGGGAGTGGGAGAGGGAGAAGCAGGCCTCCCGCTGAGCAGGGAGCCCAACGTGGGGCTTGATCCCAGGACCTTGGGATCATGACCTGAGCTGAAGGCAGATACTTAACAGCTGAGCCACCCAGGCACCCCTTTTTTTCTAACTTCTTAAGTTGGAGTATTAGATTATTTATTTTTAATCTTTTCCTTTTCTAATGTAAACATGCAATACTATAAATCCTTCTAAGCACTGCTTTAGCTGCACTTCACAAATTTTGATATTTTCATTTTCATTCATTTAAAACATTTTCTGATTTCCCTTGAGTTTTGTTCTTTGACCCATCACTTATTTGGAAGTTAGCTGCCTAATTTCAAAATAGTTGGGGTTTTCTAGATATCTTTTTGTTATTGATTTCTAATTTAATTCCTTTGTGGTCAGAGAATATGCTATATGATATTAATCCTTTGAAATTTATTGAGACTTGTATTATGTATTAGCATATGGTCTATCTTGGTGAATGTTCCACGTGTACTCAAAAAAGAATGTGTATTCTGCAGTTGTTGGTGGTAGTTTTCCAAAAAGATCAATTAGGCAGAGTTAGCTGACCCAGATTCTCTATATGCTTACCTACTTTTTCATCTACTTCTTTTATCAAAGACTAAGAGAGGTATCTTAAAATCTCCAACTGTAATTGTCCTTTGATTTTAGTCAGTTTTTGCTTCATGATTTTGAAGCTATGTTATTACATAGAAACATATTTAGGATTTTGTCTTCTTGATGAATTGTTTCATCAAAAAGATGAAATCTTTTTGTTATTTTGAAATGTTCCTTATGGGCACCTGGGTGGCTGAGTGGGTTAAGCGTCCAACTCTTGGTTTTGGCTCAGGTCAAGATCTCAGAGTTGTGAGATCAAGCCCTGCATCTGGCTCCACACTCAGCATGGAGTCTGCTTCAGATTCTTTCTCCCTCTGCTCCTCCCCTCCCCCTCCCTCTCTCGAATAAATAAGATCTTAAAAAAAGAGTTCTTTATTTTTGTAATATTCCTTGTCTTGAAGTCTATTTTATTTGATATTAATATAGTCATACAGCTTTCCTATGATTCAGTTTTGCATAGTATATTGGATTCTCTGGTGCATTGTTCAAATGTGCTTTCAGAACTGAGGCACTGGGGTGCCTAGGTGGCTCAGTTGGTTAAGCGGCTGCCTTTGGCTCAAGTCATGATCCTGGAGTCCTGGGATCAAGTCCCACATCAGGCTCCCTGCTCAGTGGAGAACCTGCTTCTCCCTCTCTCTCTGCCTGCCTTCTGCCTACTTGTGCTCTCTCTCTCTGTCAAATAAATAAATAAAATCTTAAAAAAAAAAAAGAACTGAGGCATTAATTTCACCAGCAGCTAATAGTGTGGCTACAGATGGCTCACAGCTGTATGTATTGTCCCCCACCCCCACCCGTTTCCCCTCTAACAGGTTCTAACAAATCTCTTGTAAGTAAATCTCAGAGTCTGTTACCAGGGGATCTTGATGTGTGATATACAGTATGTTCTTTTCCATGTTTTTATTATTAACTTATCTGTGTCTTTATATTGAAATCACATGCCTTAAAAACAACGTATAGTTGGATCTTGTTTTTCCATTCATCATGACCATCTCTGCCTTTTCACCAGAGTATTTAATCAATTTATATTGAGTGTAATTTTGATATGATTGGGTTTAAGTCTACCATCTTGCTCCTTGTTTTCTATTAGTCACATTAGTTCTTTGTTCCCTTTTCTTTTCATTGCTGTCTTCCTTTTGATTACTTGAGTTTTTAGGATTGTATTTTATATCTTCTAATGGGACTTTAAGTTAAATCTTCTGCTTTATTGTTTCTTTTTTTAGTGGTTGTTCTAGCTATTACAATATGCATCCTTAACTTATCACAGTCCAAATTGAATTAATGTTGTACTACACATATAATGTGAGAACTTTACAGCAGTATACTTCCATTTACCAACTCTTCGTCCTTTGTGCTATTATTATCATAGATTTTACTTCTTTGTATGTTAAAAACTCCACAATTTATGGTCATGATTTTTGTTTTAAGCAGTCAATTTGATTTTTTAAAAAAAGATTTTATTTATTTATTTCAGAGAGAGAGAGAGAACATGCAAGCAGGGAGAAAGAACAGAGAGAGGGGGAGAGAGACAATCCCAAGCAGACTCTGTGCTGAGTGTAGTCTCCAACCTGGGGCTCGATCCCATGACCCTGACTGAAATCATGACCTGAATTGAAATCAAGAGTTGGACGCTCAACTGACTGAGCCACTCAGGGGCCCCAACAGTTAATTTGATTTTAAAGAAATTAAGAAAGAAAAAAAATAGTCTTTCACATTTATCTGCATATTTGGGAGCTCTTCCTTCCCTCTTGTATATCCATCTGGTGTAATTTCTTGAGCACTTTTTATAATACAAGTTTGCTTGTAAAGAATTTTCTCAGCTGTTTTTTTTCAGAAAATGTCTTTGTTTGCTTTTGTTATAGATAAATGCTTTCTCTGCATTTTTTAGTTTGTTTCAGCATTTTAAAGATGCTGTTCCATGAAATCATTATTTTTGTTTTCTGCATATAACATGTCTTTTTTCTCTGGCTGCTTTTTAAGGTCTTCCATGCTGTTGAGAAGAATAAAGTGGCATACTTTCAATTCTCAAGGGACACTTTGAAGAGGATGGGCTGGAGTGCCACAGTCTACCATGGAATCTACTACTGGAAACTCAGTCCCCTTCCCATGTGGTATTATTTTAGTTTGAAGAGCTCAGAGTGGGATAAATGTAGAGTTAAGGAATACAGAGTCTCCAAGATTGCCTGGATGTTGAAGGAGCATGGGTCAACTTCTGTGGGTAAAGGTAAAAGTTTTCCTAAAGATCGGTAGCGATTTGCAACGTAGAAGCTAGAAGAGGATGCTCCAGCAGAGTGGTCCTTATGGACAGAGATAAGGGAATAAGATTAAGGTCTGGGAATGGATAATTTCAAGTTATATCCTATCAAGGATATAATTTTTAAAAAAATTTTTTCTTTTTTATTTTTCAAAGTAATCTCTACACTCAACATGGAGCTTAAACTCACAACCCTGAGATCAAGAGTCACACACTCGTCTGACTGAGCCAGCCAGGCACCCCAAGGTTATAACTTTTGAAGAGTTTTTTTTTTCCTTAAACTGTGGTAAAAGTTGTATTTAGCATATAGTTTTTTTGTTTTCATTTGGGAATATAGTTGACATACAGTGTTACATTAGTTTCAGGTGTACAACTTGGTGATTTGACAAATTTATATGTTATATACGTTTAGCACAAGTGTAGTTACCATCTGTCCCATTATATAGCTATTACAGTATCATTGACTGGATTCCTTATGCTGTGCCTTTTATTCCCATGACCTACTCACTCCGTAACTGGAAGTCTGTATCTCCCACTCCCCTTCACCTATTTTGCCCAATTCCCCGCCCCCTATTTAGCATATAGTTTAAATTTCTTCCTTTAATATGCCATAATTCCTTTAGTGTTTTCCAGTCTGCTAATGCATTTGATAAGTCTGCATGTCTTTTTTTTTTTTAAGATTTTATTCATTTATTTGAGAGAGAAAGTGTGAGAGAGAGAAAGCACGAGAGGAGGGAGGGTCAGAGGGAGAAGCAGACTCCCCGCTGAGCGGGGAGCCTGATGTGGAACTCGATCCTGGAACTCCAGGATCATGACCTGAGCCGAAGGCAGATGCTTAACCGACTGAGCCACCCAGGCACCCCTGCTAAGTCTGCATGTCTTGAGTAGGGCTGTAATGGAAGGAAATGAGAGCTGGGTCCATAAGGATATTTGATATCTCCCCCAAATGCAACTTGTTTTTCTCCTCCCTCCTGATTCTCATCCTACAAAGTCCCTTAGAGGTATAGCATCAAGGTACCCAGGGAGACTGCAGTCCTGATTTCCAGACTGAGACCAATAACAATAACAAATGAAGAGTGTTCTCATGGTGGAATGGGATTTAGGAGAGACTTTAAGAAGAACCTTGGAAGATCAAGGAACACTCTATTTCCCCATATTTACTTAGAGGGAGTTGTCCCTTAGGGGAAAAGGAAAAGCTATTATCTGGGTTACATGAATTTTATAATATAATCTGAGAGATCTATAATAACATATATACTTGTGACTGAATTTTAACTTTGCTTATAATTAAATGGAAATCAAAATACCATTTGTTATCTTTTTATTGTCAAAAATTTTTTAAAATATAGAAATGGGGGCGTGCCTGGGTAGCTCAGTCAGTTAAGCGTCTGCCTTTGGCTCAGGCCATGATCCCAGGGTCCTGGGATCGAGCCCCGCCATCGGGTTCCCTGCTCAGTTGGGAGTCTGCTTCTCCCTCTCCCACGCCCCTCCCCCCTGCTTGTGTGCTCTCTCTTTCTCCAAGAAATAAAATCTTAAAAAAAATGGAACTGGGCATTTCCACTGTGGATAGAAACATAAATTGGTATTGGGGCACATGGGTGGCTCAGTCGGTTAAGTGTCTGCCTTCAGTTCAGGTCATGATCCCAGGGCCCTAGGATCGAGCCCTGCATCAGGCTCTCTGCTTAGTGTGGAGTCTGCTTCTCCCTCTCCCTCTGCCCCTCCCCTCTGCTCGTGTTCTGTCTTTCACTCTCTCTTTTTCAAATAAATAAATAAAATCTTTAAAAAAATAAAAAAAGAAACAAATTGGTATTCATTTTGGAGATCAAGTTGTCTTTAACTATACATAATGAATGGATTCTTCAACTACCTTTCTGGGAATCCATTATTTTCCACAGAAACATACACAAAAGTACACAAACATATTTATAAAGTTGTTCACTTTAATATTGTTTAATAGCAAAAACTGGGGAGAAGTGAAATATCCATTAACACATGGAAACCGAGACATCAATCATAACTACTTTATCCATAGTATAAAATACTATGCAGTCATTAAAGTGACTGAAATACAGGTACTGATTGGAAATGATATTCATGGCGTGTTAATTGAGAAAAGCAAAATGGAGAATATGTATGATCCATTTTTAATAAAACAAATTAAAATTAAATTAATAAAATAAAATAAATTAAAACTACAAATACATAGATAATTACATTTACACATCTCTATATTTTCATTAATACAGAAACAAAATGGAAAGAATACAACTAAATTATTAATAGGGGTTATTTGGGGGGATAAGATCATACAGTTGACCCTTGAACAATGCGGGGGTTAGGGGTATCAACCTCCCGCATAGTTGAAAAATCTGTGTGTAACTTTTGTCTCCCCCAAAACTTAACCAATAATGACCGGCCTACTGTTGACCAAAAGCCTTATTAAACAGTCGACTAACATGTATTTTGTATGTTATATGTATTATAGACTGTATTCATAAATAAAGCAAAGAGAAAAGAAATCATAAGGAAAATACATTTACAGTACTGTATTGTATTTAATGAAAACAAAATCCATGTATGATTTCACCTGTGCAGTTCAAATCTGTGTTGTTCAAGGGTCGACTGTACTTTTGTTTTTGTTACAGTGAGTATATGTTACTCTTGTAAGAAAAGATAAAAATACAGTGTGATACATACATTAAAGCTTGTAAGATTGAAGTTGTAGAGAGGGGAGCATGATTAAGTCCACTGATGTGTGTGTGGTTTTAGGGATGGTGTTAGGAAATGCTTGAAAGGGGGGTGCCTGGGTGGCTCAGTTGGTTAAGCGACTGCCTTCGGCTCAGGTCATGATCCTGGAGTCCCGGGATCGAGTCCCACGTCGGGCTCCCTGCTCATCAGGGAGTCTGCTTCTCTCTCTGACCCTCCCCCCTCTCATGCTCTCTCTCTATCTCAGTCTCTCTCTCAAATAAATAAATAAAATCTTAAAAAAAAAAAAAGGAAATGCTTGAAAGGGAAGATGACATGTGGGCAGCATTATCAAGGATAGATAAGAAAGGTGGAAAAAGAAGAAATGTACAAAGTCATGGAGGATTATAAGTATACTAGATTCATTAAGGTGTTCAAAGCTACTATATATAACCTGGGGACTAAAAAAAGAAAGGTAAGGAGGTATACAAAAGCCGGATGTGCAAGGGAACCACAAGTCAATTTGAAATTTCTGGAGGTTTCAAGTGTGAAGTATGGAGAGGGGTAGTGAGAGAGAAAGCAGGAGCCAGGCTGCTAAGGGTTTCTTGTACTCCTTGGGAATTTGAATAGTGTCCTGCAGAACAAGGAGGTCACTGATGGGGTTTTGGCAGGACAGTAACATCAGCTATATAGAAGATTGATTGGAGAGAAGCCAATCTGGAAGCTGGAAGATCATTTAAGCGGTGAGATGTAATGAAGATTGAAACTAGCTAGTGGCAGGGTGAATAGGAAAGAGAATGGATTTGAGAAATATTTCAGAGTAAAAGTCAGAGGGCTTGGTGATTTGCTGGATATGGGTGAAGAATGAGAGGAATGTTTTGACTAACTTCAACAGTTTTCACTTGCGTAACTGGGCAGATGGAGATGACACCAGCCAAGGCAGAAAATACAGATGGCAAAGCAAGCTTGTGAAGAGGAGAAGATGCAAGAGGGTGAGAAGAAACACAGAAGGGGCAAATTGGGATGGTGATGGTAGGGGGTGTAGTAGGAGATGATTTCAGTTTCAGACAAGTTGAATTGAGGGGCCTATGCACTATCAAGAGAAACTGTTCAGTAGGCAGCTGGATGTATTAAGACTAAGTAATTCTGTAGAAATTTAATGTCAGGCCCTGTACCAGGCACTGGTTGAGTTGTATAACAGCCATGGTTTTTGCCCTCCCGAACCTGACAGCCTAATGAAGATGGTATGATCTGCAGCTCAGGGGAGAGGGTCTAGGCTAGAGCTCTCAACACAGAGAGGGAGAGTGTTAAGAAGAGAAAGAAACTCTTAGAATTTTTAAGTATCATTTACTATGAACTATATTCTAGGCACATCAAACTTCGCAACATTCCCATGAAATATTATTAAAATGTTATAGATGAGGAAAACGAGGGGCAGAGAATTGAGACTCAGCGGTCACAATCTGGCCTTTGGGCTGAATTTTATTCTAAGAGCTGTTTTGCTGCAGTGATTTAAAAATACCTCTGGATGAGTTTGCACTACCCAGTTTGTTACTTTCCCTAATTCTCCATTGTCTTATACCATTTGTGTGTCACTCATAATCTTTCTGCTCCCTTCAGGCATTTGACTTTGTACTATGTGGCCAAAGGTCACAGTGCTACTACTTTCTTGGTAAATATGTAGGTGTTCACCATGAGATAAGAGAGGACTTGGCCCAGCTGTCAATGCGGTGTTCAGACTAGGCCCTGTTCTGGCTCTACTACATTTAGGGATCAGGCTATGGAATCTTACAGAGGAACTGGCTAATAAATAAAATTTGCTAAAATGTGAAGATCAGCATATATTCTCTCAGGTTCTGATACACGAGGCAATGTGAAGCAATTTGGTATAGCATGCAGAGGTAGTTGCTGAGATGGATATGGGGGTTCACAGATGGCCCAAGTTCAGGGTGTTGGAAGAATTAAGCACATAAACATTAAACTCTCTAGGATGATTGCAGATGCAGACGCTTGGACCTTTTGGAAACTTGTGTATTCCATCAGCTGTGAATTCTTTTAACATCCCCAAGGACTTGGTACTTTAATAAGGACTTTGGAATGAATACGTGAAAATATACGATTTCGGTTAAATGAAAAATACAGACAGATGTCCAAACGGTTGAGATTTTACAATATCGTCCTGGAACGTCTGGACCCTGGAAGTCTGTGTCAGGCACTTCTTGAGACCTCTGGAAAAGTCCAGGGAAGGAAAGACGGCCCCTCTGGGGAGTAGTAGGAGTACGAGGCACTGAAGATGCAGACTCTTAACTACAAATACTGAACAAAAGTACACTATCCTTCAGAGCGCAAAGCAGGTTCCCTGGATACCCGCCTTCTCCCACCCCAGGCGCTCACACAGGCGGCTCTTCACGGTGGGCCTGTCCACCGGGCCGTCCTTAATAGAAGCTGCACCCTCCCCGCTGGACTCTGCAGTGCCGAAGTGCGGGTGTGCGTCACTGCAGGGCTCACACCAGCCCTCGCCCCAGCTCGGAGGGCCGCTCCGCACGCAATGAACTGGAGCAGCGCGGAACGCGGCGTATTACTCGCGGGTGCCGCGTTCGGGCGCGACACCCCGAGCGCGCATGTGCCGGCGCGACTTCGTGCTTGGCCCCTCCGGCGCTCCGTAGAGCTCCCTTGGCGAGTTCCACGTAGGCCGCGCAGGCGTCTTTGGCACACCGTTCACCTGCTGCCGTTGTCGCCGCCGCCGCCGCCGCCGGGGCTGGATGGGGGGCATAGGCCAACCAGTGGCACCCAGAAGAAAGAGACGCGGCGGCGGCGACGCCGACATCCGCAGGACGAGTGTCTCGATCCGCCCGCGAGCCCAAGGAGGAGGCGGTGAGGCCCGGCGCCTACGGTCCCTGGTGTAGAGAGGCCGCCGTCGCGCCGCGGCCGGGTCTCCCTGGGCGCTCGCCCCTCAGGTCTCACACTCAGGGCCCCGCGCTGCACCATGTTCAAGAAACTGAAGCAAAAGATCAGCGAGGAGCAACAGCAGCTCCAGCAGGCGCTGGCCTCGACTCAGGTACTATGGCCGCTGCTCTCGTCTAGTTCCCGACACCCCTTGACACAGCTTCGGGGGCCAGGAGGAGGGAAGGTTCTTCCGTGACCCTTGACCTGAGAATCTCCCCCAAACTCCGGACTGGGAATGAGTCCAGGGCGGCCCGGGTCCTCACTATTGGGGACCCGGGGCACCCATCCCCAAACTCCATGCAGGAGAGTGGGAGGGGGTGGCCGGATCCTTCGGGACGTCTGACCTCTAGTTTTCCCCCAGTGCACGACCCTGGCCTGAGAATAAGTTAGAAGGGCTCCGATCTTGCATGACTTTTGACCCCTATCGAAGGTTCCCCCACCCATCCGAGACCCCAACTCAGGAGTGAAGGCGGGATGGGAAAACCTGGGTCCCTTGCAATATCTGACTTCTTGTTTGAAGTTCCCTCTCCCATCATGACCCGAGATTGAGTACGGAGGGGTCTGAATCCCTCTAGACTCCCGACCCGTTACGGGGGTCTAATGTCAAACCGTGGTGCAGAGGTGCGGGCCGAGGGTCGAGCCATTCCAGGCCAGGCTGCCTGCCGGAGCGTTGGACCTGAAAGAGGTGGCAGTGTGGCCAGCGTCCAACGCCCGAGGCTGTCACGAGTTAGTCACTTCGCATAACTTGGTTGATCCCGGACGGGCGTAGGGACAGACAGTCTGAGGCCAAGCCGGGGTTCTGCCTATCCCCAGCTGGGCTTCTGCTTCTTCAAGAGTCTTGTTCAGTTTGTTTTTTCATGAATGCTGTTGCTTCAGGAAATGACAGTTTCTAGGAAAAAGGGGGCGTGTTAGCAGTGTTAATTTAAAGAAACAGTCTGCTAGACACCAATGAGAATGTGTGTTTTGGTGCTCGCAGCACTTGTCTCTTGAGCAAAGATGAGGGCTTCTGCTAAATTTCTTCCCAGCCTTTCTCAGTCTCAACAGATTGAGCAATTCTCACTCTCTCAAATTTTAGAGTTTCTGTAAGAAAGGCTGAGTTTTAATTAATTTGGAGACATTTAAAAGTAATTTTAAAAATACATTTTTCTTATACAGCTTTTAAACAACTGTTAAGCAGCTAACAACTATTAAATCAACTATTGCATTAGAACAACTGTCAACTATAAATTGAAGTTGTTCTCTTAAAAGCTAAAGCTCATGTAGAGTAAAACTGCTTGAAATACATTGGAATATGACACTGAAAGCTTGTTCGTTCTCCTAAGTAAAATGTAAATAATGATTAAAATTTAGATAGTAAATACCTTACTTTTCATACTATTTACTGCCAGCTTTTCTAACTTTATAAAACACATTTATTTAAGAAACAAAAAACTTAAGAGTGAGGTAGAGATGAGGAATGTGGGGAAACACCATGTTGGCGAATGTGAAAGTTACATTTGGGAATGTATAAAATATTGATCCAAGATTCCACCTCTAGAAATTTATTCTAAGAAAGTTTAGGATGGGGTGCCTGGGTGGCTCAGTCGGTTAAGTGTGTGCCTTCGGCTCAGGTCATAATCCCAGGGTCCTGGGTTCCAGTGGGGCATAGGGCTCCCTGCTTAGTGGGGAGTCCGCTTTTCTCTCTCCTTCTGCTCCTCCCCCCTGCTCATTCTCTCTCACTCTCTCCTGCTCTCTCTCTCAAATAAATAAATAAAGTATTTAAAAAACAGTTGAGGATGTATTAAAGATTTAACCTCATGGATTTTTATTTCAGTGTTGTTTTAATAGGTAAAAACTGGCTAAAAATAGAAAATTGATTAACAGGTTGTTTAAGATAGTTGGTTATTCAGCCTTAAACAAAAGCCAACATTTATTGGGCTCTTACTATGTGAGAGGCATTTTGCTTTGTATTTTACACGGATCATTTTATTTAATTCTTACATACACCAAAGAGGTAGATACTCTTACAAATGAAGTGAGGTTCAAAGAGATTAACTTGCCTAACACACCTTTTGTTAGAATCTGCAGGAAAGTAATAATAACATGCAAAGATATTTGTGTTAAAGGACAGATTAAGAAGCAGCATGTCAAGTGTGATCCCAGTTTTGTGGGAAAAAAATATGATATAAAGTATTTATGTATTTTTAATTTTTTAATTTTTTTAAAGATTTTTTATTTATTTGAGAGAGAGAGAGCACAAGCAGGGGGAGCAGCAGAGGAAGAGGGAGAAGCTGGCTCCACACTGAGCAGGGAGCCCCATGTGGGGCTTGATCCCAAGACCCCGAGATCATGACCTGAGCCGAAGGCAGACGCTTAACAGACTGAGCCATCTAGGCGCCCCATATGTATATAAAGTATATTTATATACAGGCAATGAAAATAGTTTAAGAAGGAAGTGCTCATGAGATATCATGATTGTTTTTCTTATAATGTTTCATTTTTCTTCATGAAAATGAATTGATTTTGTGCATTAACAGAGAGAGGTGGTTTTTAGAATAGTAAAAAAGTTAACGAGCTGACTAACGTATTAGGTGAGACAGTGCATCTGGATCAAATAAAATCACTTTGTGTATAAAAGATTTAAAACTTTGACAATTATGTATAATATGTATATCAAGAAGGTAAAAGTGAATTGTTAGTGATCATCTACTCATAGAAACTTGATTCTGTTTTGGTCTCAGATCTTCAGCTATTATGAATCCTTCAGGATGAGAAGTTCTGGATTATTGTTTTCAAAGTTAAAGATTTTTTTTCAAGGGTGAATTAAAAAAACAAAAACCCTTTTTTGATGACAATCCTTTTGCAACAGATTACACATATCCTTGTCTTCTTAAGCAAAGGATCTTGAATTTGTATAATATTATCATTTCTTCATTTTTGAGTATAAATTATTTTGTTTTGAAGGCACCATGCCTCAAGAATTTACCTGGGTGTGAAAGACATTTCCCTTTTACCCACTCAAGAGGATTTGTTTGTTCTTGGTCTGTTTTTTGTAATTTTGTAACCTCTATGTCTTTCTTGTCTCTGCCTTTGAACTGTTGTGGGCTTTGAATCAAGATACATAAGCAGCTTATTTTTTTTAAGATACATAAACTTATACAATTTTGTGTGAAATAAGGGCAAGTACCTGAGGGATTCTTTAGCACAGTGTAGTGTATTAATACAAATTTTGAGTGTTTGGAGGCCTTTGTGTGCATACTTTCTGTTTCTTAGCTTGCTTTTCATAGGTGTGGTGGCCTGAGAGGTATTTTTCCAATAGATTGAGTTGTCAGGCCTAGATAATTCTGGGATAAACCATTTGCATCACAATATTTGTAAAACTTTCCAGCAAAAATAATAATGATATAATATAGGGTTCCTTAAGGGTTTGAAAACATTCAATAAAAACAAGAAATAGCCTTCTGATATTCCCCAATCACTTCTATTTGGTTGGTACTAAGATTATTTGCACCTTTCCTTGGCAAATGTTTTAAGTAATTATTTATTCAACACTGATGATGACTTGAAGCCTAATCACTAATTAAAAATGAAGTTAAAGAATTTTTTTTTTTTTTTAAAGATATTTATTTAAAGGGCGCCTGGGTGGCTCAGTTGGTTAAGCGACTGCCTTCGGCT